>NC_136979.1:40219965-40312465 GCF_032717465.1 Coenobita brevimanus
TCTTTCCCTCTTCTAATCCTCTCTCTTCCCTTTTCCTTCCCCTCCCTTTTCTTCCTCCTTTCTCTTTTCGACCTTTTCTTTCCTTCCTCATAGAGTCTTACCCTCTTCGTCCTTCCTCCTTTTCTTTTCTTCCCTTCTCTCTCTTCTCACCCTCTCCCTTTCCTCGCACTCCTTCTTCTCCCCTTATGCTCTTCCTCTTTCATCTTTTCTGTCCCTCCTCTGTCTCTCCTCCCCTCCTCTCCTAAACCTTCTCCCCTCTCTTCCTTTTTACACTTTCCTCTCTTCCCAGTCACCCCCTCTCCACCTCCCCTTCCCCCCACCCTAGGTCGTCTCACCAAATCTTTCTGCCTCTCTCATCCATCCTTCTCTCTCTCTCTCTCTCTCTCTCTCTCTCTCTCTCTCTCATTCCAGTAACTTTTTCTGGCTTCTTTCTCTTCCACCATTCGTACAGTCTTTCCTCCAACATTTTATTTTTTCCTCCAGCCCTCAAGCTTCCCTTCATTGTTTCCTCTGTCCCTCCAATTTTCCCTCCGTACTTCCATTCTCTCCTCCGTCCCTCTCTCCCCCCTCCGCCTCCTGCCCATCCCCATTTGAAGGTGATGAACAAGCAAATTCGCAGTCCTCTTAATTTCCGAAGAGAGAGAGAGAGAGAGAGAGAGAGAGAGAGAGAGAGACCTGAAGCCTATCTTTTATTCACCCCTTTAATAGGAGGTCCTTGCAAAGATACAAATAATAATAGTAACAGCAACAACAACAACGATAATAATAATAATAATAATAATAATAATAATAATAATAATAATAATAATAACCCAGGGGTGGAAAGGATAAAACAGAAATGTAGCAAACTTGGAGGAAAATTTTTGTACAGAAGGGCATCGAAGATAATAATACTCTCCATTAACTATCGTACCTGTAAATTTAAATGACTTCTGGGATTTCATAACACCTCTTCCTCAGCGATTTATTGTGCTTAGTATACCTGGTTATCCTCTTGCATGTTATTAATGTGAGCTTGGTCCATGTTAAAAAAAAAATACAAAAATAACAGAGAAGACAAAGAGGTAAAATAAGAAAATAAATCGGTAAGGAAGAGGAGCTAAGCCTCTTATGCCACCCTCAGTATGATGGCATTCATTTCATCTTAAGCCCTGCAACTAACAGACGATTTCATTCATTGAAGGATAACCTCTAGTACTGAAGAGATTTTAAGGGAGAAATATTCCTTCGTCAGATATTCAAGTCTCTCTCTCTCTCTCTCTCTCTCTCTCTCTCTCTCTCTCTCTCAAACACACAGAGGAGAATGGTACTGATAAGCCGTGTGGTTCTGATCTTTAACCTAAATTATGATAATACCTCACCGAATCAGGTCACCTCCATAATATTGTGTGTTTCTCTTCATAAATTCAACGCTATTTCGGTAACATATTTTTCTGGTCATATTTTAGAATTGAATCTGGAAAGCTTCAAAGATGAAAGGAGGTATGGCCAGAGTTCCTGGGTACTCTGATGACAGCTCTAATGTTTCTGTTCTTTCTGTATCCTTGCTTCTGTTCTCTACCTATTCCACAATAAGCTGTGGTTACTGGATAAAGACGACGACGACGATGATGATGACGATGATATGATACAATATTTGCCAAATGCAACGTCACCTCCCCGAAAATATGTAAACTAAATTATAAATAAATAACTAAAAAACAATCAGAGCGCATACCTCAGGCAACGCCAAAAAAATATATAATTTATTACTGTAATTCCTCTGTGCTTCCAGAAGAATATTTTCTATGGTCTCACCTAATCAATTCTACGATCTTAGTCTGCCTCGTTACACGGCGTCGAAGAACGCGTACCACCGTCAAGGCCAATAAAATTCATGATTCATTCCTGCATTCCGATCCGGATCCACCTCAAAATCTAGTCAACTCCACCTTGGTCCACTGCCCTCCTAGCCACCACACTTCATTGAAATCCGATAACAGCTTTGAGATATCTTTTACACACACACACACACACACACACACACACACACACACACACACACGAATATATAACTTCAGTCGAACTAGTCAGGCGGAGGTAAAAATCACCTTGCAAAAGGACAGGTTGAAAATGAGTCTGAGACAACTGGCTCTACAACCACGCAGCCAAATAATTCTCTTCACCACGATAATGTTTTCGTTAATTTTATAGTCTACTGACAAAATATTTTATTCAGCTCTGGAGAGCCCTTTCAAACCAGAGAGGATGGACATACAAACCGTAGGATTCCCTGACCCCTGCACTACATTACCTCCCCCACAGCTTAATAAAATCGTGTTGCCAAGAATTAAAAACTAAAATCATCATTGTACACAGTGCTCCTCCCCCTGTGGTATGCACAAGTGTGAAGAATGAAGACGGGGTAAAGGAGGAATCACAGAGGGTTTACTCTTGACCCCTCCCCTTTCTTTCTCTCCCTCTCTCTCTCTCTCTCTATCTCTCTCTCTCTCCACCGATCCTACTTACCCCATCAAATTCTGGTACCAAATGGCTTTAACGCAGTTCCCCCCTCCCTTTGTTTTTTCTGCGCTCCCGTCTTCTTCATTATTTTATTTCTCTATGCACTTCTCTTGTCCTGCCTCGCCCTCCCGTGTTCTCTGACCCATTTCTCTCTCTCTCTCTCTCTCTCTCTCTCTCCAATCCTACTCACCCCATCAAATTCTTGCACAAAATGGCTTTACCGCAGATTCCCCCCCCCCCTCTCTCTCTCTCTCTCATGCCAGCTGTTCCTTTCTCCGTCTTTCCCTCCCTCCCTCCCTTTCCCTCTCCTCCTCCTCCTCCTCTCTTGACTTGCTTGCTCTTTCCTTTTTCCTTTCTCCCTCCCTCCCCCTCTTACCTACTATCTTCTTCCTTCCCCCCCCCCTCTCTCTCTCTCGCCCTGATTACCCTCCTCTCATTCTATTTCCTCTCTTTCCTCCTCCTAGATTTTCCTGCTCTTCTCTTTCTGCCACTCCCCCCACCCCTCAGCCTCCCTCTCTCTCTTTCTTCTCCCTCCCTCTCCCCCTCACCCAGATTTCCCTCTTCTTCCCCTCCTGACCTGTCTTTTCTCTCTCTAAACCTCCCTCCCTCCCCTCATTCCCCGTCTGACCTCTCCTCTCCCTTTGTTTCCCCTCGTTCAACCTTTACTCTTCCATTCCCCTCTCTCCTTTTCCTCTCTTCCTGACCTTCTTCCCCCCCCCCTCCCATCTCTCCTCCCTTCACCTCTCCCTCTTCCTCTTTTCTTTCACCCTCTTCTGTTTCTACTCTCCCTTCCCCTCTCTTCGCCTTCCCTTTCCCTCTTCTCTCTCTTCCCTCCTCCTCCCTTCCTGACTTGCTTGCTCTTCCCCTCTCCCCCTCCCTCCCCTCACTCGCTCTCCACTCTCACCCTCTTGTTTCCCCTCTTTCTCCTTTCCTCCCTGCCTCTCTCCTCTCTATCCCCTCAATGATTCACCTCGCTTTTTCCTCCCAAATCTCTCTCTCTCTCTCTCTCTCTCTCTCTCTCTCTCTCTCTCTCTCTCTCTCTCTCTCTCTCTCACAAATGTGCGTATATGTGTGCGCATATACAAGTATATATATATATATATATATATATATATATATATATATATATATATATATATATATATATATATACTTCCTCTCTCCTCTTTCATTTTCATCGTCCATTATTTCTGTGGTCTCCACTCCCCTCCCCCCTTCTCTCTGGTTTTCTTCTTCCTACAAGTCTAATTTTCCTCTCCCCTCATCTCCCCGTTTCTCCTAATTACAGTCAGCCTTCAGTCCCCTCTCAAATATCCTCTCCTCCTCTTCTCTCCCTTAAAGTCTCCCTTCATCCTCTCCTCGTCCCCCACCCTCCCTTCGTTCTATCCCCTCTTCCCTGGCCCTTTCCCCTCTTCTCACTTCATACTGTACATCCTCCTTCCTATCTTCGCCTTCTCCCCAATTTTCCCTCAATCTTGTTTTCTTGTTTCTCTCCTCATCTTACCTCCGTCCTTCATGTCACCCCATCTCCCCTCTTCCTCCCATCCCTCTCTCTTTCCACCCTTCTCCCCTCCGCTCATCTCCCCTCACCCTCTTACCCCTCTATCCTCTCCCTAGCCTCTCGCCTCCCTCTCCCCTCGTTTCCCCTCACTTCTCATGTTATCCAAGTACCATGTTGAAGGTCCGACTTGGTTATAAGAAGTCCATTATGTTATTTCCCCTTTGTTATGATATGTTATGTGTTATGTGTTTTTCCCCGTTTTACAGTGTTAGATTTCAGTGTGTTTAGTCCTGTGTGATATTTTGCCGTGTTGTGTTTGCTCTTGTATTAGAAAGTGTTAGGTTCTGTGTGTTATTTTCCTCTCGCTATGCTGTGTTAGATCCAGTGCGGTACTCTGTTATGCTGTGTTACGTCCTGCGTGTTATTCTGTTATGTCACGGTCTGTGCTTCATTTTCCCCTTGTTGTGCTGTGTTATAAACTGCTATGTCAGGAATTCCTTTTCTCTTTTTATTTTATACCCTCTGCTATGTTCTCTTCCCATTCCCTCCCCCGTCTCCTCTCCATCCCTCTTGTCTTACGCCTATCGTCCTCTTCTCCCCCTGGTCTGTCTCTCTCTTCTCCCCCTCTCCCCCCGGTCTGTCTCCCTCTTCTCCTCCCTTCTCTCTGACCACTGGCTGTCCTTTCCTTCACTCTCCCTCAGTCCTTTTTCTTCCTTCCTTTCCCTCCGTTGGATTCTCCCTTCACCTCCCTCCTCTCTCACTTAGCTTTTTTCTTTTCTCTGTTTTGCTTTTTCCTCTCTCTCTCTCTCTCTCTCTCTCTCTCTCTCTCTCTCTCCCTCTCTCTCTCTCTCTCCCCAAATTCCTTTCACCAACATCTTTCTTCCCATCCGCTATTTTTTTTTTTTACCTTTTCTCACACGTTCATATGAATTTTGGGCACAATTAATTTTACCCAAACAAATAAAAGCGCCGGTACATACCTTGATATCTGTATTTCCCATGTATTCCAATGTATTTCCCCTCTCTTATTTCTAAACTTATATTTCCCCTCTTCTTATCTCCCCCTTCTCCCCTCCTCATGACCCGAACTCGCCCCCTCCTCCACCTCACAGTTCCTATTCCTTCTTATTTTTCCTCCTATTCTTTTAACTCTACTTCCTCTTTATTTATATTCTGCATTTGTTCCTCTCCAAATGACGAGAGTACTTCCTTGGTCCTTTTTCTAGGCTCCTCCCCTACCATCAGTGAGAGTAAAATGGGGTGGTGATGATGATGATGATGATGATGATGATGATGATGATGGTGATGATGATGATGGGGAGAGGGAGGAGGAGGAGGAAAATATAGTGATGCTGGCTAATAATAATAATAATAATAATAATAATAATAATAATAAATAATAATAATAATAATGCCGATAATAAAATAATAGTAACAATAATAATAACAATAACAATAATAATAATAATAATAATAATAATAATAATAATCCATCCATCCATCATCCAATCCTACATTGCCCCATGAGGAGCGTAAGTGCTAGGCAAGTTGGTCCTCACATTTAAGATGAGGATGACCAGCCTCACTCATCCCTGAGTGGCATTACGTGAGCAATACACCCCAACCACCCCTTGGATATAAACCTTCACCGGCTCAATCCGATTGAAGCGCATTAAGTACTCACTAAACCACCAGGTGCCATAACAATAATAAAAATAATAATAATAATATAATAAATAATAATAATAGTAATAATAATAAATTATAATAATATGATGATGACGTCAACGATGATGTTCTCACTCCCCCTCCCCTTCTGTCCTCCCTCCCCCCACACCCCCCTGCAATCGATCACACAGCCTCTAATCACAATTTCCCCAGACAACCCCGTAATGCATTAATTTCCACAAAACAACGCGCACATCCACCCCATCAGCAAAATTACTGTTCGTGTGCTTTAATTTGACGCATTACTTTGATACCAACGATGGAATCCAGGTGAGCTCTACTCTTTAGCAATTTATTATTTCACCAGCACTGGCATGGCGAAAGCGTGTTATATTCTGATCGGTGTGTGTGTGTGTGTGTGTGTGTGTGTGTGTGTGTGTGTGTGTGTGTGTGTGTGTGTATGTGTGTGTGTGTAAGTTATTTTTACACACAGAGGTTGTCACTGGACTAAGTCAAACTTCGAGATACCAAGGTCAACTTACACATGTTCAATCGATTTACATCGAACTTGGTGGATGGGTTGAGGTTAAGGTGAACGAAGGCGTGCGATCCGGAGAACAATCAATCCTGTATCAGGGTCACACGCAAAGTCAACTCAGAAAGTTTTGAACAGATTTAGACTAAACTTGGTGGAATTCTTATGGGTCAGGCATGAATGAAGTACTTCGAGTTTGAAAATCAGTCGAAGGTCAAGGTCACGGGGCAAAGTATAATGTTCACCCCTTACACTAACTGATGGGATTTGTTACTGCACTACCGGGTATGTGAGCGCTGCTTTTTTTTTTTTTTTTTTTTTTTTTTTTTTTTTTTTTGAGGGGGTTAGTCGCGGAAATAGTCTCGCCTGCCGTGTAGTTAACTGTCCTCTATGATACACCTAATCAAGAAGAGAATTATCTATGTGCAATGAAAGATATCAAGCCTATTTCAGCTCAGGAACACTAGTCAGAAGAGGAAAGTGTGAACGAAATGGGATGAAATATGAGGCGAACTCTGCGACTGTACCTGTAAAAAGGTTGAAGCCTAAAAAAATATATATGTGCAGATGGTTAGCTTTGTGTGGTGCGGCTAGTAATCCGACATCTGAACACTGTGTGGACAAGTACGAGGCTCATTTCACGGGGAAGGCCGTTGATAGCTCTGCTTTTGTGCGTTCTTTCTCCTTGCCCTTTGGATTCCAACTCGCCTTATCTTAAGGGAGGATAAAATATTGGAGGAGGAGGAGGAGGAGGAGGAGGATTACATAGTAAAGCAAACAGCAACAGACCTCATGGTCATTTCGAGGCTGCTAGTTACAGAGAAGACTATGACTGCAAGATCTAACTCTACACTGAAGGTTAAGGATCGTAAAGCAAGAAGGCTCCCCTCACCCCCAAACCCTCCAGGAAAAAGTGAGAAAACCACCATGCAGCATGGAAAAACTGACATGGAAATTTCACAGGAAATATTGGAAAGGAAAAGTCACATTCTATAATACTTTGTCTATAAGCTATACGTTTCAGTAACCTGAAAGAGATAGTAATCCAGTAAACTAACAGTTACGGCATGACATTATAAACGCGTACGTTGAGTTAATGGGGCGTCTGTGGACATAGCGTGGAAACTACACAGTGCACAGTGTGGATGTTTAGGGGTGGTGCGGCAGCCTTGCCTGGCGCTTTTAAGGTACGCAACAGTCAATCAGGCCCTAACTCCGTCACTCCATTGAGAAAAGGAACTCTCCCATGTGAGAAAAGTACACAAGTTTCCTCCTGAAACAGTGACCCCTGGTACATTAAAAAAATCCCGATGGTGGTCATTTGACTAAGAGGGACCCTCAGTGATCCACAGCCCATCACAGGTCGAAAGTAAGAATAGTGACCGTTAACTCAGGGCTATATATGCAGATCCTAATCTGTGCTTATATTACTTTCTTTGCATTGGGGAAATTTAAAAATATATAAGTCGGAGTGTCTTACAGACAAAAGGGGACTGAAGAGGAGGAGGAGGAGGAAAGCAAACAGCAGAAGACCTTATGGTCCTTTCAAGGCTGCTTGTTACCGAGTAGATTATGACTACAAGACCTAACTCCTAACTCTACATGCTGAAGGATAAGGATAGTAAAGCAAGAAAGCTCCCCCCACCCCCCGGGGAGGAGGAGGAGGAGGAGGAGGTGGTGGTGGTGGTATGATGTTTAGGGCAGGTGTTATATTTTATTGTAATGACCTTTGTAAAATTCTGCTGTTTGCTGGTGATCGTATCTTTCTACCTGTATTAGTGGACTGGGTGATGGAGGAAAGGTATTGAATTATATCGCTTTGTTTGTGTTTATATGTACATCTCCCTGTACTACTGTAACTTGGGTATTATCAAGGAGAGAGAGAGAGAGAGAGAGAGAGAGAGAGAGAGAGAGAGAGAGAGAGAGAGAGAGAGAGAGAGAGAGAATATTACTGATACGAGCGATGTGATGCAGGTGAGCTTTACCCTTTCGTAATATATTTTTGTACCTTTAATGTTGGTGGCGAGAGAAAATATTTATTATGGAATGATTTCGTAAGCTGTTTTATTTTGTGTCTTTATCTTTTCACGTTGTGTGCGTGTGTGTGTGTGTGTGTGTGTGTGTGTGTGTGTGTGTGTGTGTGTGTGTGTGTGTGTGTGTGTGTGTGTGTTCTAGGAGTTTTTATCTTTGCTTTACGATGTTAGTTGTGGTATGTTTGTATATGTTTGTTTATCCGAGTTACTTATGTTTAAACTCTTGTAATGGTATCTTAAATCTGTGAGTTTATCTGTCTACGCCTATCTGAGTTAACTATGATTATCGTTTTGGTTTTTATTATTGAACGTTGTTTGTTGGTTCATCTTTAAACGAACCCTTACTGCAGATTATATTTTTTACTGACCTTGTAATCTGGCTGTTTCAGAACATTAGAATCACACACACACACACACACACACACACACACACACACACACAGATGGTCAGTTTATAATATTTTGTCTATGGGAATAACGTAACAGCATAGTGAAGTATTTCCTCTTACTTATATAACTAGCTATCCCTTCGTCTGTCCGTCTATTATTTCAAGTATCTGTTTCTACTGCCTCAGGCCGTAACGTGTAAGGGGCGACCTTTACAAATAGATATTAATGTATTTCTCTCCCTGCTCAGAAACGATCCCTTTTACTTCTACTACTACTACTACACCAATTTTCTCTCTCATATACTCCTCATTATACTTCAATTCGTACTCAGTCTACCTCTCCTCACTTTCCCAGTTTCATATGCGCATACAAAGAAGCATAAAAGAGAGGGTTGTGACTGAGAGGCGGGGAGAGGAGGGACGGGGAGATCTGGGAAGTGAGAGTGAGGAGGAAAGTGGGGCTGGGGTGAAAAGGGAGTGGGCGTGAGAGAGAGAGAGAGAGAGAGAGAGAGAGAGAGAGAGAGAGAGAGAGAGAGAGAGAGAGAGAGGAAAGAAGTGGGATGGGGGAGTAGGGGGAGAGGGGGGAGAGAAAAGTAGAATTAGGGAGAGGAAGAGAATAGTGGAAATGGGGAGGAAGAGGGAGAGAATAGTGGAAATGGGGAGGGGGAAGGAACAGCAGAAATGGGGATGGGGAGGAGAAAAGGGAAGGGGGGTGAGGGGGAGTAGACACAGGACCCTTCACTGGCCACTCCCCTCCCCTCTCCCCTCCCTCTCACATTACACACTAAATTAAGACTGAGAGGGCTGGGGGGGGGGCGGCGCGTGCGAGACGGAGGGTGGGGGTGGGGGGGCGCTCAGGGGGTATCTTGTTCACTGGGGTGTCTGTCTAGTTAGATCCTGGCTCATTTGTTTGTTTGCTTGTTTGTTTGTATGTCTATCAGAGCTTTCACAGTTGTACAAGTCTTTATCCTTGGGTGTGTATCAAACGAGGTTGCATATGTGTGTGTGTGTGTGTGTGTGTGTGTGTGTGTGTGTGTGTGTGTAACTTTCCATTATATTAAAAAACGTTACGGTAGTGGTGGTGATAGTGAAAATAACATCGCTGATTATGGTGACGATGGTACTGCTGTTGACAGATGGTGAAAATCTTGATGATGATGATGATGATGATGATAACTACGGTAGCGATGGTAGCACTGGTGATGAGTGGTCGTGATAGTTAAATGGACAGTAGTAGTTAGTTATGGTGGCACTGAACTGATACGAATGAATATATTGAAAGTGATAGTGAAGTATGTTAGCTATAATGTTGTGGTGATGCTGAGGACGGTGGTAGCAATAACAATGGCGGTACGAGGTATTTATGGTGGCAGTTTTAAGAAAGGTGGTAGTACTAAAGCTGATGATGATGTCTGTGGTGATTGTGGTAGTTTTGCAACGGTAGTAGCTACAGCGATGGTGGTATTTATGGTTATAATGGTGGAGAAAATACGATAACTTCCACATGTCCTTCCCTGGATGGTGTTACGGTGATAGGCCTTCTCTCCTCCCTTCTCTCTCTCGCTCATAACTCGCCCCCCCCCACTCTCTCTCTCTCTCTCTCTCTCTCTCTCTCTCTCTCTCTCTCCCATTTCTCTCCTGTTCCCCCTCTCTTTCCTTCACTGCTTCCCCATCAGTCCATTTCTTTGCTTTCCCTCACTTTCTTCCCCTCCCTTGCTGCTTTCCTTCACTTTTCTCTCCTCACGCACTTTCTATTTTTTTTCTTTGCTATTATCCCCCCTCTCGCTTTTTTCTCTGCTTCTCCTCCCCCCACTCTTCTTTAGCTTCACTTTCCTCCCGTCTCTTCTTCCCTTCTCTTTCTTTGCTGCTCCTCCCCCACCCCCTTTCTATCTCCCTCTCTTGCTTCCCTTCACCTTATCTTCCTCTTTACATGCCTGTCCACTCCTTGTCTTCCCTCACTTTCTTTGCTTCCTCTCACTTCTCTCCTCTCTCCCTCTTCTTTGCCTTGTTTCTCCTCTTTTCCTTTGTTTCACCTCACTTCCTTATTGTCTCCCTCTCACCACAGTCTCCCACTCCTTTGTATTCCCATTTCCTCTTCTGTCATCTTTACACTTAGTTCTCACTTCTTTACACAGTCTCTCTCTCTCTCTCTCTCTCTCTCTCTCTCAGCTTTGGCTTGAAGACAATTAACAAATATCTTAAAATACTGTACTAAATGGATTAAGCAACATGGCTATATAAAGAGAGATTTCAGGATACGTCCCCCCCCCCTCTCACTCTCTCTCATACACACACTTGCACGCTAATTACCCAAGACGTAGTAGGTAACTTGGCCAATAAGAGGTGAGGGATGAAGTGTTAATGACCAGGTGAGACAGGTGTATGGTGGGTGGGTACGTAAGTGGGTTGGTAAGTAGGTAGGTGGGTGGGAGTGCAAATGGGTTGGTAATTAGGTGGGAAGTGGGTGAGTGAGTGAGTTGGTAATTAGGTGGGTGGGAGGGTGCGTAAGGGGGTTGGTAGTGGGTGGGTTGGTGGGTGGGATGATAAGCAGGTGGGTGGGAGAGTGGGCAAGTGGGTCGGTGGGCATGCAGGTGGGTGGGTGGGTAAGTGCATGAAAAAGTAGATGAGTATGTGTCTTGTATATTTAAAAAAATGATGAATGAGTAAGTGTGTGAGTAAAGTGGAGGGTGCGTGGGTAAGCTGGCTAATAAGAGGCGAGTGAAGAGGTGACACGGACCAGGTAAGACAGGTGTATATGGTAGGAGGATGGATAAGTGGGTTGGTAAGTAGGTGAGTAGGTAAACAGGTAGGCTGGTAAGTAAGTGAGTTGGTAAGTAGGTGGGTTAGTAAGTGGGTGTGCTGGTGATTGTATGGATGAATGGATGCGTAAGTGAATGGAGGGAAAAAGGTAGCTGCCTATAGTTGCCTTGTTTTTCCATAGCGAACTCGGTTACTTCCATAATTTGAGAACTAAATCATGGCTGCCCTAAATTCATTGAACCTTATATATAAAGTATGAATGAGTTTCCTTGGTTACTAGTCCAATCGACCCTCTAATCTGGTCTATAAGGAGTGAGGGATGAAGTGTTAAGTCCCTGAGTAACAGGGCAAGAGGGAAGTGTGTGGGTAAGCAGCTTGGATAAGGAGTGTCCAAAGGTAATTAACAGTGTGCCATGATAAGTAGTGGGGAATGGTAACGTTAAGCAAGTGTTTAGAAGTTCATTAGCTTAAGCAGGTGTGCAGAAGTAATAGGTATTTATTTATTGAAATTACAAAGCATGGAAAAGCAAAAATGAGTTACTGTTTTTGTCCTCCACACACACACACACACACACACACACACACACACACACACACACACACACACACACAGAATAATATAGATAGATAGACAGATATAGATATACCCGGTATATATATTGTCGGTACATAAACTGTCAGAAACAAAATATAGGAATCATAATATGAGTGGAGACCGTATTATAATCTATCGTAGTCTGTGAGGAACAACGCTGGAAATTAATTTTGTGCTCTCTCTCTCTCTCTCTCTCTCTCTCTCTCTCTCTCTCTCTCACACACACACACACACACACACACACACACATACAAAACTGACTTTCGCACCTCAAAGCATTGTAATTTTGCTAATTTCTTATATGATATTCTTGATGTAAATCTAAAGAAATGAAAGGAGAGAGAGAGAGAGAGAGAGAGAGAAACTATGACAAAACAATTAAATCCCACCACACCATCACCTTCTAATCTCACGCGACACCTACACATCCCTCCCTTATCAGCAGCCCTGGCCCGAGAGAAGATACTGGCGCCCCCTTATCACTCTTATCGCCTCACTACTAATGATCCTCGCACTGGCCGCACATTTAAAGCCGGGGAAAAAAAAAAAAAAAAAGGTCATTTAAGAAAACATTAAGACTTATCGTGGGTTTTATCTCCAAAGAATTTTCCTCTTGCTCCTTTCCTCCTCCAGTCTCTTCTTCTTCTTCTCTCTCTCTCTCTCTCTCTCTCTCTCACACACACACACAAAATACATTGGCTCATTTACAAAGTCTACTTCTCGGGTAGGACTCAACTCTTCCCCCCTCTCCTCTCTCTCTCTCTCTCTCTCCCTCTCTCTCTCTCTCTCTCTCTCTCTCTCTCTCTCTCTCTCTCTCTCCGTCTGTCTGTCTGTCTCTCTCTCAAGCCACAACCAAAAGAAAGAATCAGACCCCTAACTCATCCTCACCCCCACCGCCCCTCCCCCACGCCAGGAGACCCAAAAGATAAGGGTAATCAGCAGAGCCCCCGGGATCATAGACGTCACGCCCTTCTTATCACTAGAAAGATGAGCCGGAAAGATTAGAGACAGTACAAAAAGATAGAAGATGTGAGGTGCTGGTGGGTAGAGATAGAGAGAGTGAGGGAGGCAGAGTGAGATACTGTGTCACGATAAAGACTCAGCATTCACTTGGTGTTATCAGTGAGGGAGTGAGGGGAGGGAGGAGGTGGGAGGGGAGGGGGAGTGAGGAGGGGAGGGGGAGTGAGGAGGGGAGAGGAGAGAAGAGGGAGATGCGCGGGGGAGGATGAGAAGGAAGAAGAACGCGGGGGAGAGGGGGTGGGGTAACGGACGGGAAAGGCGAGGAGAGGGGAGAGGAGAGAGGGAGATGGGGGGGAGCGTCGCTTCTGAGGGGAATGATGGGGTCACATTTGAGAGGATTAGGTGAAGAAGGGATGCAGGATCGTTGGTAAGGGGAAAAGGAATAAGTTTCTGAAGACAAGGAAGACCATTAAAAAAAAAAAAAAAAAAATGCAGTAGGTCGGTTGGACACGGAGGGTAACTATTCTAAAATAAAATAAGGAAAGTTAAGATGAAAGGGAAGATGGGTGGTTTCTGAGAAGGAAGATGTAGGAGCAAGAAGGTAATTTTTTGGGGAGGATGTTTTTGCAAGGGGAGGAAGTACTTTCTGAAGGGGAGGGAGCGAGTGGGCGCTTCTTTTTTAAAGGGGGGAGGGGGTTACGAATAAGTAAGGTGGGGAGTGTGTGCAAGGAGAAAGGTGGATGGGGGAAGAGGAGGTTTGTGACAGCCTATGATGGAATAGTTAGAGCGGAAGGTCAATGGGGGAGGAAGGGAAGTGGGTTGAGAGAGGTGTTGTGGGTGGGTCAGAGGGGAAGGTGAGTGGGGTAGGAAGGGGATGAGACAGGTGTCGTGGTTTGGTTACAGGAGAAGGTGAGTGGGGGAGGGAAGTGGGTTGAGACAGGTGTGGTGGATGGGTTAGAGGGGAAGGTGAATGGGGTAGGAATGGGGGGTGGGACAGGTGTGATGAAGGATTTATGTGGTGAGGTGCATGAAAAGGTTGAGAAAGACGAGCGTCGAGATAATGAATGAATGAAAGAAGGAGAAACGGGAGGAAGGAAATAAAAACAAGCAAATATGGATGAATTACTTAATGGTTTAACAAATTATCTAAAGCATCGCGAATTAAGAACTTGAAAAATATTGACATTAAAAGAGAATACTGAAGTAATACATACCTGAAAAATAAAACACAACATTAATAAAACATAAAAATTAATGAAACCATTTCAAAAAAATAAATAAAAAATAAAAATAATTAAATACGTCTGGTTAGTACTTGGATGGGTGACCGCCTGGGAACACCAGATGCTGTTGGCATCCCTACGTGTCAAGTGGGGTTGGTGGAGGATTAGTGCCCCTCCCTGTAAAACAATTAACTCTAAGCCGTTGGCCACCCCGTTTGGGATACATGGCGTCTGGCAATGAATGAATGATGAAAATACGTTGCTCAAAAGTAATCACTGGAAAAATGCATAACAGAATAATTATAACTAAGGGGCAAAAACCACGACATTAACGACACTAAACAAAACGAACAAAAATGAAAATAAAAGGAAACAGGATATCCAAGGGGTGTTTTAAGGAATGGGGTGGCGTATTCAGGAGAAGGGAGGGGGGGTCTGGGTTTATCTCTGGAATTTATTAGTTCTCTTGGGCAGGCCACGAAAAAAAAAAAAAAAAAAAAAAGGAAGAGAAAGAAGCGAGATGAAATAGCATGGGTGGGGGAAGGGGTATTAATAATGAAGAAGGAGTTGGAATTATGTAAGAGGTTAAGGGAGGGGGTGATGGATGAGGAAGGGGAGAGGTAAGAGGAAGAGGGTGCGAGAGTTATGGCGGGCGTGAGGGGGCGGATGTGGAGTGAGGGGAAAGGGGGGAGGGTTTACAATATGAGGGGAGAAGGACTGGGCATAACATAAGGGGTTAAGGGGAAGGGGTGATGAATAAGGAAAGGGAGGAGTAAATGGGGTGGAAGGAAAGTTGGGGAAGAGGGGAAATGGTTATAAGGGTGAGGGAACGGGAAGAGGGAAGGAGAGGGAGTATGGGGTAAGCGGGAGGGGTTGATAATGGGAGCGTGGAGTCGGGGTGAGCATTATGAAGGGGTGAGGGATGCGGAGGGAAAGAGATGAAGGGGTGTGGTGGAGGAGAAGGTGAGGGAGGAAAGTAAGAGGGGAAGTGAGTGAGTGACATGAGGGTGGGGGGATTAACGAGAGAGAAGGAGGAGGAGGTTAAGTATCGGGAAAAGGGATGGGGTGATGAGGATGAGGGATCAGGGGAGGAGGAAGAAAGGAGGGGATGCGGGGAAGGGGTGAAGAGTGCGGAAGGGAGGGAGGAAGAATGGAATTAAGGAGGAAGGGTTGGGGAAAGAAAAATGGAAAGTACAGGAAGCTCAAGAAATAAAGAGAGAAAGGAGAGCACAGAGCATTAAGAAGGGAGGAAAATTAGAAAAATTCGGAAGGAAGGAGGGAAGGAAGGAAGGAAGGAGGGATGAAAGGAAGTACTTGGATCCCTGACCAGCCACGCACAACACAACTATACTCAATCTTACTAGCACGTGAGAGAGAGAGAGAGAGAGAGAGAGAGAGAATTATTAACCACCAAAGAATGATACTGTCTTTACGCCCTTAATCATTATATTCTTTCCACTAACAAACCATTCATCTTAATATGACCTCATAGTGAACGAGTAAAAAAATAATAATAATAATACAGCGACACTTCATCTATAACTAATGTATTGTGTTAAATCCAGACTATTTTCTTCAATTTCTGTGAATTATCTGTTAATAAAGGGGCTGAGAGAAGCTGACTGCAGATGCCTAGTGACAGGAAAATTGAGTTATGGGAAGTGTGGTTCATTTTGCTTTACTTGCTAAATCCACGTAGAAAATGGGATTATAAGGCCAGCGAACTGAAAAATAACAGCAGGTGTTCAGTGCATCAGATGTACCTGCAGGGCCGGGAGGATATATATCAACGAGATCAATGAAATATGACAGAGTAACATAAAACATGTGGCATGTACACAAATAAACAAACGAGCAATGACCGACACAATGTACACCACATATATTTAGGATCAGATTTCCATAAGCTACTAGTTACACTAGTTACACACACACACACACTAAACATGTCATATATATATATATATATATATATATATATATATGTGTGTGTGTGTAGTGTGTACATATATATATATATATATATATATATATATATATATATATATATATATATATATATATATATATATATATATATATATATATATGACAGTACGAGCTGCAGCAGGCGGGTGTACAAAGGGAAAAGCCCCGGTGACAATAAGTCAGAGGGAGTAAACAAGTGTTGGGGGAGGGGGAGGGAGGAGGAGGACAAGAGGGAAAGATGGGGAAGTGAGAGGTAAGGGAGGTGGGGTGAAGAGAACAAGAGAGTAAGGGAGGGAGGCAGGGATGCACGGAAAGGGTAAAGTGAACAAGGAGAAGGATGACGATGAGGGAGAAAAGGAAGGAAGGACGGAAGGACGGAAGAAGGAAGAGAAGAAAGAGGAGGGGGAAAAGATGATGAAGGGGGAGAGAGGAGAGAAGGGAGGTAGGGTTAAGGGAGCAAGGGGAAGGGAGAGAGAGGGAGAGGGGGAAGGGAAAGGTTGGCAGGCTCTACCTTATTCTACCAATCCTCAACGTGTGTGTGTGTGTGTGTGTGTGTGTGTGTGTGTGTGTGTGTGTGTGTGTGTGTGTGTGTGTGTGTGTGTGTGTGTGTGTGTGTGTGTGTGTGTGTGTGTGTGTGTGTGTGTGTGTGTGTGTGTGTGTGTGTGTGTGTGTGTGTGTGTGATATAGCGAATCAAACACTTACTTGTATAAGGGCTATTAATATACTCCACTTACACTAAACCTACATAGCGCCTGTAAAAGTGACCAATTTTAGGGGAAGAAAATTGCCCGAGGGGAACACTGCAAGCAACGAAAACAATTAAAATTCTCTCTCTCTCTCTCTCTCTCTCTCTCTCTCTCACACACACACACACACACACACACACACACACACACACACACACACACAACTAAAAAAAAACATCAGATCAAGTAAGAAGCATAAAACAAAAGCGAGGAGTTTTGAAAATCCATCACACCTGAAAATATGAACACTGAAATTTGCAACTAGGAAAAGAAAAAAAAATGTAAAAGAAAAAAAAAAGAGAGAGAAAAAAAAGAGGAGGTCGAAACTCTCCCGGATTTCACTAGCAACAAAGGAAGGGGTGGAGGAAGGGGGAGAGGGGGAAGGGGAGAGGGGAGGGGAGGGAGAGGGGTGAGAGACAAAGTGGAAGAAGGGGAGAGGTGAGAAGGGGGAGAAAGAAGAGGAGGAGGAGGGGTTAAATAGGGGTGAGGGGAAAGTTGAGAAAGAGAGAGAGTTGTGAGGGAGACCATAAAGAAAAGTGAGGGGAAGGGTTAAGATGGGAGAGAGAGAGAGAGAGAGAGGAAAGGAAATAGGTACATGGGTGAGAAGAAGGTCGAGGCTGGTGTGCAGAGAGAAGAGAGGGAAGAGTAGGGGTATGGGGAGTGAGAGGTTCTTGTAGGGGTGGGGGAGTAATGGGCGGGAAGTAACCAGAGAGAGAGAGAGAGAGAGGGGGAGGGGGAGAGGGAGGGGGAGAGGAAGAGGAAGGGAAGGGGAAGAGAAAGAGGAAGGGAAGGGGAAGAGAAAGAGGAAGGGAAGGGGGAGTGGGAGAGGTAGAGGGGGAAGAAAGAGGATGTGGAGATGAGAGGTTGGAAGGAAGACTGGGAGGTGAGAGAAGAGAGGTATGAGGGAGTTAAAGCGAGGGGAGATGGGAGAAATGAGGTGGGCAGGTGGGAGGAAAAGGGGGAGACAAGTATATAGAAGTGAATGGGAATGATGTAAGGGCGGGAGGGGGAAGGAAGGGATGGGGGGGGAAGGAAAGTGGGAGGGAAGGAGGTATATGGTTTCCTATGGTTGGACAGGGCGGCAATCCCCACCTGAATGTACAGTGTGTGTGTGTGTGTGTGTGTGTGTGTGTGTGTGTGTGTGTGTGTGTGTGTGTGTGTGTGTGTGTGTGTGTGTGTGTGTGTGTGTGTGTGTGTGTGTGTGTGTGTGTGTGTGTGTGTGTGTGTGTGTGTGTGTGTGTGTGTGTGTGTGTGTGTGTGTGTGTGTGTGTGTGTGTGTGTGTGTGTGTGTAAGAGAGAGAGAGAGTACATTTTACCTCTCCTTTCTTTACTTTTCTCTCCCATCTCCATCTTTCCATTCCTTTCCTTTATACCCCCAATTCCTTCCATTTTTCTTTCTCTACCCACTCTCTCTCTTCTCCTCCCTCTCTCTCCTCTCACACCATTCACCTTTATTTTCTCACGCCCTCCCTCTCGTTTGGCTCTCTCTCCTCTTCCAGTTATGTTTTCCATCGTCTATTATCTGTCCTCAATTCCCTCCTCTCTCTCTCTCTCTTCCACCTCCTTATCTTCCTCTTCTTTCCGCCAATCTCTCTTCTTCCCTCCCTTTCTCCTCTCTCCCCTCCCACTCCATCCCCTCCACATCCCTTCCTCTTCCCCTTCTTTTTCCCGTCTCCCCCACTCTCTATTACCTTCTTCCCTCTCTCCTCCGCCCTGGAAGAAAGTTAGGCACTTAGGGTGAATACTAGAGCAGCCAGCAAGCCTTATGGGGTGTGTCTATGTGCCCGCTAAGACAACCCAAGACTTTCTAGATTCACAGTCAGACTTTTCCTAGGTTCACACTTACTAGGATTACTGACTTAGTTTACTCCATGTTTGGATAACAGAAAATCATTATAGTTCTGAATTTCAAAGTTCATAGAAGACTTCCAAGACTCAAGGTTCACAGACTTCCAAGACTCAAGGTTCACAGACTTCCAAGACTCAAGGTTCACAGACTTCCAAGACTCAAGGTTCACAGACTTCTAAGACTCAAGGTTCACAGACTTCCAAGACTCGGACGTCGTAGACTTAGAGTACGACTTTATTCAATTCCTAAGCTCACAGTACGATTTTTGTTGGTTAAAAAAAAAGGAAAAAAAAAAACACCTAGACTCATAGAATAACTTTCTAGGTTCGAAATTCCAAGATTTTCGGTGAAAAATATTAGATCCAGGCTTTCTATTTTCACAGTACGAATTCTCAGGTTTAGACTTGCTAGAGTCAGTACCGGTAAGATTTCAGTACCGGTAAGATTTCATAGCTCACAGTAGGACATTTTAGGCTGGGTTCATAGTAAGACTTGCTAGAGTGACAGTTAAAGACTCGTTGGTGTTGGGTTCAGAAGATTCAGGTGTGAGGCTTAAGAGATCATGTGCTAAGTTCAAATTTTTAGATGGTAGGTTTTAAAGATTCTGGTGCTAGGTTCAAAAACTCTGGTGCTAGGTTTAAAGGCAGGTGCTACGTTCAACGACATATGTGCTTGGCTCTGGTGACTCAGAGGCTAAGTCAGAGAATCTCAGACTATAGGTTCACGCAGCTTACGGCTCAGGTGTATGTAATATACGCAAAGTGGTAATATCAAGTTAAGTCCGTATGTTAGGTTCAAGAAATATTGTCTGATGCACAAGAAGCCTTTTGTACAACGCAAAAAGTGACAAGAATCAAGAAACATACATACTGAATTCAGGTGACACTGGGGTAAGAAAAACTGCTTGTATTTAACAGGTGTAAGGTAATATTCTCTTTTACGTTAATGAAGCTAACGCGTCAGGGAAGTACATTTAATACTTGAAAAAAAAAGAAGAAAATTCTAACTCCTTCAACACGAGAAGTCTCTCCAAATTTGAGTCAATCATCTGATGGGAGAACGAATGGGTTGATATTAATAGCCTTAAAGTTCTTCAATCCAGGGACGTCTTTTTAAAATTTATGCTTCCTCTGACGATTTTACAGTTTAGGGAGTGACATGTGGTTGGGAAGAGGCTGATGGAGTCTAATTCATCCCTGCCTGAGTTCTCCCTTAAACTGAATGAGATCAACTGACAATAACAAGGATGAAAAAGAAGCGCACAGATCTCACCGTACGAGGGTTTTTTTTAATTTGACGGCGTTACTTTCTTGATATGCGGGAAGTGGAGGTGTGTACGCGTGGCAGTGGTGAAAAAATGAGTGTGTTGTGCGTCGGTGTTGTCATGACGCCACACACGCAGCAGGAATATTTGTTTTTGCGGTAAACATTTTTGCCTGACACGTGATATCTAGGAGTCGGGCTCGTGTGTTGGAGGGGGGTTAAGAAGGACGTGGTGGAAATGGGGAGAGAGGAGGAGGAGGAGGAAATTACAGAAATGAGGGACGGGAAAATAGGACGAGGGGTAGAGAAAACAATGATACCGAAGGGGGGGGGAATGAAGAGAAAGGGAGGGGAACCAAGAGAAGAGTGGAGAGTGGGATGAAGGAAGGTGGAGCCGGAAAGGAGAAGAAAAAGGATAGAGGAGGTGGAAAGCAAGAAGGGGAAAGGGAAGGAAGGAGTAGGGGAGGGGAACCAACAGCATTCTTTATATCATTACATATATTAGGCATTACTGCTTTATCACCAAAATGTTGCTACAGTGAACAGCAATCAGGTTCAGTTCATTTACCGTATTATTATTCTCTCTGACGAAAATTGTGTTGCGGTATACCAAGCATTTCCACATAACAATCATGCCCGTATGCCTAATAGTAAAGCAATCACCAAAGATGAATAAAAATAATAAAATGAACATCGCTGTAAAGAATCACCACTACCATCCACCACCACCACCATCATCATCATCATTATTCATCAAACCTACTGCCATAACTGGGATAAGTGTGATTCGTAATAAGGAATAAACAATAAATATAACCATACGAGAACTACCATCAGAGTGCTCAGCGACAATGAACCAAAAGACCATTCACTCGTCATTCAAGGCTGGGAAATTCTTGGTTCAAGATGCTGCTTCTAATTACAAGGGTTATCTATGTATCCTAATCAGATTTCCTACGTGTAATTTGCGAGGTTAAAGTCATGAGAGAGAGAGAGAGAGAGAGAGAGAGAGAGAGAGAGAGAGAATTATAGCACAAATATATGACAAAATAAATGACCCTAGAATGCTAACGTCAGCTTTGAAACGTTACTGCAAACATGGGAGAATTTTACCCAATTTCAGGAAATTAATTAAAAATACTTACTCTCAACCTTTCTTGAATCCGAAAACACGGTATGAAAACAGAACCCTCACACTTCCTTTACATGCAATAAAGAACACACAGTATCAAAAAATAAAGTGACGTGACTTTACAAAAAAAAGTAAAAAAAGGACACTTATTTTAGCTTCAAATCTACAACACAGTATATATTGCCTCAGAGGACATTAGCTTTGGTCAAGATTATTACTGGTCCCTGGAGATTCCAGCTGGGTGTGTCACTTCTCTTACAAATCACCTTGGCTTGAAAATGTCATGGAAAAATATATTGCATGCATTGTTAACATTGGGTAAAATTCCTTTCAATCCCCAACAACAAGGGGAAATATGGGAAAGAAAAGGTGCACAAGTTATCATGATAAGAGGCTAGGATGACCTAAGCACTTGTGGAAGGACAGCTGCGTACCCTTCATTATCATGCAGTAAACACGGAAAAATACAAGACGCTGGGGGAAAGTTACCAACGTTAGCATACTAGGGTTAAAGGAAAATATACATGAAATAAAGCTAGAAAATTGGAAATGAAGAGAAAAATGAGAGAAACAGTGTGAAAAAGAAAAAGAGGAAGAGCACAAGCGAAAAAAAATAACCTCTTTCCCACTCCCTTCCTCCCTCTCCCCCCCCCTCTCTCTCTCTCTCATTTATCTCACTTACATATATTACTCTCCTCTTTTTCCCTTATCTTTCTCCTCTAAGTCTCATGATATTTGTGGTGTGCAGGGAGGGGGTGTATATTCAACCTCTCCCCTTCCCTCCCCTCCCACTCATCTCTTTCCCTCTACTTACTCTTTCTCTTCCCCTCTCCCACTCTTTCCCTCCCCATCTTCTCTTTCTCCTTTTACTTTTTTCCCATTTTCTCTCCCTCTCTTCCCCTTCCCATCTCTCTCTCCTCATCTTACTCTCTTTCCCCCCTCCCCCCATTTTTCCCTACTTCTCCCTGATTCCTCCCTCCAAACTTTCCCTCACTCTCCTTTCTCCCCCCTCTCATTCCCCTCTCTCTTCTTCCTTACCTTTTTATCCCTTCTTACCTTTTTTCTCCTCACCTTCCTTCCGTCTCCCCCTTTTCCTTCTTCACTCCCATCTCTATCTCCCTCTGTTTTCCTCTCCCTCACACTCCTTTTCCCCCCTTTCCCCTCCTCACCATCCCCTCACCCTTCCGTTTCCCCCCCTCCCTCGTTCCCCTCTCCTTCCAATTCCCTTTCCTCCCTCTCCCTTTCCCCTCCTAATATCCGTCCCCTCCTTCTCCTTTCCTTTCCTTCTTTCTCCCTCCTCAACCCTCCCCTCTTCCCCTCCTTCACCCCAGCTCCCCTCCCCGGACAAACTAGTAAAAGTGAGAAAGAAGAGAAGTGGCCGGAATTTAGGAGGCAAAATTCTGTGATGGATACATGGGGTGCGGGGCCCCACTTTTTACCAGGGTTAGTGGTTGAGGTAGTGGAATGAGGGTTAAGGGTAGTGGAGTGGAGGTCAGAGGTAGTGGAGTGGAGGTCAGAGGTGGTGGAGTGCAGGTTAGAGGTAGTGGAGTGGAGGTTGGAGGTAGTGAAGTGAAGATTAGTGGTGGTGGGTGTAGGGGGTTAGTGTGATGGTGGGGTTGAGGTTAGAGGCAGAGGTAGAATTAGTGATGGTGGTACAAGAATTAGTGATGGAGTTAGATTGAGCGTTGTCGGGGATTTTAGCAGTGGTGAAGACAGAGGTAGTGAGGCGGGAAGTTAGAGGTACCGGCAGAGGCAGTGGGAGGAGGTTAGTGGTAAGCGTTAGAGGTAGGGGATAAGTGGTAGGGGGTACTAGTAAATGTGGTGGGACTTGGAGGTAGTGGGGTGGGATATGCGTAGGGGATTAGTGGTGGTACTGTGGGAGAGGGGTTGTTGGTGAAATCTGGAAGGGTGTAGTGGGGGATGGTGGTGGGGAGGTTGGGGATAGTGATGAAGGTTACTGGCAATCGTGGAGGTTAGTGACTTTGATGTGGAGGTTACTGAAGGTTAACAGGGGTTGGTGGTGATGGTGGTGGTGGGGGTTAGTGACGTGGCTGAAAGAACTGATCTGCGGTCTGACAGTAAAGAGAATAGTAATGGATAGTGGCAGTACCTGGAGTTAGTAGCAGTGTAGTAGGTAGGGTTAGGAACCTTGAGTTAAACATGAATAAAAGTAACGGTTAATGCTCTAAGATGCTGACAATTTCACAGAGATACGATTATGAATCTGCAGTACTGTTTAGAAGGCCTCTTGTACCTTCTAAGCAATCTGTATATCGATATAGATCACATAATCGGTATAAATAGTAATGGAGAATATTTACATGCCATACGCAGAAAATACAAGTAAGGAAAAAGAGTAAGTGGTTTGTTATCCTTCTCATCACCTTTTGTAATTTGTAAGTCGATCGTAGTAAGGCCTGGCCAACTGGAAGGTATTGTAAGGTCTGTAGGGTCTGTATATCTATTTAACACTCTAATTCTTAGGTCTCATTCTTTACCCTTCTTTCCAGCTCTCTCTCATTCTCATTCACTACATGCCTCTCTCTCCCATTACAGAGAATTCCACCGGTCTCTCTCTCTCTCTCTCTCTCTCTCCATTACTTTGATCTTCCCAACTCTCCTCTGTTTACTCTTGCTCTCCCTCTTTTTTTTCCTCCCACGCCCTCCACTTCTCATCTCTCTCTCTCTCTCTCTCTCTCTCTCTCTCTCTCTCTCTCTCTCCAACCTACAGAGCCCCCACCTCCTTCTCTCCTTCACCTTCCCTTCCCTTCCACAACCTATATTACTTTTTTTTGCCTCGCTTCTCCCTCCCTCCCTCTTCCATTCGGCCTCCCTCTCCCTCCCTTCTCCCACTCCCCATCCTCCCACTCCCTCCCCTGTCACCGGTCTTGCATATAAAGTGGAGTGGGCATTAGAGAAGTGGGGGGTTGTTATTGTCGAGGGATTACTGCTGACCCCATCCCACTAACAGGGAGTGTACTGTGTGGGAGGGAAAGGATTGGGCGTAGGGACAGGGAAGAAAGGGCAAGGGAGAGTGAAGATGATGATGGTGGAAAGAGAAGGGAGGGAAGAACACTGAAGGGGCGGGGAGGAAATGGGAAACGAGGAAATGAGGGGAAAAAGGAAATGGAAAGGCAATGGAATAAGAAAGAAGTACTGGAGGGGAAGGAGAGTAGGGAGAAGGAAAAAAAGGAAAGGGAGACGAGAGGGAAAGGAGACGAGGAAGAGGGACAAGAGGGGAGGGAGAGGGGGAAGGAGAAAAAAGAAAGAGAAGGAAAAGGAGATGAGAAGGAAATAGGAAAAGGAAGATGGACAGAAGGGGAGGGAGAGAGGAAGGTATGGAGTAGGCACTAGAGAAGTGGATGTAATAGGCGTTGTTACTGTAGGAATGGGATTACGCCTTACCCCATCCTACTTAGGTGAGGGAGGGAGTGAGAGAGGTAGAAGTGAGGGAATAGTTGACATGGGAAAAGAATAAACGTGTGAAAGGAAAGGGGAGAGAGTGGAGGGAAGAGAACTAGGGAGATGGAATGAAAGGGAATATGGGAGGAAGGAAATGCGGGATTAATGGAGGGGGGGGGGTGTCGGCGGGTAAGTAAGAATAAGAAAAGGGGGGAGAGACAGGGACTGAAGGAATGAGTGAGGGGTGAAGGAGTAAAGGAGAGGAAGAGGAAGGAGAGGAAGCGAAGGAAGGTAAGGTGAGAGGGAGTAAAGGGGGGAGGAAGTGGTAGAGGAAGGAAGTGAGGAAGGGACAGAGGGGCAGGGAAAAGGGGGAAGGATGCGGGAGCGGCAAGTAGGGAAGGAAAGAAGGGATGAGGGAGGAAGTGATACGAATGGGCGAAAATGCTGTGAACATAGGGAAAGTAAGGAGAAAGATGAGATCAAGTAAAGGGAGGGAGGGAGGGAAGAAGAGGACCAAGGACGGAGGGGTAGAAAGAGAGGGGAAAACAGAAAAGTGAATGATTCAAGCTTTGAGGGGGAGGAGAGAGAGGGTGTCGAGGTTTAGTGGAAGACAACAAAGAAAAAACGGCGAAAATGAGTAGAACATGAGGGTACAATAGGACAGAAAAGGGGAAAAAAGGAAGAGGTGTGTATATATATATATATATATATATATATATATACACAGAGGAGAGAGAGAGAGAGAGAGAGAGAGAGAGAGAGAACCCCCCAGAATCTGTGAAAGAAAAGCAAGAGCAAAAAAGAGGAAGGAGGATTAACGAAGAGGATTAACGAAGGGGATGCTGAGGGAAAATGAAGAAAGAAAGGAAGGAAGAAAGAAAATGCAGGAGCAAGAAGAGAAGAGAAAGGAAGAGGGAACTGGGAAAGCGGAAAGAGAAGAAAACAAAAGAAAATGACAAGAAAAAGTGATGGAAGACAAGGATGAAGAAGGGACAAAGAAAGGGAAGTAAATAGATGGAAACAGGAAGACAGAAGGAAAAAATGAGCAAAGAAAGCATAATGGGGGGAAAAAAAGAAAGAAAAAAAAAAACTAATTTTTTGGAAAACGAACTAACAGAAAAGGAGCAGAGAAAAAAAAGTGGGAGGATTAACGAAGAGGAAATGGAGATGAGAGAGAGAGAGAGAGAGAGAGAGAGAGAGAGAGTAGTCAGACATGTGGTTATAAAAAGGGGAAGAGATGGGGGGCGGGGAAGGGGAGGGGAGAAGAGGGCAAGGAGAGGGGAGGAAGGGGGAGAGGGGTGACGGCTAGGGCTTTCTAATTACCCCTTTGAGGTGAGATAAGTGGAGGGGGAGAGGGAGGCAGGGGAGGGGGCAGGGAGAGAGGAAGGCGAGACGAGGAGGTAGAGGGAAAGAAGGAAGGAATGGGAGCAGAGGGCAAAATGCAGAGGAGGGAGAAGAGAAGAACAGGGTGGACTGAAAACAGGAGGAGAAGAAATGACTGGGATTATTATTATTATTATTATTACAAAACAGACATACAACATATATACTGAAGACTGCAAACCTCAATAACTCCTTCACTACAACGGAAGAAGTTCAAGCGTATTACATTACTATACTAACTCTTCGCTAAATTGGCACAGAATTACCATCTCTTCACTTTGTGTACTGAGTTGCAGAAGTACAATACGAAGCGAATACGATGCTAGTCACGAATAAATGCCATGAAGAGGATATCTAGCCACAGCACTGTCATTTTCTGCCACTGAGCTACGTGAAATAAGCTACAAAAGGACAAAACTCTGGACCAAGTTAAGGTAAAAGGACTGCAGTGTACGGGTGTGGCAGTAGCTTCGTTGCACCTCCTCCTAAGCGATTTATTGAACATATTACTCTTGAACCTTCTCTAGTATTCTTTTTACGCCATTCTGATATTGACGTAGTGTGCATCAGTAACAGACAAGACGATATTGAAGTATTAAGCGTAGACTACATCGCTTCGGAAGAGATGTTAC
Organism: Coenobita brevimanus; assembly: GCF_032717465.1. Lineage (NCBI taxonomy): Eukaryota > Metazoa > Arthropoda > Malacostraca > Decapoda > Coenobitidae > Coenobita > Coenobita brevimanus. Next base: position 40,246,508 of record NC_136979.1, read on the forward strand.
GAACCTCCTCTCTCTCCCAGAATACGCGCCTGTACGTATGTGAAAGCAGCAAGACCACGTGTTTTAAGTGTCAAATGCTAGACAGATATTACGAGAGAGATATTATGACACCACACTTCTCTATAACGCAGGGAAGTACTATAGTGCGTCAAAGTGGCAAGACGTAACAAATGTTTTAAGTTCGAACAGTACGATGGGTAGAAGTATTGTAGTGAGACCCATGTACTCAGTGCTCGAAGTGCCAGCAGTGAGTCAGGCAGTGAAGAATGAAGGTGTGAGTGAGTGGCATTACGGAGCACACATTTAAGGTGACAAGTGATGCAAATGAGGAAATATTACTACGCGTGTAAGTAACAAAAGGTAAGTGATGTATGTGCCAAAGTGCGAACGGTACATGAGTCAAAGAGGTAAGCGTGACTATGTGTTGTGCCGTAAGAGATATGCAATGATGTACTAAAGTAATACTAATGGATTTTTTAAGTGACAAAAGTGAGGATGACAGTGAAGAATTAATGATCTTCAAAGTGCGAAATCAAAATAATTGTTCTAAGTGGCCAAAAGTGAGACATTTAGTGAAGAATTAAAGTGGCACCAGAGATTTAAGACAGTGAAGGACTAAAGTGAGCATAAGTGACTGTTCAGAGTAAGAACGTTAAGTGCCACAAGTGAAGCAGACAAGTATTAGTGAACATAAAGTGGCAAGCACAAACAGACAAGTTAGATTAAGTAATGGTGTGTGTGTGTGTGTGTGTGTGTGTGTGTGTGTGTGTGTGTGTGTGTGTGTGTGTGTGAGAGAGAGAGAGAGAGAGAGAGAACAGTGGAACATTATAGTGGCACTCATGAACAGACGCTTACGAGCCTCGAGAGTCATCCCCTTTCCCCTCCCCCATCACCCCTTCCCTAACACCTCCCTCAATCATCTCTTTCCCTGCTCCTCTCACCCCTTACCCCTCTCCTTACCTCTCTCCCCTTACCCCCCCCCCGCCCTTACCACCCCACCCCCTTGCTCTTCCTTACCCTTCCGTCCTCCCTTCACTTGCCCTACGCTATTCCCCCTCCCTCCCCGCCTCTGCCTTCTACATTTATTAATGACTTTTTTCCTCTCTCTCTCTCCCTCTATTTCTCTTTCTCTCTCTCTCTCTCTCTCTCTCTCTCTCTCTCTCTCTTTCTCACTGGAAACTACACTGGACAGACAGAGAGACAGACACGCAGACAGACAAGACAGACGGAAAGACAGACAGACAGACAGACAGATTGACAAACAGACAGACAGGCAGACAGACAGACAAACATACGTTACGATACACACAAACGGCAGATACTACGGTCATTCATACATACAAAGAAAGTACAGCTAAACATATACATACATATACACACTCAACGGTCATACATACACACATACAAGAAAACACACACACACACACACACACACACACACACACACACACACACACACACACACACACACACACATGGCAGGAGAGAAAGACAGAGACAAGCAGACAAGCGAGCAATGAGAATGAGTGAGCGTAAAGTGATGGGATCGGCTCGTAAATTGGTGTAAGTGTTCTCGGTATTGGACTACATGTGTACGTTTTACCGTGTACGTTTATTTGTGTGTGTGCGGGTCACTGAAAATGAAATCGTGGTCGTCGTTTGTGTGTGTGTGTGTGTGTGTGTGTGTGTGTGTGTGTGTGTGTGTGTGTGTGTGTAAATGTAGAAACTGCTGTATTTGTGACTATATAGGTATGTCTGTATGTGTGCGTGAGGGGATGGAAACGTACATGTGCGAAGAAGTGTGTAAACCACTCCCAAATCACTTTCACAGCCGCCTCATTACCAACAGAGACAGGCAGACAGACAGACGGACACAGATACAGATAGGAAGATACTGATATACAAATGATAAAAAGAATAACGCATGGTGAGATAAGAATGGAGATAATGTACAGATTAATGGATGATGGATAGTGAGGTGGGTAAACAGATATGAAGACTGATGAAGTGACAGACTGAAAAAGACAGAGACAGACAGATATATAGATAAAACTGTAGACAGACAAAGATAAGCAAAAAGATAGACAGAGACAGACAGAGAGAGAAGTTGACAGACAAACTGAAATATAGTTGATACACATATATACAAAGAAAGAGAGGAGAAAATAAAGAACACTGTCACAGTTTAACAAAAATTACAGATTAACAAACAATTTGATACAAACTTATGACGACAGACTGGCAAATGTAGGGAACGATACATTCTAATAAATCCACAGTGTAGCGTATGTCCCAGATACATACATTCATAGATGACAGAAAGTTCGATGTTACACAAAAAGATAAAGTGAGAGACATGTAGCGGTCAGGCGTATACAGAAAGAAATGTATAGAAAAATATCCATATAAATATACATACGAATCAATATGGATATACATTTAAAATACAGACCAAGGGATAACCTGAATTGTTTATTACAGTACAGGGGCCAGGCTGCGACATAGAGACAGATAGAGAGATACACAGACAAGATTAGAAGAAAAAAATTTGCACAGGTTAGAAGAAGCAGAAACACAGACATCGACAGAAATGCACAGACAGTAAAAAAGACAGAAAGAGAACCTGTGTGAAAGAGAAAAAGTGTCGAGAGAGAAAAATGTGAAATAGCGTTTTGAGAGCTATAACAAAGTCATATCTATAGGTGGGCAAACACTGCTGGCAAACACACGCACACGGGCACATAGGAGGGGACACGAGAGAGAGAGAGAGAGAGAGAGAGAGAGAGAGAGAGAGAGAGAGAGAGAGAGAGAGAGAGAGAGAGAGAGAGAGAGAGAGAGAGAGAGAGAGAGAGAGAGAGAGAGAGAAGGGAGGGGGGGAGGGAGAAGTTAAAAAAGTGAAGGAGAGGGAATTATAAATGATGGATGAGAAAAGTGAAAGAGAGAGAGAGAGAGAGAGAGAGAGAGAGAGAGAGAGAGAGAGAGAGAGAGAGAGAGAGAGAGAAATATAAATACAGCCTCCAACATGCAATAGGGCAAAGCAACTGAAAGGGGACAGATCGGAGGGGCACGGGGAGGGGAGGGGAGGGGAGGAGAGGAGGGGAGGAGAGAAGGGGAGGGAGGAGGGGAGGGAAGAGGGGAGGGAAGAGGGGAAGTGAGGAGGGGAGGAAAAAGATAGGGAGAAAGTATAGAAGGGGAGGGAAGGAGGGAATAAAAGAGAGACGAGGTGAGAAAGGTAAGGGAGAGAGAGAAAATAGGAAGAAAAAAAGAAGAAGGAAGGTGAGGAGCGAAAGAGAGAGAGAGAGAGAGAGAGAGAGAGAGAGAGAGAGAATTACATATCCTACAGGCCTCGTTACCCTGGTGATTACAATAGGTGTGTGTGTGTGTGTGTGTGTGTGTGTGTGTGTGTGTGTGTGTGTGTGTGTGTGTGTGTGTGTGTGTGTGTGTGTGTGTGTGTGTGTGTGTGTGTGTGTGTGTGTGTGTGTGTTAAAGCAGCGTGGGGGAGGGTTCCTGTATTCCTTCCCCTTTAAAGCGGGCATGCAGCATCCTTCTACCTACTCTTTCATGCCTATATTTCTTACTAATAGACAGATATTGCCAGATTCGTACATTACCTTCAGTGCTACTGATATTCCCATCTCCAAAAGTATTGAAACTCTCGGCGTCTCACTTAACAATGCCCTCAGCTGGACCTCTCATGTTAGATCACTTGCTAAAACCGCCTCAAAAAAACTTGGATTATTGTACAGAGTCCGTAACTTTTTCGCCGATGAGCAGTTAGCTATAATTTATAAGAGTCATGTGCGCTCTCAGCTTGAATATTGCTTACCCTTGTGGAATGGATGTGGAGAGGTTGCATTAAAACAACTAGACAAAATTCAGAACAAAGCTGTTTGAATTATTAATAACCCTGCCATTACAAGAAAACTACCTCCCCTACAAGTAAGAAGGAATGTTGCCTCCCTTGCATTATTTTACATATATTTTTATGGCACATGCTCAGACGAAGTTGCGTCCATGGTGCCATCTCCCCATACCTTCCCTCGTGCTACACGGGCATCTGGTAGCGCTCATGACTGGAATGTCACTCAGCCATATTGCAGAGCTTCTGCCTATCAGAATTCTTTCATTCCCCGAACTGCATCTCTTTGGACCTCGCTTCTCCAGAGTTGTTTCCCTCCAAACTTCAACCTACAGCTGTTCAAGTCTAACTGTTAAAGATATTTTATGAACAGAGGACACCAGTAATCTGGTGTATGGATTATTTTTTCTTTTTTCATTTGTGTTTCCTTCCTCTGTTCTGTTATTTAAAAAAAGAAAAAGTCGAACTCTAAAATGCAAGAGTCTGACTGCATACAACTGGTCAACTTTAACACATTCTTAATCTGTCTTTCTTCGTGCCTTCGACCTCTTGCTTTTTCATAAACAATAGGTCCAGTGATCTCAAAATTAATGGTTTTCAATATTCTCTTCTTTGATTTGACTTGAGAAAGATCGAAAATTATTAGAGTTTCAGTCACTTTAAGTAAAAAAAAAATGTATTTCTACTTATTTTAATACTACGAGCATTTAAAAATATAATGTACACAAATCTATATATCGAAGGCACTTATATGTAGATGAATAGGATTATCTATTTACACATGTATTTAGCCAGACCACAGTTATCTAAGTGGACGATATATATGCAAACAACCACTGATACTAGCACACACACACACACACACACACACACACACACACACACACACACACACACACAGTCTCTCTTGTATAACAGTACCCTGCCTCTCACAACTCTCCATTACACACGCCATCTTCTCAAACGCACCTCTCTCTCTCTCTCTCTCTCTCTCTGGATTATCGGGCAGGCAGCGTGAAGTTTAGTGTCTGGGCTGGGAATTATAATGCCACCACGGTCCTCTACCCTCCTCATTTTCACTCTACACTCACCCTATAGTCACTCTGATTTTCACTGTTTTACTCTTTATTATTCCAGCTTTCACTCTAGACCAAATCCTGGTTTTCTTCACCACTTCCTTTCATTTCTTCATTTTCACAACCGGTGCATTTTTTTTCTTTCATATTCACTCTGAGTTCACCTATTTTGCAGCTTTCCAATAATTTCACTCTAATTATAAACATACTCTTTTTTTTTTCTATTTTCACTCTGCACTACTGCCTGGTTTTCTTCTACATTCACCCCGATTTCCTTAGTTTCATTTTTTTTTTTTACAAGTGCTCAGATTTCCCTTACATTTGTTGTGTTTTTTCATATACTCACTGTTTTTATAATACATACACTCTGATTTTCCTACTCTCACTCTGGATTTCCCTACACTCACTCTGACTTCACTAAACTCACTCTTTATTCAACACTGGCCTTCAGTTCTTTAGACATTCCTTTTTAAACACATGCTGTGCTGAATGTTACTACAGTGCTTTATTCTCTGCCCAACTCTGTCAATTTATTCACGACCATCATCATCATCATCATCATCATAACCATATTTCTGTAAGCCTAGGTTTTTATTTATGTTAAAAAAAGACGGCTCGTACAGAATGGGTTAACAAATAACAGTGTAAATAATTAACCAAATCACGTTAATTACAAAAACGTTAATAGGTCCTTGACTGTCTCTGTATAATATAAATTTCTCAAGATCCACCTACACTGTCATATACATAAGTACATCAAATGCACATATACTATACAAAGATCTTTAGCCGATAAATTTGCTCAATATTCAACGGAAAACAAGACAGCCTACACAACTGTACACACACACACACACACACACACACACACACACACACGACTTCACAAAAACTACCACGACAAGAGTGGAATAAAAAGTACATCCCAACAACGCTCACAAGAATGTACATACACGTATGCCACTGACCTTCCTCACACACACACACACACACACACACACACACACACACACACACACACACACACACACACACACATTCCTTCACAGTATCGCACACAAAAAACTGATTCTACATTCACACTACAATCAACACACACACACACACACACACACACACACACACACACACGGAGCACTCTGTATGCATGAGAGGACTGGATGAGACCGTGCCAACTTACCCACACACCGACCACAACGGGGGTGGGGGAGGGGTAACGGAGTAGGGGGTGTGGTGTAGTGTGGTGAGGGGATGGTGGTGCCTTAATACATATAATATACATACAATGCTCACATATAGTTCTCTTATGGCTGCCTTAACCCATACACAAGGAGAGGCCACTACTAAGCTGAATAAAATCGTATGGACGGGGCAAAGAGAATGGCTAGTTATGAAGGTCACCGGGTGTGTGTTTGCGTGTTGGGTGATGGTGATGGTAGTGCCTTATTACAAATTATATGTCTAATACACAAATGTACAGGCCTCTCTATGCATCGCCTTAACCCATACATAAGGAGAGACCATTAGTAAGGGCCGCAGCACTGTTGAATTATATATATAGTTTCTGCTGTATAGTGAAGGGTTGGTGGTGCCTTAATATGCTGAACAGGTTTGTACATGTAGCAGGTTTATACATACAATGGCCTCATATACTGACGTTCTTATGCACTACTTTACATACGAGATGCCATTATTGTGACGAATAAAACTGCCTACCGACTACAATGTTGAAAACAGGGATATGGTACTGCTGAATCAATAGAGGGGCGGCCTTCAGTCCTAATGGACCCAGGTTCGAATCTCGGCTGGGGCAGGGAACAGTTGAAGAATTTGAATTTCACAAAGCAGACAATACTGATCTGCCAGAACATCCGCCGACACGTCGCAAAAATACCCTCGGTAATTTCAGTACACCAATCCTGTATGCGAGAGCCTTAGCATGTGTTCGGTATGGACGGTGGGTGTTGGCGCCGAAATGGTAACATGTGGAGGTATGTGGTGTGTGGGAGGACTACTGGGCCTTGGGGATAGGCTCTGAAGCTTTTGCCCTGAGTCGGACGCATTATAAAAAAAAAAAAACTACGATACATATGTCATTATAGGGTTACCGCGTTGCATATCAGTCACTATGTTCAGTTGCAGGAATACACCATTTGCTTGATGGGAGAGTGTTAGACAGAATGAAACCTTCCCCACGCTGGCGAAGTACGTTTCAGGAATGGGTGTTTGCAGTGACGGTAGTGTAGTATTCCAATGGCTGTTTGTATCACGACGTACCGTATACTGTATGTATATCATTGGCATGCATCAATGATACATAATATATGCATACATTATACAGTACATCATATGCGCATAATTCCCAAATATACGGCAAATTTTGTATAAACACAATTTACATTATGAAGCTGCAGTTCACTGGGTTCACGTTTCAGACGGGCCTGGGGTTGCAACTACCACCATTACTACTACTACTACTACTATTACTACATTATGGTGGGGGGGAGGGGTGTTGTGTAGTGGGAAGCTGGGATGTCTTAATTCTCAGTACGATGGCTTCTTATTTTATTCGTGCTACCTTCACACAATTTTACTTACCTGAGGAGACAGTTTTCATTCACCCCTTAACCGTTTTCCCCAAGCTGAATAAAACTGTCTGAAGGTAGCAAGAATGAATTATATGGAGCCATCGTACTGAAGAGGTTAAGTGGCCATTATTAATCTCTATCTTGACCAATCACCAGCATCATAATCCAAGTTTCACACATAAAAAGGTGGTCCAGAAACAAGAAATGCAAAGGAAAATGGAAAGTAAGAAAAAGAAGAAATTATCAACAGGATGGGCGTGGTACAGGGCAGGCCACTGTCCACACAACTGGCCTACGTCATCCAAACCTTCGAAATCTTGTCTCTGTCTCACAAGGAAATACCATCCACATAATTTTATTTCTCCTGCCTTAACCTATTTTCAACCTTTCACAACTTTGACGAGTTTTATTCATTCTTGCTTGCAGCCGACGAATTTCTTCAGCTACGGAGAGACTTTTCGAACTAGATGGGTTAGCTTTAGCCTTCACTAACTCCTCTACTTGGGACTGCCCTAACCTGAATAACATAGACTGCGAGCTGCAAGAATATAGAACAAAAAGACGTAGCAGGACTGAAGTGGTTAAGGTGGAAACAGGAATGAAACTGCTGTTGCTGATGACGATGACTGATGATGATGATGATGATGATGATGACTGAAGGTGAACGTACAGATAATAATAATAATAATAATAATAATAATAATAATAATAATAATAATAATGGTGATAAAAATGATACTAATTTTCCTTTTATCCTCGCTCTCATTCCAATAATCCTGGCCTCTCCGTGGTCTGACTTAAGAAGAGCTCTAGCCTCGTGATTAATCCCGGGTGAGCTTTAATAATCCCCCAGTGAGCTGAAGCCTGACACCCACAGTAAGCTTGGACTAGTGACTGGGTTGTGGAATTAGTGTGTGTGTGTGTGTGTGTGTGTGTGTGTGTGTGTGTGTGTGTGTGTGTGTGTGTGTGTGTGTGTGTGTGTGTGTGTGTGTGTGTGTGTGTGTGTGTGTGTGCGTGTGTGTGCGTGTGTGTGTGTGTGTGTGTGTGTGCGTGTGTGTGCGCGCGCGCGCGCGCATTCAGGTCGGTGTCTATTAAATATCAACTTCTAGACTCCTTGGCTTCCCTCCCTCACCTCCCCTATTTCCCATCCCCGCCATCCCCATTTCTATGTGAATGGTGGTTAGGGAGGAGAGACGGAGAAGGAGAGACGAGGGAGGAGCTGAGTGGACTGGATGGGGTGGATGTGGAGGATGGGGGGGAAAAGAATGGCCAAGAGGTGAGAAGTGAGAAGAGGGTTGGGAGTCAGTGGGGATATCAGAGGGGAAGGGAACGCGGAAAAGGGTACCACAGAGCACATGCAGCTATTTTTAGGTGATTCTTAATTATTCCTGAGGAGGAGATAAAAAGTACTGCCCATGTATTACACAGGCGTCATAAGAAGAACCTAGAACAATATGAAAATGGTCTTGTAAATCCCCACCCTTGTATGTTAATTGACACACATTCGCTGCCCATAAAACGTTTCAACTTTCAAAAGCGTTACCCTTACTGCTGATATCTCTTACTGATTCGTACCTGGCTAGCATAAGGAATATTAAATTTTGGCTGACACTCTCCCTTTCAAGCAGCATCGTGGTTACCATGACGCAAAACTCGAATGAATTATAATGAGAACTTTCATTTCAGGTTCTGCGTTACACCCAAGCCCCCTCTCATATCCCTACCGCACCATGAGTCCCCTGTCACCTCCCTCTCACAGCTCTAGCCCCCTGTCTCACCCCTGCAATAACCCGGATCCCCTGTTCCACTCCATCACACCCCTGCCTTAACCCTGCCATACCTGTAACACACCCCTGGCCCTCTACTACATCCTGTCACACCCCGGGCCTTATGCCTCACCACTGGTAGGCCCCGAGCCTCTTGCCACATTCCTAGCTCCCCCCTCATACCCCAACCCCCCCTGCCACAACCCATGTCCTTGCCACACCCCTATCACACCCCAGGTCCTCTGCCACACCCCCGGTCCCCACGCAGAGGCTATGAATCTTTGCAGAGGCAGCAATTGCGGCGGCCTGGCTTGTGGGGGGAAGGGGGAGGTTAGAGAAGAGGAAGGGGGTGAGAAGAGACTGTCAGAGGAGGAGGAGGGGGAGTACAGAGGCTGCCAGGGGAATGGGAAGAAGAGAAAAGGCTGCCAGGGAAGGGGGGAAGGTAAAGGGGGGAGGGAGAAACAGGACCAGGGTGGTGGTGGGTTGGGAGTGAAGAGTAAGGGGAATATTACATTTACGGGGGGGGAGGGGATGTCACAAGGAGAATATCTGACGTATGGGTGATGGAGAGAGGGGGGCTTGAAGAGATGTAAAGCTAGGGAGGGCTGGGGAAGAGGAGGGGATGAGAAAGGGGGGATTTCAGACGTGTAAGTGGCGAGGCGGGGGGGAGGGGCCAAATATGACGTGCAGGGGGAGGAGAAAGGAAAGGAAAATTTGGTGTGTGGAGACATGTGAAATTGTGAGGAGAGGAGGGAATGAAGCTTAAGAGGAAGAGGGGAGAGGAGGGGATCAAAGGAGAGGATGGCAATAGGAAGAATACGATTAGATGGGCAGCGAGGCGCTTGTGTGAGGCTAAACAGGGGGAGGGAGGGCTGGGGGATGTGTGAAACTGTGAGAAAGGACAGGGGGAGAGGAGGGAAGGAGGGGAACGAATGGTCGGTGGGCTATGATACGTGTGAGGCTGCAGGGGGAAGGAAGATGCAAGGGGAGGGAACGAATGTGGAATGAAAGGGAGGGGATGTGGAGGGATGGGAGGGGGAGTACAGAGGCTTGTGAGGGGAGGGAACGAATATGGAATGAAAGGGAGGGGAAGTGGAGGGATGGGAGGGGGAGTACAGAGGCTTGTGAGGGGAGGGAACGAATATGGAATGAAAGGGAGGGGAAGTGCAGGGATGGGAGGGGGAGTACAGAGGCTTGTGAGGGGAGGGAACGAATGTGGAATGAAAGGGAGGGGAAGTGGAGGGATGGGAGGGGGAGTACAGAGGCTTGTGAGATGTGTGCGACTCTAGGGGGTGGGAAAGATGGCTGAGGAACGGTATGGAAGTGGGGGGCGGGGCAGATTGGGTGGGAGGAGAACAGGGAGCTTTTCGGACATATGAAGCTCGAATGGGAGGGAGAAGGAAGGTTGAGGGGGGATGAGAACGGGGAGGAGAGGGAAAGGGGAGAGGAAAATATGTGAGGCCGTGAGAGAAGAGAGAGAAGAGGTGGGAGAGGGAAAATGGAGGGGGGGTTACGAACGAGGCATGTGAAGATGGAGGATTAAGATGATTTACATTAATAACTATCGACTACACGTGGGTCACTAAGTCAAACGGTGTAATTTCTGCTTTGTTCTAATCCTCCCCAATACGACAAGCAACAATCAAATTTACATCCAGGTCCCCAGCTATGCTACTGAGTGAATAGGGAGAAGAGGGAAGGGAGGTCTAAAAAAGATGGAGAGGGTGGAAGTGGGGAGGGGAGAATAGGTGGGATGGGTGGTGGGATGAATGGGACGTTCAGGCGTAAAGCATGAGGCAGGGCGTGTCGGGCGTGTTATATAGCAGAGGGACATGTCGACCAACCTAACCCCCCTCCCTCACGCCCAATTCCTCACTCACAAACCATATATCAACATTCTGTTATATCCTGGAGCTGGAAAGTGACACCTTCATATGGTGGCACCAATATATCTGGGTGGTGGAGCTACCAGATTATGCACCCTTGCCTCAGCTCCCTCCCTATCCCCCCAAAAAGGAGATTGGTGAGCTGCAGAAGAAAGTAATTTCCCTGCAGTCCACTGGGTTCATATTCAGATGATCCTGGGGCTGCACCTACTACTCTATCCTGGTCCCGGGGTAACTAATTTATTCTTGAATAAATTACGAAAAACTTTTTACCTCAACTCCTTCAGTACCAGCGGTTTCTCCTGACAAAAGTTATCATCATCAATCTGACATTTAGCCTCAACCACACACTCCAATTCATATCATTCCTCAACCATAAATCCATAGACGCCATGACCGGGCTGGTGGTCCCTCTCTCGTAGTGGCGGGGTCCGGCGGTCAACGCAACACTTATAGCAGCCGTGACTCAGTGAGTTACAGCGCTCCGCTCTGACCGAAGGGTAGGAGGTTCGAGTCCACCCCAGGGTCATTGGTAGACATCAAGAAGGGCATCCGGTCATAAAATGCTACACGCTCCAAACCAAAGTCCTCTACCCAAGGGCAACGCCTTAGCCCTTAACGAAAAGAGAGAGAGAGAGAGAGAGAGAGAGAGACGAGGCGTAGAAAAAAAAATAACTAATTCCCATTCTTCCATCAACACAAATTATTTTCAGCATCTACTTTCACAATTCAAACTCCACTCGCTCATTACCCCCACCCTGACTCCAACTTCCCTCCGTCAACCCCCTGCCCATCCCTCAACCCCCATTACACCCACCGATAAATCAGCTTTTAATTTATCTAATGACCCCCTCGTGGCTTCCAATATTCCCCTGGCTAATGGCTGGTGGGGGCTGAGGTTGGGGTGGAGGGGAGGACTGATCACTGTCGTCACCCCACCTTCAATCCCACCCCAACCCCAACTTGATGTATCTTATCCCATGTAACTCTTATTTCATCTTAATACGGTGCCGGCGAGGATGCCTTCTCGCGGTGGCACTGATATAACCAGGCGACTCAACTAACAGGTTATACAAACGGTCCTCAACTACTTCCCTATTCCCCGAAAGGAGGATGGTGGACTGCAGGAAAAAGACAAATTAAACCTGCACTCTACTAGGTTCACGTTTCAGAAGAACCTGGGGTGAAACAACGACACTACAACAATCTCACCCCAACCCAACCCTCCCTGTCTCACTCCCTCACTCCACCCCCATTCCATCCCTGCTTCACCTCCCCCTCCTAACTCCATCTTACTCATTCTCTCCCCTCCCCTCCCCTTCCATCCTCTCTCCCCTCCCCCCAAGGCCCCAGATGGCATCGGGACGCATCCAGGCCCACCAATTAAATAATGATTGGCGTGCATAGGAGGACGGACGCAATTGGGTGGCGAGAGACAGAGAGAGAGAGAGAGAGAGGTTTCACAGGTTTTGGGACGGGAAGTGTGCGAGGGAAAGGGGAATGAAATGGGTGGGTGGAAGGTAGACAGATACAGTGGATGGATGGATGTCAAGGTAGGTTGGTAGAGGAACGACAACAGATGGATAGACGAAAGGATGGATGACAAGGAAGGTAGACAGAGGAACAACGACAGGTAGATGGGTGGATGGATGACAAGGCAGGTGGATAGAAAAACAACGGCAGATGGATGGATGGATGGCAAGGTAAACAAACAGAGGAATGACGACAGATGGATGGACAGCTGGATGAGACTGGCAGGTAAATGAATGACAACGAACGTGTCGATGGACAGATGATTGGATAAAGAGATAAACAAATAGACATATATGAAGTCGTTGAACTATAGCAAAGAAAAAGGGACGTCATGGTACTATAACGATTGCATATGAAGCGTTCTAATGGACTCACGGTAATAAGTATCTATTTATCTATTTATCTACCGACTGACAGACGTCCCACCCTGACAAGTATGGCCTCGACTAGAAAAAGATCTTCATATATATTTGTCCCTATTCACTATCGACGACTCCTTCCACCATATACCATCTCCCTTACTTCCTTCCATGTCACTCCCTCACAGCTCCGGTATCTTACCTTAGCAACCTTTCACCTTCCACAATACAATACACAACTTTCTGATACGGCCACAAGCTTCCTCGGCCACACAAGGCGAACGTCCACCCCTCCCCCCCTCTCCCTCTCTCTCACCCCTTCACCCCCACCTTTACCTCAACTTTCTTTTCTTTGCCACGTCCCTTTTCTCTTTTCCGCCTCCTTATCTTCCTCCCATTCACTTATTTTTCATGTTCCTCCTTCCGCACATCCCTCCTCCATCTTTTCTCCTCTTCCTCCCTCTTCGTCTCAGTGCTCCAGCTTCCTCTTCCTCAAGCCAGTTTCTCTTCGTGCATTACCCTATCTAACAATCTCCTCCACAATTCAGCATCCTAAATTCGTAGCAAGTATTTGTAACAGTTCTACTACTGCAATCCATGTAACTATTTCCCATCCACAATTCTTCCCTTCATTCTGTAAACTCCTTTCTTAATTCTCTAAACTTTTGCTCTATTCTTCATCCATACTTCTTCCTATCCGCTCACCATCACTCCATCCACACATCCATTCGCTGCCCTTCCTCCCATCTACTGTCTCGTCTCCCACCACCCAACATCCCTTCCACTGTCATAATTATGGCCTTCCATACATTACTGACAAAGATAGAAGGGTCAGGACAGGAGGAAGAGAGGAACAAAAACACAGACAGGAGGGAAATTCGTTACAGGCCCAAGAACGAGACGGATGGAGGAGTTAACCCTTTGTGGAACATGTTGCCACTTAGATTTATTCATTTATTTATTTCCTACTATCTGCCAAATTTACTCGGCTTGAACACAATATGAGACTTGAAAAGATGCTTAATTCTTTCAGGAGCAGAGACGTCCGTAAGTTGCATAAATGTAGTCTTCCGTTTGCCCGACGTACGACACGACTCTTGAATGGATTAATGATAGACGCCAGAGTGACATGGAAGGGTGAGAAAGGCTGGATATAGAGAAACGGGAGGGTGATAAAGGAAAAACAGACAGAGGTGGGAGGGTAGGAGCAGCATGACATAAATGGCACATGAAGGGACAGGGGGAGTGTGAGCAATAAGGGATTATCTTACCATACACAAAACAAAACTGCCTAGGGGAGTCTCCTTATCCCACGAGGACATAACCTATATAGGCAGGAGGGTGAGAATGGAATGACAGTTAAGTGACGGACAGACAGGAAGGGAAGGGAAGGCAGGACAGGATTATCGCACTGGAACGACAGAGTGACATTAATTCCGTCCGTACGATGATGTCTCCCTGTAGCTTGTTCTTGCTGCTACCAGACGATTTTACTCTGTTTAGTGAGAGCCCCCAATTACCAAGGGATTAATGAAGACTATAACTAACCCCTCAGTTCGAAAGTTCTCCATTAAGCTGAATATAAATAAGGCATCTTTGTATTTATGGAGTTATCGTGAGAAACGTAAGTGCGAGAAAGGAGTGACAGGTAAATGACGGAAGGGTAGAGAAGGCAAGACAGAATTATTATTGGGATGGAGACGGCGACACCGGGACAGGTGACGGGGAGTGAAGGCCAGGTAACGTTTTCATTTAGAGCAGACACGGGAGGAAGGACTCGTGTATCCTGGGGGACTATGGAAGACACAAATGATGGATGGAAAGAGCATACACACTCTCATATACATGCAAACACTTGTATATCCGTACATGCATACATATTGCATTAATCTACACTAAACGTACCAACAAACAAATGCGCACGCACACACACACACACACACACACACACACACACACACACACACTACAAGCAGCACCTCATCCATTCATCCAAACCACCTACAAGCTACAACATCTCACCACCACCACCTAATTACTCCAACCTCTCACCACCAACACACTCCTGCACGCTTCTCCACCATCACCACCACCAGCACTGCAACACAAAACTCCAATACATCTATTCCACGACCATCCTCTCCAACACCACCACTACAGCACACCCTGCACCATCACCACCACCACCACAACAACAACACTCCAACACACCCCTCCACTAACACCACCACCACCAAAACACAACACTCCAACACCCCCCACACCCCCGCAGTACGGAGGGCAGGACGGTATATCTGCCAGGCCGCCACATAAACACAGACATTACGCCCCCACGTGAGATATGCCAGGTAAATATGTCACCACCTTCACCAATTCTCCCGCACTGCAATAAACACCGCGTACGACATTTAAACACACTTCCATATATGAAGTCACATACAAGTTCAGTGCTGAATATTATAAAATCTATAACATACACTGATATACAGCATTAAAATAATTGAAATACACACCTATATATAATGTCACATACAGGAATTGTGATAAATCTTACAGAATCAATGATACACTGCATATACAACATTTAAACACACACTCATGCATAGTCATATACAAGGTTAGTGATAACTTTGCATACGATACTCCACATTTACACTCATTCCAAATGGTTTAAACACTATCATACAATCGGATTTGGGACTAATGCGAATTCTTACAATTCTTACAAACTCTAATAATGTACCGCATCAAGACAGAATTAGATACTGTATGACTGTGCAGTTTCTTACATTATCTTTATTATTATCAACCTTATTCCCCCTATTAAAAATGGATATAGTGACAATGTAAAGCAACATAGTGGAAATCTTACATCATCACCATCATCCCCATTATTATTATCAATTATTTTTATTATTACTATTATTATTATTTTTTTCTTTTCTTTACCACCAACTCTATTCCAAGTACTAAAAACGAGGCAGGTAGAGCCAGAATATAGGGAAAACGAAAAGTGACACGGTGGAAACCTAATCTTCACCATCATCATATCCCCAATCCCAGTGTTGTAAATTGGCCAAGCAAGACTCATCCGACTACAGTGCTCTACCTGGCTAACACAAACAGGTAATAACATCTGTACTTCATCTAAACAGCCTTCACTTCGCCCATACACCGGCGTCCTTCCCCTTTTCTCCTATTTCCTTCCTTCTCTTCCCTCTTTCTCCATCCTTCACTCTCCCATTCTATGCTGCGTCTTCTTTCCCTACTTGTCATTCTTCACTAGTATCTTATGCCCACTCTTTCCTTAACCCTTCTCATATTTCCTTTTATCTTCTCACTCCTCTTCCCATCCCTCCAATCCTTTCTCTCCTCACTCTTCCTTTCCCTCACGTCCTTTCTCCCCACACTCCTCCTATCCCCTTTCTCCCCTCATTCCTCCTTTCTCATAACAATTCTTTCTTTCATTCTCATATTCCCTATACCAGCTCACCTCTCTTCCATTCCCTCCCCCTTCCTACTCTCCCTCCCTTCCCTCCCTCTTTCCCCTGTGCCTCCCTTTCCCCTCTCGCGACAAACACATACAGGGAGTCCTCAAGTTGCCTCATTAAGCGCCTCCCACCACCGCTGTGTTATTACCTGTTTGTGTTTGGCCGGATCATCGTTGTTTGGTTGCCCGGGTGAAAGCTGTTTGGATGGATGAGTGCTGTTTGCCCGGATGAGTGGTGTTTGGTTGGCCGGATGAACACCGTTTGGCCTGACCTGCGCTGTTTGCTTGGTTGGGTGAGCTGTGTTTGGTTGGATGAAAGCTGCTTGTCCAGATGAGGGTGTTGTGAGCAAATGTTTGGATGATGTTAGAGGTGTGTCAGTGAATGTGAGAGTGAAGTGATAGGCATTTGGTTCATGTCTGAATGGTGAAGTGAGAAGTGTTTGGATAACGTGAGTGAACTAATGAGAGAGAGAGAGAGTTACACAGTGTTACATGGATACACAGACCACACAGACCTTATGGTCCTTACGAGGCGGTCCAGCCTTAATACTAACACAGTGTTATAATTATACAAGAAGGAGGAAAGGATAGCACAGCAGAAGGCTCTCTCCCCCACCCTCCAGACCCTCCGGCATTTGCCGTACAGGAAACAAGAGAGGAAGTAATACCTTGCAGGACTGAAGAACCTGAGAGAGAGAGAGAGAGAGAGAGAGAGAGAGAGAGAGAGAGAGAGAGAGAGATACAAAAGGACACCATCAGAGGTGACAGGAGTGTAGTATGCTGATTAAGACATTACTAACACTACCTCCCAAAGTTTCTGATCACGTATAAAGTGGTGGTTGGTGGAAACATGGCTCTGAATCGCGTTAAAACTGATCTAAGCTCTACTGATATTTCTATGTACCTCACCCTCAACTAAAATCCCTGCACTAATTCATGCAAACCCTGTATCCGTTCTACCGACTCTTTCCCTATAGGTCTATCATAAATGCGTTAGAAAAACTGAGTGTCTTCCAGCACAAGTACCCGCTAGTTCCACAGGTCTTAAACATTTCTCTTACAACGAAACATATAACCGTAGACTGTTTCCTACCTTTGAAGGGTTCGAATGTGCATGAGAGAAATTCTAGCAATAAGGGATAAAATGTAAGGGTGCAAGGGAATCACCGTGGTTTCCCCATCCCGACCCTTGACACACTACTTGACTAAACAGGGCCTAAGGGAAACAGGAAGCACCAAAAGCAGTGGGGGGAGGAACGGATGGTAGGGGAGAAAGGAGGTTGGGTTTGGGTGGAGGTGAGGGTGAGGGGTGGGGAAAGGGCCAGCCTATAAAGAACTTTATAGTGTTAAGAGCAGATGTAAAAGAGTGCTAATCTGGTTCCAGTGGTAGATGAAAGAAAGCGGCGCGGTGAGGGGAGGCCAGGGAGCCGAGCACCTGAGAGAGACTCATGCTGGGGACGGGAGATAACGCTTTACACTTAGGATGAGAACACCCCAACCACTACCCCAAGCTGCGCACACACACACACACACACACACACACACACACACACACACACACCATCATGTAACAAATTCCTTTTTTTAAACATTTATGACAACTCTGTATATCTTTTCTTCTATGGTCTGAATTACAGTCTGCTTTAGTTAACATCTCAGCTTCAGTTAAAACCAGCACTGGAGGGAAGGACATTCCACTGGTGAACCTTCAACCCCTTAGGCAATAATACATCATTTTAATTACATTCTAGCTATAAACAGACGATTTCATTCAGCTTGGGAGACACTTTTCCAACCGGAGGGGCTACATACCCCTTCAATGCAAGAGACCGTTCTTAAATAAAATAATCAGGAAGTACGAGGAATAAAGTACACTACACTTCATTGCATTCAGTGGGTTACATTACGGTGTTGACTGAAAGAGGCTATGTGGCTGGGAGGTGTTCTATGTGGCTGGGAGGTGTGGCTGGCAGGTGTTCTATGTGACTGGGAGGTGTTACGGGACTGACCTAACCTCGGCCACATCACACATCAGCTGAATCTTTATCATCACGACCACTCTTTCCCTTAACCCCTTAAACACGATGACGTAAAGAAATAACTACCTTCCCAGTTCCGTCTGAAGAAAATGTACAACTGGCGAAACACAATGAAATCCCGATCTCTACCAGTGTGTGTTTCAGATGGTCCGATTTTTCCGCTACAAATTCGTCAAACTTTGGGAAGAAATCTGACTCCATCTGTACATTCAATATTACTACTGCTACTATAATGCCTTTTCTTTCTACTCAAGGGCGGCGTCTTGGGGTTGAGGGCTACGTCAAACTCCTCCACTTCGAAAAGTTTCTCCTAAGCTGAATACACGCCTTTGAAATTAACACAAATATAATTAACACGTCATCTAAGTGAAGTGGCTAACTCTCTGACGACGAGAAATATCCTTGCTATATAAGTGGTAGTAGTAGTAGTAGTTGTATTTTCTCTCTCTCTCTCTCTCTCTCTCTCTCTCTCTCTCTCTCTCTCTCTCTCTCTCTCTCTCTCTCAGCCAGCGACGCAGGCTAAAGGGAAACTACAACTCCAAGTATCAACTCTACCCAATGCCCCGATCAACATAATTCGAATCTCTTAGCGTCTCCAGGTGGACTGCAGAGACCCTTCCTCCTCCCTATTCAGGTGTGGACTTAATGGACTGTCTGATCAGGTATAGAAGGGGACCGAGAAGGGGGCGGTGGAGGGGGAGGTAGGGGGGTGAATGAGGGGGAAGGCTGAGGGAGAGTGTAAGGTGGAAAAAGGAGGCGAGAATATGGAAGGGGGAACGTGATGACGAGAGTGGAAGAGCGTGAAAAATTGAGGGAAGGAAAAGCGAAGTGGACAAATAGAGGAGGAAGGTAAAGAGAGAATGGGGGGGGGGGGAATCGTAAGTTGAGGAAGCGTAGGTGTGGATGTGGGTGTGTCGGTAATGGTGTGTGCGTGTGTGGGGGTTATGCATGATGTGTCGCTTTCAGTACGTGTGGGCATCTTGGTGTGACTAAATGTTGCTGTGCCTATGTGTGAGAAAGTTGGGGAGTATGTGCGTTGGTGTGGGTATGATGGTGTGGGTGTGTGGGTGTGGAAAAGTGTAAAGGCCCCACTTCAAAAACGTGGTGTACGTGTCTGGTGACCTGAATGTGTGGCTCAATGAAGGGAGACGAAGCAAAAGATTGGACGTGAAGTGAGGTAATGTAATGTGAGCCGATGTGGCCCCCCTCACACACACACACACACACACACACACACACACACACACACACACACACACACACACACACACACACACACACACACTCACAGACACACACACACACACACACACACACACACACACACACACACACACACACACACAATGAAACGAAAATACATACCCAGTGCAAAAAATACATTAGCCTCAACATCTACAAACACAAGTGTACCTCCACGTCTGCTACCACCACCATCACCAGCCATAGACAAATATGAAACACAACTTCAATGGTCACAGTGAATCCAACTAGACCACGCAGAACCCACCTCTCACCCCTACCCTCATACAAACACACACTAGGTAACACAAAAGACAACACTCGTACCTCGCACTATTCACCATACAAGGAGGTATAGTCGTGGGCAAAGGAGGCTCCCAGCACTTCTTCGTTACTAGTGTGTTTTTGCATATAACATGGTAATACTGTCTTCATATTATTCATGCAACTGCGTTTAAATTATTGACCAAAATCATCATCATTACCATCATCTAAACCTCTTTTCCCAGCCAAGGATAGGATAAGAGATAAAACAGAACATGACAACAAGTATACAATGTACTGCAAATCACTACGGAAGAGAAGACAGAAGGCCTCTTGATCTTAGTAGAACAAGGTCCATAATATCGCACTGTCCAGTTCCGTACTTTATTAGCTGTGATGGTCAATCCGGATGTATATGTTTCTCCTGGACGTAAATATTTTCAGTGAAGGTATAGATCATGAATTTGTCCACCAATAACAACAACAATGGCGCTAAATTAAACACAGTGCGACAACAAACATAACAAACAGACACCTACATAAATACAAATATGGTGACGTTCCTGCGCATACAAACAAACAGAGGCACACACACACACACACACACACACACACACACACACACACACACACACACACACACACACAAAGTTGTGAAGGGTGTGAGGGTGGCCTGGGGTGTGTTAACAAACTACTGGGGAGACAACTTCTCAAACCACCACCACTACCCTAGCCTACCTCCGACCACCGATATCAACCTCCACAGCTAACACCATCCCCGTCACTAACACATCTACCACCACTACCAACACCACCACCACCACTACTGCAATTGCTATCACCGTCACTACCACAACCAACACTACCACTATCATAATTAATACCACCATCACTAGCACCACCGTCACAGTCACAAGCATTAACAACCAAGACCACCCCCTCCACCATTAACGAAAGTACCACCATCTATCACCATCACCACCACCATCACAAAATCTCTCCGTCTTTGTCCTCCCGCGTCTTCTCCGTCCACTACATAACTCGTCTTGGCCTACTTTCTCCTACACTAACATACCCTGTCTAGTCCTCCGGAATTCACTTTTATCCCCCCGCCAGGACCCCTCCCATTCCTGCCATGTCATACTCTTCCCATGCTTGCCCTGCCTATCCCTAACCTACGCTGATACTCCCTACCATTTTCCTACTGTTCTGCCCTTCCTGAACCAAACCTCTATCCTACCCTATACCCTATCGTGACCTGTCCCTGCCTTCCCCTACCTTGCAATATCAGACACTACCTTTCCCTTCCACAATATATAGCTTTCCTTTCCTACATTACCCTGCTGTATCCTATCTTCCCCTGCCCTGCCCAGTATTTTCCCTCATCCTTCAGTCAATGTACTCCCAACTGGCCCGCCCTATTGAACAAGTATTCTTCCATCTTTAATATTGAGCACTGGTTGCATGGTGGTGTCTACCATTCAAAATACCAGCCAATCCTGCACTGTGTGTGTGTGTGCGTGTGTGTGTGTAAAATATTACGTATGCATGTTCTCAGCTGCATAATACTAAATCCATCCATCATCCAATCCTACATTGCCCCATGAGGAGCGTAGGAGCCCGGGGCTAGGCATTGGTCCCGACATTTAAGATGAGTGACCAGCCTCATTCATCCCTGAGTGGCATTACATGAGCAATCAGCCCAACCATCCCTTGGATATAAACCTTCACCGGCTCAATCCGACTGGAGCGCAATAATTACCCACTAATACCAAAATTTGGTTATATGGTTACCACCCAGCGTAGTAAATGGTTTCCTGGTGCACAGGAAACCATTTGGCTTGTCACTCAGTGTAGTGTCACCCACAGGCTGAGGGAAGTGGAAAGAATGAAGGAAAGAAAGAAGAGGGAGTGTAAAGTCACCCGCAGGCAGAAGGACAAGGAAAGAATGAAGGAAAGAAAGACAGAAGAGAATGGAAGGAAAGAAGGATGGAGAGGAAAGGGCAGACACCAGAGAGCAGCAGTACATCGAGTGAGTGGATGGTGAGCGCCCCCACCTACCACAAAAAATAAAAAAATCTTCCCTAACCCAATCCACTATAGTTAAGGGAACCTACATCTCTTTACCACACACACACAAAAAAAAAAAAGGTGGGGGGGGGGGACTTTTAATCTGATCTAACCCAGCCTAAGCAATTCTCAGCAACACTTCTTCCTCTTCCTCCCTCCCTCTTCCCCCCTTTCCCCATCTCCCACTCTCCTCCTCTCTCCCCTTCTCCTTACCTCTCCCCCTGCACCCCTCCAAAGGCAGCGACAAGGCTCCTTCATATTTACTACCTTCAGTAATTAGACACTCGTATTATAGTGGGAGTCGGTCCTCTCTCTCTCTCTCTCTCTCTCTCTCTCTCTCTCTCTCTCTCTCTCTCTCTCTCTCCTGGTTCGATTCTCTCCTCTTCTCGCCTCTCTTCTTTTCCTCTCTCATTCCTTATGCTATCCTCACCCCCTCTTCCTTGTCCTTTCCTGATCCTCTCCACACTCCCTTCCCCGTATTGTTTCTCTCACTTCTTCCTCCTCTACGGTTCTTTCCTTCCTCCATCGTTTTCGTCGTCTTCCACTTCTGTATCTTCCTCTCTCTTCTTCCTTCTCTCCTCCATCCCCTCTCCATATTCTAGTCCTTATTCTCTCCCTTCCCTTCCTAGTTCATCTACTTCCCTCTTCCCTTTCCTCTCCCCAGTTCTCTCCCAGTCCTCTCCCCATCTCTCACTAAATCCTTCTCTCCTTCATCCCGTCCCCATTTTCTTGTATTTCTTCACTCCCCCTCCCTTCCTGGTGCATCTGCTTCCTCTTTACCTTCTTCTATTTCATTGTCTCTCCCCTTCCCCTCCCCTCCTCTCCCTTAATCCTTCTCTACCCCTGTCCTTTGCAACTTCCTTTCCACAACTCTCACAATGCCCTTCTCTCTCTCTCTCTCCTTCTCCTCTTCATTAGCCCCCTCCTCCTCCTCCTCCTATTCATCATCCTTATCCACAACCTTCTTCCTTACATGTACGTACTTCCACGCCTTATCTGATATCCCTATCCACGAATTACACAAAAAAGCTATGGAATTATTTTATGTATCTAAGAGGAATCAATAACCAACGAGTGATGGGAACACGAAGATTTATGGTAAGTTACAGCCTGTTGGTATTAATGAACTACTGTCTAGGAGTCTCGGGTACAACTAACGCTACTCTGCTATAATGTATTCAGAAACCCCACAACTTGGCTAATAACGCACCTGTACGATAGGTTAGAAAACATGTCTGTGTTCAACCTTCCTTTGCAGAAATTAAGTGGTAAAAATGAAATGAAATAATGCTGAGTTTACTACTGTATGAAAATCTTGAGATGGAGATTTTACTTGCCACTGCCTAGAATACACTATGACATCCTCGACAACAAGGAAATAATCTATACGTTCGGACTAACTTGCTTCAATGCGAGTCAGGATCATTTTTTTTTTTTTTTTAATACAAGGAAGAAGGGACCAAAGGAAGCCAAAGGGAAACGATAATTTTTAAATTTTTTTTTAAGGTAGAAATACTCACAAATATAATATCTGTCTGTTTCGTTATGCTGTGCTTCTTATATGTATGCGTATAAGATGCATTTCACAATCTCTCTCTCTCTCTCTCTCAACCCCCCTGAACTCTCAATTACAGCCACACAAGCCTCCTGTACCACCACCTGCCGCTCTGTAACGGGGGGAGGGGGCAGCGCGGGGAAAGGGAGGGAGAGAGGAGGAAAGTGGAGGGAGCAAGGGGGGCGAAAGGAAACAGAGAGGGGAAGTGGAGAAAGAGAGGGAGGTGAGGGGAAACGAGGGAAGGAGCTAAGAGGGGACATGGGAAGGACGGGGGAGTGGGGAGAGAATGGACAAGGGAAGGGATGGAGGGACGGAAAAACAGAGGGGTAAAGTTAGAGGGACGAGGGGAGGAAGACGAGAAGGAGGGAAGGGGAAGAGAGTCAGAGGGGTGAGGAGAGGTAAGGACAGGTTGGAAGAGAACGGAAGGTGGAAAGGGGGAAAAGCAGGGTAAGATTAGGGGAGAAGAGGGGGAAAGGCGAACAAGAGAGGGGGATTGGTGTAAGAAG
The DNA here is from genome assembly GCF_032717465.1 of Coenobita brevimanus. NCBI lineage: Eukaryota > Metazoa > Arthropoda > Malacostraca > Decapoda > Coenobitidae > Coenobita > Coenobita brevimanus. Next base: position 40,270,741 of record NC_136979.1, read on the forward strand.
AGGAGAATACAAGAGGAAGAGGGGTGCAGAGGTTAAAGACGGGAGAGAGAGAGAGAGAGAGAGAGAAAGAGAGAGAGAGAGGGGGGGGGCAAGAATTATACTTGGGGTGACAGTTCCTGATAGCCTGTCTTGCCGTGGGATCGGTGTGGATTTATGAGGATATGGTCGATTTATGTTAGTATGCCTGGCTTACGTGTGTGTGTGTGTGTGTGTGTGTGTGTGTGTGTGTGTGTGTGTGTGTGTGTGTGTGTGTGTGTGTGTGTGTGTGTGTGTGTGTGTGTGTGTGTGTGTGTGTGTGTGTGTGTGTGTGTGTGTGTGTGTGTGTGTGTGTGTGTGTGTGTGTGTGTGTGTGTGTGTGTGTGTGTGTGTGTGTGTGTGTGTGTGTGTGTGTGTGTGTGTGTGTGTGTGTGTGTGTGTGTGTGTGTGTGTGTGTGTGTGTGTGTGTGTGTGTGTGTGTGTGTGTGTGTGTGTGTGTGTGTGTGTGTGTGTGTGTGTGTGTGTGTGTGTGTGTGTGTGTGTGTGTGTGTGTGTGTGTGTGTGTGTGTGTGTGTGTGTGTGTGTGTGTGTGTGTGTGTGTGTGTGTGTGTGTGTGTGTGTGTGTGTGTGTGTGTGTGTGTGTGTGTGTGTGTGTGTTTAGTATGTGCCTGTGTTGTTTTTAATGTGTCCGACTCTGGGCATAGGCTTCACAGCCTGCTCTCAAGGCCCAGTAGTCGTCCTGCATACCATACACCTCCACACGTCACCACATCGGCGCTAACATCCACCGTCCATACTAAATGCATGCTGGGGCTGTTTCATACAGGACTGGAGTATCGGTATTAGCGGGGGTATATTTACGACATGCCTGCGGGTCTTTTGGTAGATCAGTAGAGTCTGCTTTCATGAAATTCAAATCCTTAAACCGTTCCCTGCCCCTGCAGGGATTCGAACCTGGGTCCATTGGGACTGCAGGCCACCTCTCTACCGACTATGCCTGTATGTGTGTGTGTATATATATATATATATATATATATATATATATATATATATATATATATATATATATATATGTGCGTAAGCATGTGTGTGCGTGCGTGCGTGTTTGCTGAGGCAGTATATTGTCCTCTGTTGGTAAGAGAGGAAGTCTATTAGCTTTGTGACTACAGGACAATAGGCGAAGGGAGGCAACCTAAGCCCCACAAGAACACGTCATCGACGAGCAGGGTTAAGGTAGTGGGTGAGGACGCTGGTCATATATCTTTTAAATTCCTGAAATCTATAATTACCTGCACACACAACCCTTTCCGTTCAACTAGCCAATGCTCCTTAAATTCATTCTCGCTATATTACCAAACTATTCATTCCGAGAAAAAAAAAAAAAAAAAAAAAAAAAAAAAAAAAAGGATAATAAGGGGACGAGAGAAATCAAGCGATGCATTTGAAGGTTGTGTGTGAGCTAGTGATTCGCACTATCCTTTTATTTTTATTTTTCAGTGATCCACATATTTACCTCTATCACCACCCCATCGCCCTACACTAGCTATTTCCTCTTTTACCTTATTCTACCCTTTCTCCACTTCCCCCCCACCCTCTCTCTCTCTCTCTCTCTCTCATTCTCTTCCTCACCTGTATTATTTTCTCCTCACCTCCTTTCTCTTTTCCCTTACCCCCATCCTCCTCCCCCCTCTCTTTCATACTCATCCGATTCCTCACCGGCCACACTCTCTGCTTACCCCCTTCCCTCTCCTACCCTCCTCCCTCTCCCCTACCCGCTGTTTTCGTGGTGGGGAGAAAGACGGCGAGGGAGGGGAGAGAAAAGAAAGGAGAGAAGGAAGGAAGGAAGGAAGGAAGGAAGGAAGGGAGGGAGGGGAAGTAAGAAAGGAAGGAAGGGAATCGAAGAGGCGGGACGGAGAAAGCAAAGGAGAAGGGAAGTGAATGGCTGAAGTGAGAGGGGCAGGGGATGAGAGCAGAAGGGAGAGAGGAGGAGACGGAATGGAAGGAGGAGGGGGAGAGAAAACGAAGGGCGGGGCGAGAAGAGGGGACGGAAATGAAAGTAGAGGATAGAGAAAAGAAGCAATGCAAAGAAAGGACGGAAGGATTACGAAGGGGAGATAGAACAAGGGGAAGGAGGTGGGAAGGGAGAGGGGGACAATGGTGGAAGGGCAAGGGGTAGAACTGAGAAAGAGAAGAGAAAGGAGGAGAGGACAGAATGGAATGCTGGGGAAGAGGAAGAGAGATAATGAAGAGAAGATGGAGGAAGAAAGAGGAGCAATGGACGAGGAAAAGAAATAAATGCGGAAGAATGGAAGTGTTACTGACCGCGATGATATGAGAAAATTCACCTGTTGCACATTTTTCTAGGAGTCTTTCAAGAAAACTGTATATGGCAACTCTTTACCTGTGAGATCTGTCATTAGCTGAATTAGTCTGCGGTAAAGGGAGCAATATAAAACTAGAATCACCGCTTGACTTCTATATGACTTCTATATTTTAATGTGATCAAGTTTTAATATGGTCAGCACCCATGAACCTACAAGGAAAAAAAAAAAAAAAAAAGGGCGTTTTGGGTGCAAGACTGTCAAAAGCAGAAAGACAGACGCACAAACACGACCTATGCGTCTCGTAAATATGGAATTTCGGTATGAAGGGAATTAAGAAGAGAGGATTGAGAAAAGGTGGGCTCTCACTGGACTTCTTACCCAAGTCTTCTCTGTCAGTCTAATAAAAGGTCTGAGAAGAGGACACGAGAGGGGTAGTTGAGTGGGGTGAGATGGAAAGGTGAGAGAGGTCAGAAGGATGAGTAACAGGGGTGAGAGGGGTGGATGAGAGGAGTAAGAGGGGCGGGAAGGGTGAAAGGAGAGTCGAGTGAATGAGACGAAAGGTGGGAGGGGTCAGACGGATGGGTAAGAGGGTGACAGGGTGGATGACCTTACGATTTTCAAGCATGGGAAGGTGCGGGAAGGAGACGGTAGGAAGGGTAAAGAATAGGCAAGATGAAAGAGTATCAGGTCAGGTCAGGCTCATTAAGGTATAGTCAAGTTCATAAACAAGGTGAAAAAATATCGTCAGGTCAGGCTCATCAAGGACATGTCCATAAACAAGGTGGAAAAGTATCAGGTCAGGTCAAGGCCATTAAGGTATAGTCAGGTCCACTGAAAGTTTCTGAAGTTCAGGTCGTCATATAAATTCTGCCGATATTCAACACGAATCAGGCACATTCTGCTGTCAAAATCCAAATCGCCTCTAATCATGTAATTGAACATCATATTACCAAAACACCTACGATGCCGTCACAAGTTAATGCAGAAACAAAAACATGATGGTAAAACACAGACAAATGAAGGATGAATGGTGGATTACGTAAAACAGGACTTGGTATCACGGTTTCGAGGTTCAGTTGAATTAGTTTCGCGCAACCAAACTGACACATCACCGCAAAGAAAGGCTCGGACGCACACAGCCATCATTAGATCTTGGTTTCGTTATTCGTATATAAAGACATCATATCTTAGCTTCATAAATAAAAACCATCCTGTTCTCAAACATATATAAAGCCATGGTATCTTAACTTTACAAATAAATAAAACCATCATTTTAGTTTTATAATTACTTACAGCCGTCATATTTTAACGGCCTAGATTCATACCATAGTCGCGACGCGCGACTCTGAAGTTGTTATTATCGTACCCTAGCAACCTACCATTCAAAAGTGCGTCTGATTTCGTGTATATATGAGACGCATGTGATTCGTGTATAATATGTTCGTGTAAAATAGTATTCATGTATAATATATTCGTGCATAATAATATAATTCGTGTATAATATGATACAAAATCAGACGCACTTTTAATGGTAGGTTGCCAGGGTACGATAATGACAACCTCAGAGTCGTGCGCCGCGACTATAGTAAATAATAAAGACAGCCATCATATCTCAGCATTACAAATTTAGCGTATTTATTTTGCATATTCCGTGTTAATATTCACTGCGTTCACTTGCATGTTATTTACTGTATACTGCGTCACACATCCCTTCCCATGCTCCCTACCTTTTGCCTTCTTCCACAGGCCCTCCCCTCTCTCCCCTCCCTAAACCCAAGTCCTTCCTCACCCCACCTTTCACAATCCATCCTCCTTCTTTCACCCTCTCACTTCTTCCTCTCATTCTCTCACCCCTCCCTCTCCTCTCATCCCCAATCCCTTCTTCCTCTCCTCCCACCTCCTCCACTGCATCGTTCCTCCCATCCTCTCACCTTCCATCCCCATATCTTTCCCCTTTTCTCCCATCCTCCCTCTCGTCTCTCCCTTTTTCTTCCATCTCCCCTCTCCCTCATCCCCTCTCTCTCCCTCCCCCATCATCGTTCATCCCATCTCCCTTCATAAAATTAGCCACGGCCTCCGGAGAGAGACAGCTTAGGATCATGCGAAACCTGAGTACCCCAGACACGGGGCACTTAGGCGGGCCACATACCAGGGCACCCAGGACAAGGGGCTCGCTGTCTGGGGAAGGGGAGGGATAGAGTAAGTATTCTCTGTTCACTTCAACTGGGCGTAAAATTGCCTTCTCACCATCTCGAATGCAGGGCTGTAGGCAAGAAACTGATACTCGAATTTGGCGCTATATTGACACTAGATTCTGGTGCTAGTCAGGAAGAAGTGCTAAGGAAAGGATATAGAGATGCAGTAATGTCTTTTTCCACCACTAAGCTACAGGAAATAAGTAGCAAAAGGACAAAAATCCCCGGCAAGATAAGGTGTAAGACCTATAGGTGAGGGGGGGGGGGCAGGGGAAAAGGTGGGAGAGGGGTAGGGGACATGCAGGGGGAATGGAGACTGGGGAATCACTGTTTTCTGTTTCACCCACTTCTTCATCAACCTCTTCTCTACCCACTAATCATCCTATTAATATAATGGAGGTGACGAGGAAGCAGGGAGGGAGGAAGGGAAACGTAAGGAATGTCGTGAGAAAGATAAGTAACTGCTAGCGAAGGAGGGAGGGAGGGAGGCCAGGAAAAGAGACAGTTGGCTAGGAAAGGTTTGAGAGAGAGAGAGAGAGAGAGAGAGAGAGAGAATGGGAACTGAGCGAGAGAAGAGACAGGGATGAGACAGGAAAGATGGAGAGTAAGGGGTGAGAAAGAGAGGGGGAATGGGCTAGAGAAGGGGGGAAAGGGGGAGAGGGAGGGAGGATACGAGTGAAAACGGGCAGGGAAAGGGAAGAAGGGAATAAAGAAGAGAGAGGGAGAAACGAGAAGAGAGGGGAAAGAAAAAAGGTAAATGGAGGAAATGAGAAAGCGAGGAGAACAGTCGCATCCACCCACATCTCCCTCCCACCTACTCCCATTGCCTTTTCTCTCTCTCTCTCTCTCTCTCTCTCTCTCTCTCTCTCTCTCTCTCTCTCTCTCTCTCTCTCTCAAAACACCAACATCTTAACCTTTTGACTACGTAGGGTCGAGGTTACACTGAAGAGTAGTAGTGGTATTGGTGATGGGAGGGGGAGGGTTGCTGCATCCAGGGTCCAATCACCTCATCACGTACTGTACCTGTGGGCGAAAGAAAACGGGAATTACCGACCGCTGTACTGCATAAATTAACCTAGGACAAAAAAAAAAAAAAAAAAAAAAATACAGAGTTAAATTTCACACTAAACATACCAGTTAAATACAGTCTTGGGGCTAATTATAAACACGATAAAAGAAACTACTGCCTAATTTAAACCAGTAATTTTTAAATGTAGCTCTTGTATGATGACCCTATGACAATATTACCGTACATATTTCCATCATTTTTCACTGATATGTCACTAAACTTCGGCTGTCATCAGAATGGTTCACGGTAATACAAACTTTTATATTTGCAATTGTATATTTTCTTTTTACTTTACGTCCGGCATCCTTAAAGTTCAGCTAACACAAAACAATACTTCGTCAGGAATTTCAATTTTTCCAGTATTTTACATCTTATTCCCACAATTATCATCATCATCATCACTCTCCCCCACTAACATGGCATCGTCACTACCTATCTGCCTCAGTCGTCACCACCACCATTTGTACCACCACCTCATTGCCTGACTGACTGTCTTGACAAGGGAGCGGTAATGGATAGTCTTTTTTTTTTTCTTTCTTTCTTTCTTTTTAATGGCATGGATGGAGTTAAAAGCTGAGTCGAGAAGAAGGGGTGGGGAGGAAGAGTGAGAGCCAGGAGGGAAGGAGAGAAAGATGAAAGGAAGGAAATATATAATGAGGAAGTGGGGAAGGAATTATGAAGAAAGGACCTTGGAAGAGATGAAAAGAGTGGGAGAGGGTGACGGAAGGAGCTGGGAAAAGAATGAGGAAGGAAGGCAGGGAACAAATAGGAGGCAAGTTGGGAAGGAATGGGGATGGGGAGGGGGGAAGAAATGGGGAAAGAATGAAGGGGAAGGAAGCAGAAGTTCCAGGAATGATGCTGATAATGATTAAGAGGTTTGTGCGTGAGAGAGAGAGAGAGAGAGAGAGAGAGAGAGAGAGAGAGAGAGAGAGAGAGAGAGAGAGAGAGAGAGAGAGAGAGAGAGAGAGAGAATAAGATGGCCAAACTCGTAAAATCTCAAGTGTAAAGATAGGGCAGCCACTCCTTTCTTATTTTCTTTCGCTCGTTTTCAGATATTACGAGTCTGATGGCTATTGTCTTACTCTCTTTAATTTGCTCTTACTCTCTTTAATATCTCAGTATGATGAATGTAGTTTTTATTTTACTGTCTTTACTACCCGAGTCAGATGGATACTTTACCTTCATTTTGCTCACTATATCTCATAACTCTAATATCTGAGTTTGATGGATGCTGTTTTACTCTCTCTGGTTTTGCTCACTTTCTTTAATATCCGTGCTACTGTTTTATTACTTTTATATTCTAACTCTATATCTTTAACATCTGACACTGACGAATGTTGCTGTCACTATCTTTAATTCTGGTATCACTATGTATAAATCTCATTACTAACTTTCGGAGTAACCCCCTTCAGTCTGAGAAAGTATTTAATATTGTGTTCTTTTTAATCCCTAGACGATAATATTAAGTTGTAAGACAGACGCAGAAAGATGAAATGGTCGATGCCGTTTTGCTTTCAGTATCTCAAATATCTGAACAGAATGGATATTACTTTCTGCTATCTTTACACTGACTCTCAGTATCTCTAATATCCGTGGCTTGTGGCTATTGCTTCCACTGTCTCTATCTTACGTCTTACTATCTTATTTTCTCAGTGTGATGGATATTTGTTTCACCATCTTTAACTTTCCTCATACTGTCTCCAATTTCTCACCTCCCTCTTACTACCACATTCTCTCACACTGATGGATATTGCCTTCACTATCTTTAAATTTGCTCTTACTATCTCTTAATTTCTCACTTTTCTCACCCACGCCGTCATCACAATTCTCCTACACTCATCACTTCTCAAACAAGAAGTGCCGGAGACTATTATATTTTTTCCCCTCTCCTTGTCGCAGAGCCAATGTAACTTCTTTCTTTTCTGCCTTCTCATCATTCTTTTTATCGTCGCTGTTCGGAGATGCTTCTTTCCTCCTTCGCCACTATCAACACCACTCACACCATCACTACCATCACCACTACTGATAACAACATCACCATCAAAACAACAAAGTAATTTTTCTTCACAAACTTCATCATTCTGCATTGTCAATCAGTCACTAAAGCTGATTCCTTCGTCACCCTCACCACTAAAATCATCACTGACATTATCACTACCAAAAACTTGTAATTTTTCTTCATTGCTCTATGTCATTTTGCACCGTCACCAAAAAGAGCTAACTCATATATCATCATTATCACCATTTACACCACCACCACAAGTTTTAGAACCACTTCCACCATCATCACCACTACCACCACCATCACCCCCAACAATGATTCTTATTTTCTTTACAACCATAATCACTTATTATACCGTCACCAGCCAAACTTGTGCCCTTCCTCACCATCACAACTACCCTACACCACTATTCGTTCTTGTGTGGAGTAGCTACAGTTTTCATGTGTAGGGGATGCACCACAGACGCCACAGCTCTCTTAAACAAGGTAAAGTCAAAGGTATTTTTATCTTATCAACTCCCCTCTCTTAATGACTATCTTCAACGCGTCACTCTTCGGCGCAGTTCTTCTTCTTCTTTTTTTTTAACACTATTCCACTGGTCACTCTTTGTCTGCATTATCCCCCCCCCCCACCAGTACAGGGGGCATGCTGTACCCGTCCAGTTACATACACACATATTTTCTGTCCAACTTTCTAATGCACGAGTTACCAGTATTCTTAATCCTTCATGTACACATCTGGTAAATTCAGAAACTTTATTCCTTCACCTGCCTTTCCCTCAGCCTATGACCTCCAGCCTTCTAAACACAATATAACAAACACATCTCGAAATGGATGGATCTTGATTTCAGTTCTATTTTGTTCAGGACTCAGAAGGACAGATTTTTGCAGGACTAAAGCCGTTCCCACCACCATCACTACCAACGCTCATCGCCGCCAAAACTTCACAAATCTCTTAAATATATATATATATATATATATATATATATATATATATATATATATATATATATATATATATATATATATATATCATTTCCATTTCCACTGCTCACAAGCCACTGTCATCACCACCTTTCTCTCTCCACTTACAAAACACTACACAGTCACCACCAGTCCCTCAGCAGCACTCAGCACACCATTCCATACCAAACACCTCTCCCTATGCTCTCCCCAAACACCCTCACACCATCATCACCACTCCCTCACCACCTCCAAAGCACTACACAATCACCACCAGTCCCTCAGCAGCACTCAGCACACACACTCAGCACAGTATTCCCCCTTCAGCAAATCAAGCCTCCTGCATGCACCCTCTCCCTGCTCCTCTCTCCATATTCCCTTCTATTATGTATGTATTTTCCACTTCATCACCCTTAACCCAATTCCAGCCTTCCCTTCCCTCCTCTCCCGTCGCCTTGGGTGTGATGTGCACTCTCTTTCTGTGTGTGTGTGTGTGTGTGTGTGTGTGTGTGTGTGTGTCTCTCTCTCTCTCTCTCTCTCTCGGTCATGTCTCTTATTCTATTTCCTTCATTTCCTCTCCCTCTTTGTTCATGTCCGTTTTTCAATGTTTAATCCTCTTCTGAGAGAGAGAGAGAGAGAGAGAGAGAGAGAGAGAGAGAGAGAGAGAGAGAGAGAGAGAGAGAGAGAGAGAGAGAAGCACAAAACGACATTCTGAATAATATAAAACACTAAAAACATTGTAAATATAAGTAAAACATACACCTAGTACACGTATTTCTGAGTTAACTTATGAATAATGTGCTCGCTCTCTCTCTCTCTCTCTCTCTCTCTCTCTCTCTCTCTCTCTCGTTCCCCGCCTCCACTTTCATCCTTCAATCTCAATGCTTTATATTTAATACCGCCTCTTCCAACCACCTCTCGCTTTGAAAATACTGAATGTTATCTATTATTTCTAACCCAGCCAATCTTAGGGATAGATTTCTTTTTCTATATCATTTTTGTTGTTCTTTTTTAATTTTTATTTCCGCCAGACGATGTTCTTGTATTTAGGAAAGGCTTTTCTTTTACGGAGGGATTAAAAACAAAATCCTTTTAACACTTTCAGCAAAATCATTCCAACGTTTCTCTCTCTCTCTCTCTTTCTCTCTCTCTCTCACACACACTTCGTCACCTTAGGATCCATCACCATCACTCTCCTCAGGCTCGTACTCTCTCTACCTTCTTCAATCTTGTCCCTGATCTCTCTCTCTCTCTCTCTCTCTCTCTCTCACACACACACACACACGTCAGTACCGGGGTGAATGATTTGATCCATTTGGTACTCTCAAACATTTCACACACTTCTCCCTAACTCTCTCCCTTCCATCCTTCCTTCTCCTCTCCTTTCTTTCCTCTCCCCTCTTTCTTTCTCCCTCCCCTCCTTGTTTTCTCCTCCTCTCCTTCTTTCCCCCTCCCTTCCTTGCTTCCCATTCCTCTCCTTCATTCCCTCCACTCTACCTCCTTCCTTCTCCCCTCCTTCCTATCGTTCTCCATCCCTCTTCTGAGCTCATATATTTCTTTCCTCTTTCTTGTACTTTACTCCTCCATTCATATTTTCCTTCCGCTCTCCTCTCCCTCCCTCTTCCCTTCCTTTTATACTCTCCTTCCTCTCACCTCTCCTTTCTACTCTCTCTCTTGCTATTTACACCCATCCCCTTTTTACGTAGTATACTTTAGTCCCTTTCTTTCTTTCACTTCCTCTCCAATCTCTCCTCTCTCATGTACCTTTCCATCCCCTCCTACATTTTCTCTCCCCTATCTCTTACTCCTTCTCCCCTTCTCTCATCCTTACCCTTTACTCTCTCCCTCCTCCCCTTTTCTTATATTCCTCTCTATTACTCCCTCCTCCTACCCACTGCGTTACTGCCATCTTTCACATCCCTTCTCTTTTATCATTTTCCCCTCCCTCTATCTTTATCTTTTCTTTCCCCTCTTTTTCCACCCCCCTCTTTCCCAATCATACCACTATCCCTTCCTTTTTTCCTCTCATTTCCCTTTCCTCCCTCTACTCTCTTCACTTTCTCCTCCTCCCCTTTGCTCTAATTTCACCCCTTTCATCTCCCATCCCTCTTACCCATTTCTCTCCCTATTCTCAAACGCGCTTAACTCTCTCTCTCTCTCTCTCTCTCTCTCTCTCTCATCCTGCTTTACATCTCTCTCTCCCTTTATCATTCCTTTGTACTCAACCAGGACATTCTGCCATTGATACCTACATGTCACAGAAGCTCCCCTCCTTATTTAACATATTTCCCTTGTCTTATTCACCTGTCCATCCCTCCCCCCCTCTGTGTCTCCTCTACCCTTTTCAATTCCTTCGTCCACCCTTTCCTTCACCTTCCCCATCCGCCCCCATATTCCTAACTCCATCAACACGAAATTCTAACAAACGTCATATCTAGTCCCTGTTTACTATACTCCCCTTATCTTCTCCCCCCATCTATTTCCCCTTCTCTCCCTTATTCCAACATCCTTGCTCCTCAACCCCTTCTGTATCCTCCAACTTACTCTCTCTCTCTCCACTTCCCCCTTATTTCCAAATACTCCCCAAAAAAAGGAATTCCACCAATGATTCCTTCCTAATTCTCCTTCCTGGTCCCCCCTCGTTCTTTTTCCCTTTGCCCCACCCTTCATTAACTGCCCTACCTCCCTCTTCTTCCAGTTCCTAACATCCTAAACAATTCCGCCAATGATACCTTCTCCAGAAGCCTCCTCAATGCCATCCTCTCCTTCCCCAATCCCCCTTCTTAACCTCCCTCCCTTCTCATCTTCCTTCAGTGTTCCTTTCCCCCATTTCTCTTCTTTCCTCCTAGTCATGCTAAATGTCTCAGCAAGTAATGCCTTTGATATCTCCCAATTCTCACAAACTCCCTTGACTCACTCCATATTCTCTCTCTCTCTCTCTCTCTCTCTCTGCCCTACTTTCCAACTAACCCTCCGTCGTGCCTCTGCCCAACCTTCCCCAATCCCCCGCCCCCACCCGCTTCCCTAAATTCTTAATGCCTTCAAGAAAGAAATTCCTCCACTGACAAGGGGGATTGCCGGCATCTCCCCCATATAACATCTTCTCAGCCTTCTTACCTTCCTCTCTGCCTTCTTACTCTCTCCCCTTCTCTGCCTTATCCTCTCTGCCTTCTTACCCTCCCCCTCTCTCCCCTATCTTCTCTGCCTTTTTTCATCCCCTCACTTCCCCATCTTCTCTGCCTTCTTACCCTCCCCCTCTCTTCCCCATCCTATCTGCCTTCTTACCTTCCCCAGCTCTTTCTCATTCTCTCTTCCGTTCTTCCCAAATGCCTCCTCCGCCTCTTCCTCTTCTTTATCCTACTCTTTCCCTCCCCCCTCCCTTCCCCATCCTCTCTGCCGTTCTTCCTAAGAGCCTCCTCCCGCCTTTTCCCGCGCCCTAACCTAATCTCTCCCTCACCCTCCTTTCCCCAGCTCCTAAATGCCCGAAGCAAGAAATTCCGCCAGTAAGAAGTAAGACCTTCAGACAACCCCTCGCGTCACCTCAGTACCCCCTCCTTACCTTTTCTTTTTTTCCCACCAATACTTTCTCTCCCTTCCCTACTCTCCATCTTACACCACCTCCTCTCCGTCTTTCCCATCTTTCTTAGGCTCTTACTTTACTGCCTCTCTTTCCCCCATTTCTCCCACTCTTTCCCACCGCCTACACACTCAGAAATAGATATAACGCCAATGACGAAAGGGACTCCCAGACGTCCTCAATCTTCCATCTGCTCTACATTCGCCTTGGCTCCCCCATCTCACCTCCCCTCTATTTTACACTTTTCCCCAAGCCTTCCTCTCTTTACTTCCCTCCTCCTCCTCTCCCCCATATTCCTTAGCTCCCATCTCCCACACTCCTCCACCTTCTCTCCCAAGCCTTAAATACCCGGCATAAGAAATTCGACCACAGACAGAGGGACTGGCAGAAACTCCTACGTCTCTCTCTCTCTCTCACATCCTCAGTCCCCACCACCTCTCCCCAACACCTAATATGACAAGTACGAAATTCGACCACTGAAATTCCTCCTTACCCCCCTTTCCCCCCCCCTCTCTCTCTCTCTTTAACCCCTTCCCATACTTCCCAGTCCCCCTCCTCTCAATTCCTAAATACGGTACAGTACTCTGGCAACAATCCTGCCATCTTCTTAAACCCCCCCCCCCATCCCCACCTCTTCTCTCGTTTCCCCATCCATCTTCTCTGTCCTTCCTTTCCTCCTTCCCAACGCTCTACATCCCACTTTTCCTCTCCCCCCACCCTCAATTCCTAAACACCCCAAACGCCCTACTTCCCACACTTTCCTCTCCCCCCACCCTCAAGTCCTAAATACCCCAAACGCCCTACTTCCCACACTTTCCTCTCCCTCCACCCTCAAGTCCTAAATACTCCGAACACCCTACTTCCCACTCTTTCCTCTCCACCCACCCTCAATTCCTAAATACCCCCGAGTAAGAAATTCGACCATTGACAGCGGGCCTGGTAGAGCCTCCTGCGCGTCACCTCATTACCCCAGCTTTGTCGCATCTGTCACGGGGATCCGCTCTTAATTGAGGCGCCCAGACTCCCCCCAGTCCCAATTACCACCCAAGACCTGCAGGAGGATAAGTAAGTCGCTGGGGCGCGGGAAGGAGGTGGGGGAATCGGGAGAAGGCTGTGGGAGGGGAAGAGAAGTGGAGTGGGAGAGGTGTTTGTGTACGTGTGTGTGTGTGTGGGGATGAGGGGAATGGTGTTTGTATGTGGAAGGGATAAGGGAAGACGTGGGACCGGAGAGGTGTTTATAAGGGGGAAGGATGAGGGGACGGGAAGGAGAAAAGAAATGAGATGGGAGAGGTGTTTGTGTATGTGTGTGGGGGAGGGGAGATGTACGGGGCAAGGGTACTTTGTGACTATTAGTGTGTGTGTGTGTGTGTGTGTGTGTGTGTGTGTGTGTGTGTGTGTGTGTGTGTGTGTGTGTGTGTGTGTAACTTTCGAGAAACTATATCTTTTCTCAATCGTTCTACCCACACTCCTCCCACCTCTCTCTCTCTCTCTCTCTCTCTCATTCCCAGACCTGCGTCTACCTGCAGGCCTTTGTACTCCTCTCATCTCTTCTCTTTTAAGCATCAAATATAAACCTGTGTGCTTTCCTTTGTACTCCTTTTCCTTATACTCCTCTCAGCTCTACCACCAGAACTGTTTGGATTCTTTTGTACCTCTCTCTCTCTCTCTCTCTCTCTCTCGTATTCCTTGATTCAGATGGCATATATGGCTGACATTCTTGCTACTTTCAGACAGTTTTATTTAATTTAGGAAAGGCATATCTTAATGGAAGGGATAATGAAGCTTCTAACAAACCCGCGCAGTCGAAAACCAGCTCGAGATCCCTAACTAATTGTCTAGGGATGATAAATAAATAAATAAATAAAAATAAATGTTATAGAGAAGGGCTGAGTACAAAGAAGAAGAATTTCAGATACACTCGCTTTAATCTGTACTCCCCTCGCCTCCCCTCTAGTCATTCCACCCCCTCCCCATTTCCTGATGTCCCTCCCCCCTCCCTCTCTTACCCTCCCTCCCTCCCCCTCTCACCTTCAGCTTCCCAACGCCAACCAGAAATAAAACGGAAAGAATTGTACGAGAAACGTCCTCAACATTACTCCATTTCAGTGCTGGACTTTACTGAGAAGAAGTCATTTCTGTTTTATTCGAGCTACCATCATACGATCATACGATTATATATAGTAAAGGAGACACCAGTAGCGACGGGGTATATTAAGGACTTATTAGGACTTTCTGGTTCGATTGTATCTTTAGCTACAGTAAAAGCAATAATAATACCAATAATAATAAGAATATGATAATAATAATAATAATAATAATAACAATAATAATAATAATAATGATAACAACAACAATCATCATCATCACCATCATTATAATAACAACAATAATAATAATAATCCAAAACGGGCGAGAATAAAATATCCAAGAAGACGAAGACACAAGAAGCTAAAGGTCCAGCTTACTATACTTAACACGCATTTTACGTTTTGTGTGTGTGTGTGTGTGTGTGTGTGTGTGTGTGTGTGTGTGTGTGTGTGTGTGTGTGTGTGTGTGTGTGTGTGTGTGTGTGTGTGTGTGTGTGTGTGTGTGTGTGTGTGTGTGTGTGAGGGGGGGTCCAGTCAAGATCAAGGGAACATCTAATTTTGAAAGCTAGATTACATACTTCTTCTTTTTTTTTTTTTTTTTAAATATCATTCTGACTACCCACAGGCGATTTCATTCAGCCCCTCAGAGGCCCCCTTGGACTGACAGGTTTTGATGCATATTCACTACACTCCTTCATAATCGTGACTTTTTAAATCGTCTTCTTGCCAACCCCCCAGACGATTTTAATTAACCACCTGAATGCCAATGAGATATATTTTATTTTGTTCTTTCCACTTCCAGACGATTTTATTTAAACTTAGGAAAGACCTCCCGTACAGAAAGGGTTTAAGACAAATTTTTCTAGTCCCAAAAATTTCTCCTACAAAGAAAAACACACGTGAGAAAGAAAATAGAAAATAATGCATCCCCAGAGTGAAGGGGTTGTTAGAGAGAGAGAGAGAGAGAGAGAGAGAGAGAGGAAGCAAGACGCATTCCCTACTACAAAACATTTTTTTTTTTCAATCTAGCTACCGACAAACGACTTTATCCAGGTTTACAGAGACACTTGGCACCAGGGAGACTAAAACCACCAGACCAGACTTCTTCAAGGTCTCGCTCGGACACGGCTAAATCTTTTTCACTTTTACTCCCCTCTAAAACTTTCTCGTGACTTCTAGCGTGGCGGTGTACATGAGCAGACATATCGACATTTCCAACCCCGCCTGCTGGACACTGGGTGATACAAGTGCCCTTTTCAGGTTACACACATCAATCAAAGGGAGTAAATCTATTCTAAAATACTCTGTTCACTTTAGCCTGGCCTAAAACTGGCTAGAACTCTGAGGCAACAATATCAACACGGTATTCTGTTCACGTTAATCTGGACTAAAATCGGCTAGAATTCTGAGGCAACACAATTATCACCATATTATGATCACTCTAACCTGGCCTAAACTTGTCACCTGTCCAGTCCGACTGCTGAAATGTAAGAAAATCGGCATTATTCTCTGTCCGATTTAATGTGGCCTAAAACTGCAATCGCTCCATGTCGAATGTTGCGGTGTAACAACAGAAATACTAGAATACGGTGCTAGTCTCGAAGAAGTGCTGTGGAGAGGATGTCTAGCCGTTTGTACTGTCTTACTCTGCCACTGAACTGTAACGAAATTGTAACACTAGAATATGGTGATAGTTACAAAACGTGATGTAGAAATTATACACTGCCGTAGCACTCTCTTATTCTGCCATTGAACCGTAACAACAGATTAACACCAGAATATGGTGCTAGTCACGAAGAAGTGCTCTGGAGATGTGCGACCGCAGAACTGTCCTTTTCTGTCACTGAGCTACGGGTTGACGAAAAATCAGGGCAAAGTTGAGGTGAAAGAACTCTAGTATGCACACAGACTAACTCACATGGCGCCTGGTGGACACTGGGTGAAATAAATACCTGTGTCTTGCCAAGGTTACGTAATTATAATACAGAACGGAGGATCAGACTCTCCGAAATTACACATTAAATGAGACCAAGATTTCGTTATGGTTCGCCAGTTTGTAGAGACCTTTCTATGACAGCTTCTTAACGTGACTGTGCACTTCTTGCGGTGACTGTACACGTCTTACGGCGACTGTGCACGTCTTAAAGTGACTTCTCGTCTTAGGGCGACTGTTTTGACTGTACTCATCTTACAGTGTAGACACTTCTTTCGTCGACTGTGCAACTTCGTACGGTGACTATAGCCTACACCTCCTTCGACGACTGTGCATTTCTTACAGTAACTGCGTACCGACTTCTTATAAACCTTTGTAGCCTACAATACACAGTCACATGACATTTCCACCGCACTTTCGTCTACATGTCACAAAAAAGAAAATGAAATGAAAGACTACCTTAAAATCGCATGCCTTGATAGCGTAGGAAAAGGGTGGGCTCTAACAATGCAAGTGTGTGTGTGTGTGTGTGTGTGTGTGTGTGTGTGTGTGTGTGTGTGTGTGTGTGTGTGTGTGTGTGTGTGTGTGTGTGTGTGTGTGTGTGTGTGTGTGTGTGTGTGTGTGTGTGTGTGTGTGTGTGTGTGTGTGTGTGTGTGTGTGTGTGTGTGTGTGTGTGTGTGTGTGTGTGTGTGTGTGTGTGTGTGTGTGTGTGTGTGTGTGTGTGTGTGTGTGTGTGTGTGTGTGTGTGTGTGTGTGTGTGTGTGTGTGTGTGTGTGTGTGTGTGTGTGTGTGTGTGTGTGTGTGTGTGTGTGTGTGTGTGTGTGTGTGTGTGTGTGTGTGTGTGTGTGTGTGTGTGTGTGTGTGTGTGTGTGTGTGTGTGTGTGTGTGTGTGTGTGTGTGTGTGTGTGTGTGTGTGTGTGTGTGTGTGTGTGTGTGTGTGTGTGTGTGTGTGTGTGTGTGTGTGTACGAAAATGTGAGGATGATATCATAAGAGCGTAACAGTGTACAGTATGTGAGCATTATAGGAATAGCGTGTAAGGATAAGATGTGTAGGTATATGTATGTGGACAGCATACGAGAATAGTAGGACATCAGTACCTACACCCCATGAGGAATGTGTATGTGCAGATGTGAGGAATGACGATGTGTGACCCTTTAGAATTCCGTACGTAACTGGGGTGCCTAAGTACGTGATATGAGACACTAATAGTTGTGCTTGCAACCCTAGGCTCGTATGTGAACCCCGTGGACTGCAAGCCGAAACTACTCTTCTTCCACAGTCCTTCATCCTTTTTTCGGGGGATAGGAAAGGTTTCAGGGACGCTTGTATGGCCGGGTAGTGGAGCGGACATATCAGTGCCACTACAAGAAGGCGACCCTCTCCAGTAACATGAAAAATAAGTGAATCTCTTTATCATTATCACAATTATTTTTTGCAAGGAGGATATAAAGAGTGTGTGGGAACTGTGAGAAATAAAGTCAGAAAGAAATAGTGTAAAAATTTTTGTCATTTTTCCAAGCTTCTCGACTTTTTCGAAACACTAGAACAAAATTGTTAAAAATAAGAATGAAGGTAAAAAGCTTGGTATAGTTTTCTTCACCACTTAGGACATGAATATTTTGTGGCTGTGATGTGGGAGACAGGAGACGCGGGAGGAGAGGGGGAAGTCGGGGAAGAAGGAAGGAAGGAAGGAAGGAAGGAAGGAGAGAAAGAAAGAGAGACAGGGAAGGAAGGAATAAACTAAAAAAAAAAGAAAGAATGAGAAAAGGAAGGAATTAGAGAAAGAGAAAAGGAGACAGGGAGAGTGAGAATAAACTAAGGAAGAAAGAAAAAAATGAATGAATAAATGAATGACGGGAGGAAGGAAGGAGAGAGCGAGGGAAAAAATGGAAGGATGGCAGGAATACTGACGAATGAATGGAGGAGAGTGAGAGATGAGGAAAGAAAAGTGATAGTACGAAGGAAGGAAGAGAGGAAGGGAAGAACAGAAAGAAAGAAAGAGAGAAAGAATGAAAGAGGCTAATGCAAAGACGGAAGAAACGACGAAAAGGAAGAGCGGAGAAAGGGGAAAGGAAAAGCATAAGAAAGAAGCGTAAGAAAGGGCGTACCAACAGGGAATTCTAACGAGAGAGAGAGAGAGAGAGAGAGAGAGAGAGAGAGAGAGAGAGAGAGAGAGAGAGAGAAACTAAACATAATACATCACAATATAAAACAGTTTACATCATCAAACAAAGACGGCAAGGAAGCAGCGAAAGAGACGATGGGACAAAGAAAAGCAAATACAAAACAATGTACTCGAAACAAAAAGAAGAAAACGAAGGCGGAGCTGAAGCAAGGACGGCACGCGTAAACGAGGTGAAACAGAGAAGGGAGAAGACAAGAGTGAAACAGAACACGGGAGGGGGTAACTTGAAGGTAAAACAAAGAACACGAAAAAAGAAACAGTGAACAAAGAAGGAAACTCAAAAATGAAACTGAACAAGGAGAAAACAAGAATGAAACAGAGGACAAGTCAGAAGAAACTGGAACACGTCAAAAAAAAAAAAAAATGGAAAGAAAACATGGAGAGGAAACACAAAGATGAAACAGAAAAGAGTTCAGATAACACTGGAGGATGAAGCAAGGAAACAGGATGCATAGGAAACAACTGCCGGGGAGAATTGTGCACTAGGTTATTCAGGGTGAGTGTCAGGTGGCGGGGGGGTGGGGGAGAGGGGAAAGGAGGAGGGGAGACAAGGGAGGGTTGGGGGAGAGGGGAGACAAAGGAGGGTTACGGAAGGAGGAGGGGAAAACTGGGAGGGGAAGGTTAAAGAATAGAAGGAGTTACGGACAAAAGAGGAGGAGGACGAGGAAAGGGATGACTGACGACGACGACGACGATGATGATGATGATGATGATGATGACTATCGAGGAAAAGGACAATGACGACAACGACGAGGAGGACACTGGCAGAAAATTGAAGAGGAAAGAGGAAAAAGCTGGCAGCAAGGGGAAGGAGGAGGAGAAGGGAAAAAGTACGGAGGTTGACGAAGTGAGTGACAAACAGACAGGGAGAGAAGTGAAAAACTATGCTGGTTAGAGACTAGCTAATACACTTGCAAAAAGGATTTTGTCAGGTTACTTTAGACAGGACTGTAGTTGTTAGGTGACTGTCAGATAAGGTGCTGCTTGGGAGGAAGGAAGGAAGGAAGGGTGGGGAAGCAATAAAACTGAGACTATTAACTTATACTACACCAATGGATGAGAAGGAAACAAATTCAAACGGCAAAATTATCGGTGTGTATAACAGTACGTGACTCCTAGGCCTGCTGCAGACCCAGCAATCACAGTGATACGTTCTTGCAAGATGCTGCTCCACCAGGTAAGATTTCCGCTGATATGCTACTTACAGAGATACAGATATAACTTATCACTTTACTCTTACACGTTGGAACTGGAACACACACACACACACACACACACACAATATATATATATATATATATATATATATATATATATATATATATATATATATATATATATATAAATATATATATATATATATATATATATATATATATATATATATATATATATATATCCTTGGTAGGTGGGGGCGCTCACCCTCCACACAATGTAATGCTGCTCTCGGGCATCTGGCCTTTCCTCTCTTCCCTCCTTTCTTTCCTTCTTCTTCTGTCTTTCTTTACTTCATTCTTTCCTTGTCCTTCTGCCTACGTGTGACTTTACACTTCTTTTGTCTTTCTTTCCTTCATTCTTTCCTGTTCCTTCCGCCTATGGGTGACTCTACACTGAGTGACAAGCCGAATGGTTTACTGTACACTAGGAAACCATTTACGACGCTGGGTGGTAACCATATAACAAGATTATGGCGCCTGGTGGTTTTGTGGGTAATTGTGGCGCTCCAATCGGACTCAGCCGATGAAGGTTTATATCCAAGGAATGGTTGGGGTTAATGCTCAAGTAATGCCACTCCGGGATTAGTGAGGCTGGTCACTCTCATCTTAAATGTCAGGACCAACTTACCTAGCCCCGGGCTCCTACGCTCCTCATGAGGCACCATAGGATTGGATGGGGTGGAGAGGTATATGAGAGAGGGAGGTGTGAGTTGGGAGCAGGGCAGTGAAATGGCGGGGGACATGGCGACTTGGAGGCGATTTGTTTGTGGCCACCCCAAACGGGATTGAGGTGTCTGGCAGTAGATAGTATATATATATATATATATATGGAGCCACTGTGGTACAGTGGTAAAGTGTGCGTTTTCGTACACTGAAGAACGGGGGTTCGCGCCCCGCCAGGGTAGTAAACTTTGGGAGTGTTCTTCTGGCCACGTACTGCTTGGCGGACATCGGGGATGCTGTGGTTGAACCACTGTCGCATACTACAAAGTATGCTTGCACCCAGTCGGCTTGCGCAGGCCGATTACACTTGGTTCACAGACTACACACACATCCAAAGTCACTCCAACACTACAATTACACTTACAAGCACTTCTCACCCTACATACAATCTCTACCAGACAGCCTAAGCCACTTGGTAGAGATACATTGGCTGTATCGTCCCCACTTCGGTTGGGATTGGCCGGTCCTGCAGTGGACACTCAAACGGCTGATGATATATATATATATATATATCGGCCGTCCAAGTCAAGTCAACGAAGCCGGGTATATAAGGCAATAGGTAAACTTGTCGGTGTAGAAGTTACTGCAGGTCCAGGGGTAACTTGTTAATTCCTCTGTGCAATTACACCACTTCCACCACCAGCCTCACTCGCTGCTCTGGCCTTCTCTCTCCACCCACCCATCCCATCATCATGATCTTTTCACCTTAACATTCACACACCTTGCTCTGCCTAGTCTTGTTCTCCTCCCTGCCTCATCCTCTACATCACCCTCTCCTGCCTACCTCACCATGCAGCTTAACCCTGTATTTCCTGCCGCACACCCCACACGCTGCCTTAACCTGCACAAGCTGTCTCACCCTTCATTATTTTGCTCCCTAACACATGAACTACAACTCTCAGGTGGTTGGCAGAGACAAGAAAACTGTTGTGCTAGCTTCACTGTCAACATTAAAAGAAAAAAAAATCACCATGGGAAAAAAAACCTCTCTCTCTCTCTCTCTCTCTCTCTCCGCTACAGACACCCACATATTAACATATAAGGAAAAGGTATATTTATCGTGCTTCGAATATACCCTTTAAAGGCACTGGCTGTAAATTTTTTGGACAGCGCTGCCTGGTAAGTGTGACCCTGGGAATGATTATGACAGTTTTAATTATCGCCGAGACACCCAGTACACTGACCCGTTCACTACGAGGATGCCATTGTCGAATCAAAGAGTGACGTTTCGATCTAAAGTGGATAGGTATTGCGTTTTTTAACCCCTTCACTAAAACGCGTCTCCTCAAAGATGGAAAACTCGTCTGGCGGAAACAGGAAGAAAATATAAACAGCCGCCCACGTACAGCAGAGGGCAATGAGCCTTGTATGATAGTCGGTTTTCTTTTCACGCCTCGACCCAAGACTTGACAAAACAGGGGCTTCTTCAGGCTCCTAATATGCTTTAATGGCCGAAAGTAGGTTGAGGGAGGGAGAGAGAGAGAGAGTGGAGGAGGCTGGGAAGAGGTGGGACGATGAGCGAAAGAGGAGGGAGGGAAGGAGGTTAACAGAGAAAGGGGAGATGTGGAGGTAGAAGCGAGAGGTGGGGAAGGGGTAGAGATGCAAGGGTGGGTGGGGATGGAGTAATGGAAGAAGAAATATGCCAGGAATGTGGAAGAGGTGGAGGAGAGAAGAAGGGAAAGGGTGGATAAGATACGTCCTCGGAAGGGACAGGGTGCAGTGGAGAGGGGAAGGGGAGCGGTGAATGGGTGAAGATGGAGATCAAGTGTACAATGGGTGAGAAAAAGGATGGAAGGGTTGGGGGAGGGAGTTGGAGAGGGGACGAATGTAAGGGAGGGGTCCAATGGAGTGGAAAGGTGCGTGCAATTGAGAAGAGGAAGTGAGATGGGGGGTGCAAGGGAAGGGGTTGTGCAGCAAAGGGTTATAGGAGTGAGAAAGAGGAAGGAGGACTGTATGGAAAGCTTAGGAGGGGAAAATTTATGGGGAGGAAAGGCAGAAAGTAGTAGGGAAGGATACCAGTATATTCTCTCTCTCTCTCTCTCTCTCTCTCCCTCTCTCTCTCTCTCTCTTCCCCTGGTGTTAACGAGGAGGCGGCTCTCTCGCACCACTTCAAAAGACCAACACGGGTTTTGTCGCAATAAAATCTTTTGCTTGGGGTGAGACTGCCTGGCTCCTCTCTCTCTCTCTCTCTCTCTCTCTCTCTCTATTTTAGCTTAGCATGTATTTTTATCCTTTTAGGAACTTTTGCGTTTTTTGTGACCTCCTCTTCCTGCTTCTGCTCCAGCTCCTCTTCCTCCTCCTCATCATCATCATAACCATCATCATTTGCCGCAACAGTACTATCATTATTACTACAATCATCATCATCATCGAACTCTAGCCGCCCCTCTCACAGACCCTCACCATCATCATCACCATTATTCAACATTTAACTCCATAAAAGCCAATATCCACCTCATCACTGCCATCACCACTGTCTTCACCATCAATCATCATCATCACATCCCTGGCCACCCTCCTGCAGTACCCCATCCATCTTAGTACACTTGAGGGTCGGGTATCAGGTGGCACTATGCTTGTTGGTGTAGCTCTCTCTCTCTCTCTCTCTCTCTCTCTCTCTCTCTCTCTCTCTCTCTCTCTCTCCTGTTTTCATATTTATTTTCTTTTCCTCCCCTTTTACTCCACTTTCTGATTTTCTCTGATGTTTCCCCCCCCCTCCCACCTCTCTCTCTCTCTCTGCACACACACACACACACACACACACACACACACACTTCACCACAAATCATACTCCCATAAACTAACTTCCCCCCTTCTCCTTCACACACATACATACACAAACACACACACATATCGGTACATACACAGTGCCATCAACATAACTCACACCTACATAAACTATCCTATTACAGACACACATACACACACAAACATACGCTCATCATCTCATCTCATCTCTCTCTCTCTCTCTCTCTCTCTCTCACACACACAGTATATTGTATTCTTATCTTCTGTCATAACCCGTGTCGAATGAGTCAAGGACCCACCACACCCACACCAAGGCGCGTTCTCGAGGTCTTAGAAGCATCCCTGACACCTAATGTATTCCTTGTATCATACCTTAATGTCCTCTTCTTTGGCGATTTATTTTGCACTTTACAGCTTAAGAGTCTTTTACAAATTTTAATGAATAAAACCCGAATTCATACAGGTGTATAGTCACACCTTGATGTCTTCTTTCTTTGTGATTTATTTTGATTTGTACACTTTGTTAGCTTCTTTTATGTAACACAAATTCATATCGACACACTGCATACTGCTACAATGGAGGGCAAAATCTGATTTACAATTCTATCCCTTGTGCTCCCCACTTCCCTCTGGTGGCTAATACTCCTAGCAAGTGGGAGGCTTGGTATGTTTCTCTACCAACAGATGATACTCTTACATACGATGCATCTGGAAGGAGGCGGACAAGAATTATGTGTGAAGTAGAACAGTAAGCGAACTCTTTTCCCTGACTACACATAATACACAAGAGAGGGGGGGGGGGGCGAGGAGTAATGGGAAGGGGTATAAACAGAACTGGGTAGAAATGTGGACCCAGCCCGTATCTGTCGCCCTCCCCACACATTAACAACACTGAGGAGGGCAAGCACAACATGGCATCCACCGTTAGCATAGATTAGACTCAGTTAGAAGATTAGGTCAGTGGAAAGGAGAAAGAAATGTATTGGGTGAGGGGTGAAGGGGTGTACACAGTGCTGGGTATAGGAATGTGTACCCAACCCCCATCTGTCGCCCTCCACACATACTAACAACACTGAGGAGGGGAAGCACGTCAGCATCATCATCGTTTTCTTAACCCCTTGTATACGAGACGCCCTCCCAACCCCTTATATACGAGACGCCCTCCCTAGACTGAATGAATAACTGTTTGGATGTAGAAAAAAAAAATGATATAATTGTAGAGAAGAGGTTATGATTAATTTGTGGTCTTGTTTGTTACTAGAGTCGAAGTATAACCGAACTTTATACAAAAGAATATTAGGCAGGTCGCACCAAATGCCGGAAAAAAAAAAAAAAATGTTCGCAAAAGACGGCCCCCCCCCCCCCCAAAAAAAAAAAAAAAAAACTTCGTATAACTTTCTATGACGTATACGTTTACTCATTAAATTTACAACACAGACATTATAACGAAAAGATCTTTATACAGTCTGTCCGAAACCTGCGTGACTCACGGTCTGTTACGGGGCCAGAATGACTGTTTATGGTTACTGAATCATCGCCGCATATTTCCGTACTGTAGGCCACACCACTTCAGCTTTTATCATATTTTCCGGTAACGCTAATCTAAACTAACCTACCAATAACACACCAACATAACCTAACCTGACAAAATAACGTAACCATATATTACCTAAAGACTAATTTGTATATGTATCGCTAACTTGACAAAATCCAACGCAACCTAAACAACCAAACCAAACTTGATCAAAACACACCTAATCTAATCCTAACAGACTAACATAATCTAAACCAAAGTAATCCTGAAACAAAACAAAAAAAAAATCGAAATCAATTAGTTCAGATATGTGCATCCTGCCTGCAGACTCACTGGTCATAAAAGCAATAACGATGTGTGAATCATTACATATTATTGGTCTAAATTTGCATTCCAGTGTATTAATAAACAATGAATAACGCAAAATAATCACCAGGTTTATATTACTACAGATGTTATATGGGTAGGTTCCGACTCTCGTAATTTATCTACAGTCCCTTTACCTGAGCTTGGTCCAGATTTTTTACCTTTTGAGGTTTATTTCAGGTAACCAGGCGGCATAATATGACAATACTATGGCTGTATATCCTCTTCATACCATTTCTTTGTAATCAGCATCTTACTACAGCGTGAAAGCCTTATTCTAACTCAGTTTTAGTATTGAGGGATGATGGCAAATTTAAGGATGGTTAGTCTACGAAGGCTATAGATATTACACTGCACATGAACGCTATTTCAGGAGAACCGTACTTTATGGCTTGTGTAGGTGGCTATTGAGGGAGGTTATCATGCCCCGCTATATGTTGGGAACTGAAATTTGGTGATAAAAGCAAGCGCAATGCAATAAATCTTACCTAAGACTATAACACTTTACCATCTGCCGGCAGGAATGCGTACCGTTTGAAGGCAATATCAAGAGCTAGTAAAGCAGGAAATCCCCAGGAGTGGAAGCTTCGCGACTATGAACCCGTAGGCGAAGGGTGGTGCACAGTGGACCACCCTTGAAATACATCGTGTGTAGCAATTTCAAACAGCAGTGGGTTTTAAATGTCAACGTGCTACAGAAAATATATTAATGTTTACGTCATCGTAGCGGATAGCCTTCTCCACGCACTTCAGCTTCAGGTGTGCGTCAGTTTTTATAATCCAGAGCACCGTACTGTTCTTATATTTACACGGTACGACGGTGGAGCAGCGGGGAAGACGGACAGTAATTGTGGAGTAATGAGAGCGGTGTGGGAGTGGTGCTACTTTCTTGTTCTCTCTCTCTCTCTCTCTCTCCCCACAATCCAATCCCATTCTACCCCATCGTGCACGCCTCTCTTCTCCTTTCCTTTCTTCTCTCCCTCTCCATCTCCCCCTACATTCAGTCTTTCCTATTCCTCCTCCTCTCCTTTCCCCTCCCATATCTACCTTTCCTGTCTTTCCACTATTGCCTTCTCCCCTCCACATCTCTCTTTCCTCCCTTTCCTCATTCTTCCCGACTCCTCCCTCTCCAGTTTTTCCCTGTCCTACTCTCCCCTCCCTTCCTTCCCTCTTGGTACTCCCCTCTCTCCACATCCCTTTTCTTTTCTCCCCACTTTCCCTTTCCATTTTTTCCTACCCCTCCCTTCCATTATGCTTTCCCCTTCTACCTTTTCCCGAAGTCCAACTCTCCCTTCCACTTCCCTTCACCCTTCCTCTCCCCTATTCGCCATCCCCTCCCTTTCCTATCTTCCCCCTTCGCCTTTCTCTTCCTTCCTTCTAATCCACCTCCTTTCTACCTTCTCTCTTCTCTCTGTCTCTCTCTCTTCCCCCCAAGCGCACCCGCTCTCCTCTCCTCCCTCTTCTTCTTCCTTTCATTCTTCCTTCTCTCTCTTCCACTCCCCCCTTCCCTTCCCCACTCCCCCGTCCCCCTTTCTGCGTGCGTCCCCCCACTGGTTTTTTATGCAAATGTTAAAACTTGTAGGCGACTCCCAAGCCACTAAGCTGCGACCTCTCTCTCTCTCTCTCTCTCTCTCTCTCTCTCTCTCTCTCTCTCTCCCTCTCTCTCATTATTAAGCCACCTTAAGAGATGAGAGGCTATGATCCTTCCTTTATGAGCACAGAGTTGGGTTTGATCTCTCTCTCTCTCATTCTAAGTTCCTACATCACCCCTACCTTTTTTTCACCCCTATCCCTCTCCCATTTCCTCTCTTCCCCTTCCCTCTACATTCTATCCCCCCCCCCTCCCCTGCCTCCTCTCTCATATTTTTCTATCATACCTCCAAATCTCTCTCTCCCCCACCCATCTCCCCATCATTCCTTCCCTATTCTGCCCACCAATGCTTGCCAATACCCCTTCCTTCCCCCTCTACTCTTCTTTCCTCTCCTTCCCTTCACCCCCTCCCTTCTCCCCACCTTCCATTCACTGTTCATTCTCTTTCACCCCCACCTTAGTTTCTATTCTACAATCTTCCCCTTCCGTCTTCTAATTATCTTTCCTCTCCTTTCCCCTCCTCTCCAAGTTTCCCTTTTCTTTCCCCTCACTCTTATCTCTTCTCGCTCCCCTCCCAGACCTACCCATCATGTTTCTTCCCCTACCTACCTACCTCCATCTTTTTTTCATTTCTTCACTCTCTCCTCCCTCCGCCCTTCCTTCTCTTCCAATTTCCCTCTCTGTTTCCCTTATTTTACTCCCTCCCTCTTCCTGTCCGCCTTCCCCTTCCTCTCCCCTCCCTTCATCTTACCCTCCCATTTACATCCTTCCTCCTCCCTTCTCAACCCGACTCTCCCCTCCTTCCCTGTACCTCTTCCTCACTCTTCCCCTCCTCTCCCCCCTCCCCTCTTCTTCCCTCCCCTCTCCCCCTCCCTCCCCTCCAGAGCTCATACACGCACATAATTCCCTGACAGTAATGCGTTTGTTTGTTTTTTTTCCTTTTGCTTGTTTACTTGTCTCTTTTGTATTTGTTCTTACTCTTGTTGTGCGCACAGAGGTAAACAAAAATTGTCACCCCCCCCCTCTCTCTCTCTCTCTCTCTCTCAAATGACTTCACTTCCCCCCGCTATCCTTCCGACCCCTATCATCCGTATAATTTTTTTCCTCTCTCTCTCTCTCTCTCTCTCTCTCTCTCTCTCTCTCTCTCTCTCTGTCCCAAAAGCGACTCCAATATCCTCCCACACAAGTTATTTCCCACTTCCTTTTATTATGGGACTTACAAGAGGAGTGCTGGAAGTATGAGGAGGAGGAGGAGGAGGAGAAAGGGGGGGAGGAGGAGGAGGAGAAAAGGGAGGAGGAGGAGGAGTGGGGGAGACGGAAAAAGGAGAGTATATGAAGGTAAAGAAGGAAGATGAAAGAAGGGGATATATGAAACGAAAAGAAAGAATAAAGAAAAAAACAGCGCTGGTGGAAACATGTATGAAAAGATAGAGAAAAGAAAGGAGGAGGAAGAGGAAGAGAAGAGTTAAGGATGATGATGAGAAGAGTAATAAAGGAGGAGGAAGAGGAGAGGATGGAAATGGAGGAAAATGGAAGAGAAAAACGTAATTAGAAAAGAGGGGTTGGGATGGGAGAGGAGGGGAAAGAGGGGAGAAAAAGGAGGGGAGGAAAGGGTGCAGGTTGAGAGTTGGACAGAGGATGGGGGAGAGGGGAATGGAGGGGGTGGAAATGGAAGGAGAGAGAGAGAGAGAGAAACATAACAAGGTAATAAAATAAGAAAGAGAAGAAACTGAAAATATACGATAAGAGATAAGGAATGAAGGAAGAAGAGGGAGGGAGAGAGGGAGGGTACGAGCGAAGGAACCGAAGGAAGAAAGGAAGGGAGGGAGGGTGGAAGGAAGAAAAAAAAGCAGAGAGGATGGGAGAAGAGAAGAAATAACAGAAGGAAGGAAAAATGGGAGAGGGGATGGGTGTAATGAATTGATAAAGGATGGAAGAAAGGAAGAGAAGGAAGAAGGGACGCAATCAAGGAAGGAAGTGAGGAAAGAAAGGATGGAGTGTGATAATAGAAGAGGGTAGGAAGGGAGAAAGCGATGGAAGGAAGGGAGGAAAAAGCAAGGGAGGAAAAAGGAAGGATGGAAAGAATGAAGGAAGGGATGGAAAGATAATAGAATAAGGTAGGAAGGGAGAGAGAGGGAAAGAAGGAAGGAAGGAAGGAAGGGAAGGGAAGGGAATAAGGAAGGAAGGAAGGAAGGAAGGATAGAAGAGGGAAGCTGAGGGGAGTAGGAGAAAAAGATGTGAAGAAAAAGGAGACATGAAGAGACATAAGGAAGAACAAAATGTGAGAAAAGGAGGGAATCAGAGAGAGAAGGAAGAAGGGAGGGAAGTATAGAGGGGGAGAGGGGGGGAAAGACATAAACAGGAGGAAAAAGAGAGGAGGAAAGTTTTGTGAGAATGGAGGGAGTAAGTCGCTGTATCAGGGAGGAGGGGAGGAAGAGAGGGGAGGGGAAAGGGAGATACGGCAAGAAATTAAGGAGGAGGAGGAGGAGGAGGAGGAACAGAACCCATAACTAATACAAGACTGAAGAAAAACAATAAAAGTGGAAGAGGAGGAGAATGTGAGCGAGGGCTGGAAGGAATAAAGATAAAAAATGGATAAGGTCAGAGACAGACAGACAGACAGACAGACAAAGAGAGAGAGAGAGAGAGAGAGAGAGAGAAAGAGAGAGAGTGCATGACCTGAAACACGCTATTTGCACATGACCCAACTACTGATCTCTCTCTCTCTCTCTCTCTCTCTCCAACCTTCCATGTCCTGTGCTGCATTTTCAACTTCTACCTACATATCTCTGTACCTGAATATCTACCTGTCAACCTATCTATCTGCACTCTCTCTCTCTCTCTCTCTCTCTCTCTCACACACACAATATATATATATATATATATATATATATATATATATATATATATATATATATATATATATATATATATACATACCCTACATTATGGTTCCTTCACTACCTACATATCTACCTATAGAACTATCAGTGTCCAGAGCCATCTCTCTACATACCTACACTTTACTTCCTCACTCCCTCATACCTACCTGATAAACATGTTTCCTCTTACCCTCTCCTTCTCATTTATTTATCTGCCTACCTTCTCTACCTGCCTACCAACCCATTTCCCAGCGACACACAAACACGTCCACCCATATATTTGACCCCATTATATAAACATAACCCGTGTCACTTCCTGCCACCCACAGTTAGGTTACAGAGGAAGAGGAGTTGTAGGGTCGTTGTACCTGAGCTTCCGGTACCTGGTTATGTTTAGTACAGAGTGGGTACAGTGGTGGGGAGGGTAGGAGGAGGGGGAAGGGGAAGGGAAAAAGGAACGGGAAGGGGAGGGGAAGTCTGGAAGGGCAAGGAAAGGGAGAATGAGGGCAGAGATGGAGTAAGGGGGAGGGGAGGGATAAAAATGGGTTTATGAAATGGGAGGGACGGGGAAAATGGGGAATGAGATACGTTAACAGGAGGGGAGGCAGTGGAGGGTTGGATGGGAAAGAGGAGGAGGGGGGGGGGTAAGGCGTGGACAGGATGAGGGGGATGGGGTAATTGGTGGGAGTGGTAGTTTTGGTTTCCCTACGCATGGATTCGACACACAGCTTTGAAAAATTGATGATGATGATGATGATAATGATGATCGAGGAGGAGGAGGACAGGACGCTGCAGTATGGATGGTCTGGCTGCCTATTTGTTTGCTTGTAATTCCACGCGTCTGCCTAAAACAAACACAAACAAATATATCGCTTAATAATAATAAAAAAATGTCAGTGCTCCTTTTCATCACCACGCAGGATCTCTTCCAAGGCAGACATGATTATACTGGCATTTATTTGGTATATTAATCAGCTGTCCACATGTCCTAAAACATAAATGACTTCTGCTGACTTTCACTGATCTGCTCTGTCTATCTATCTATCTATGTGCCTCTCCCTCTATCCACTTGCCTCTGTCTATCTATATCGATCTATCCATCTATCTATCTACGAGTATATCTATCCATCCATGTGCCTATCCATTTATCTATCTATTGGCTGACGCAGCTTCCTGTGAGGGTGGGGCACGACAAAATTACCATGTATTTCAGTCCCTACTCACTAATGACCCCTGTTCTCAGGACCGTTCACTTCCCCCGTCCCTGATGCTCCACAGGCCATCCTTGCACCTCATCTCCCTATGCACCTCGTTATCGGTCCGTCTCTCCTTATCCTCAATACAATGTGTCTGCAAAATACAATGGGTGTACCCTGTTTTTCACTCTATTACTGGAGCTGGACGCCTTCACTTCACATGGTGGCAGTGACAACCAGGCGGATCAAGTGCCTGGTTATACTGACGTCCCTTAACTGCTTCCCTATCCCACAAAAGGTTCCCTATCACCCGAAAGGGGGATGGTGGACTGCAGGAGACGTGTAACTAAAGGCTGCAGTTCACCGGGTTCACGATATGGACGAACCTGGGGCCACAACAAAAATAGCGACAAAAACAACAAATAGTAACTCTTTTTATTTGCTAGTTAGAACACCCCAGGCGAAGCGGCGGCCTTATTATGTGAATGGGTAGGATGACAAAGAAGTGACAGGAGGTTTGTCGGACATGCAAGACCACCGAAGGGGGTAACCTGGTCACCTACCCACACGTGTACTGCAGTGAGGTGGCCCTGAATCCGACCCCTACATCCTCAAGGGGGTTATGGGACTAGCTGTGTGTGTGTGTGTGTGTGTGTGTGTGTGTGTGTGTGTGTGTGTGTGTGTGTGTGTGTGTGTGTGTGTGTGTGTGTGTGTGTGTGTGTGTGTGTGTGTGTGTGTGTGTGTGTGTGTGTGTGTGTGTGTGTGTGTGTGTGTGTGTGTGTGTGTGTGTGTGTGTGTGTGTGTGTGTGTGTGTGTGTGTGTGTGTGTGTGTGTGTGTGTGTGTGTGTGTGTGTGTGTGTGTGTGTGTGTGTGTGTGTGTGTGTGTGTGTGTGTGTGTGTGTGTGTGTGTGTGTGTGTGTGTGTGTGTGTGTGTGTGTGTGTGTGTGTGTGTGTGTGTGTGTGTGTGTGTGTGTGTGTGTGTGTGTGTGTGTGTGTGTGTGTGTGTGTGTGTGTGTGTGTGTGTGTGTGTGTGTGTGTGTGTGTGTGTGTGTGTGTGTGTGTGTGTGTGTGTGTGTGTGTGTGTGTGTGTGTGTGTGTGTGTGTGTGTGTGTGTGTGTGTGTGTGTGTGTGTGTGTGTGTGTGAATATCATTTCACCAACAACTATTTCACCAAAACCCCCCTCATCATCTCTTATCATCATCGTCATCTTAACCATAATCATCACCACTATCATCAACCCTTACTCATTATCATCCTCACCATCATCATCTTCACCATCACCTCATCAGCATCTTTTATTTCCAGCGATTATCCCCACTACCACCCCGCTCATTAGGGATGGACAAACAAGGGGGTTAAGAGGTGGGGGGAAGACGCCGAGAGGGAGAGAAGGGGTAGAGGGTGGGGGTGGAGATGGAGTGAGAGGGAGGGGAAGGGCTAGGGAGGTGCTCAAGTCAGGCCTGGAAACGGGATCAGTCGAGGGGAATTAGCTAAGAAGAGGGGAGAGGGAGGGGCTGGAGGGGAGGAGAAAGCAGACAAGAAGAGAAGAATATGAAAGATGAAAGAGAAGAGAAGAGAAATAGGAGTAAAAAGAAAAGTTCAATTATATAAAGGACAAGCTACAAGGAGAGAAGGGGTAAAATAAATAGTAAAAAATGGAAAAGACAAAATTGAAGTAAAGAGCAGTGAAGAAACGACGGAAAGAGCATGACACAAAGGCTACAGGAAGACAGAGGGGATAAAAATTAACACAGAAATGGAGAGAGAGAGAGAGAGAGAGAGAGAGAGAGAGAAATTGTATGTTTTTCTAAAATTTACATTAAACGTATATTCATTAGTTTTACTACCACAACGTGCTTCGAGCAGTTTTTCGTCCGCTAGGCAATATTCTCTCTCTCTCTCTCTCTCTCCCTCCTTCCCTCCCTCTCTCTCTCTCTCCGTGTAGTGTGTGTGTGTGTGTGTGTGTGTGTGTGTGTGTGTGTGTGTGTGTGTGTGTGTGTGTGTGTGTGTGTGTGTGTGTGTGTGTGTGTGTGTGTGTGTGTGTGTGTGTGTGTGTGTGTGTGTGTGTGTGTGTGTGTGTGTGTGTGTGTGTGTGTGTGTGTGTGTGTGTGTGTGTGTGTGTGTGATCATCACTGAATAAAATAAGCAACCAAAGTCCTCAACGCCACTTCTGAAACTTTTTATTTCACCACACACTGAATATCCTCTCTCTCTCTCTCTCTCTCTCTCTCTCTCTCTCAATCAACCACCCTGTCTATATCTATCTCTATCTCTTCGTGTCAGTGAGGTTATCATCCCCACTGATCCCCTCCATGGCAAGGGATCTCTCCTAAGCAAATAAAAGCGTCTGGTGGTAGCAAGATTAAACTGACACAAAACAAAGGCAACATCTCCAGCCTTCCTTACTTTTATTTCTTTGCGTCTGAATCCACCAATATCCTTCATAAATGTTTGAGATAGAGTGGTGGTGGTGATAAATGATGATGATGAGACTGATAATGATGATGACGACCACAATGATGATGATGATAACAACAGGATTTTTCACTTCTTTCTGTCGTATCGTTAGAACTGCATACGGCGAACTACTTTTAATTGACAGATAATTATTCAACTCAATTTTCAACTTTAAAAAATGGCTGGACTTCAGAATTGTTTATTTTTAGCTTCCACACAGCTTGTACATGGTGGTGGAAAAGTCTCTGTGTTGTAGGACACGGTGCGTGTGTCAGAGTGTGGTGTGGCAGTGTGTGACGTGACAGTGTGTGGCGTGTCAGTGTGTGATGTGGCATTCTGTGGTGTCGCTGGGTGTTGCAAGAGTGTCGTGTGGGAATGTATAAAGTAACAGTGTGAGGTGTATCAGTGTGTGTAGGATGGCAGTGGGGTGTGGCTGGGTTAAGTATGGAAGAGAGAGGAGTGGGAATGTGTGGTGTGGAAGTGTGAGCTATGTGTATCGTGTGCCAGTGTGAAATCTAATGTGTAGCAGTACGTGATATTGTAGGGTGTTGTGTGACAGAGTAAGACGTGGCAGTATATGAAGTGCAGTAATGTGTGGTGCGACAGCGTGTGGCGTGTCAGTGTGAGATGTAGTGTGTGATGTGGCAGTTTAATGTGTGGTACTGTGGGGTATAGTAGCGTCTTCTCATACTCAATAACGTTTTTAAAGCATTGTATTTTGTAAAATCTATCTCTATGTCTAAGCTCCCTACAAAAGACAATGTTTGCTTCCAACTCGATACATGAAGTACAGTACAGACTGATTCCAATATACTGAATGTACCCGTGTTAATCCTTTGGCTGTCAGCTGAACAAAATCATCTGCTGCATAGCTGAAGTGCCTATTAAATCAAAAGGTAATCGAGGTTGTTTTAAT
Organism: Coenobita brevimanus; assembly: GCF_032717465.1. Classification (NCBI taxonomy): domain Eukaryota; kingdom Metazoa; phylum Arthropoda; class Malacostraca; order Decapoda; family Coenobitidae; genus Coenobita; species Coenobita brevimanus. The sequence goes on from NC_136979.1 coordinate 40,304,685, forward strand.
TCTTCGACAGCTAGACTTCTTGAACAAAATCACCTGGTATAAGCTAGAATAAATTACTTCATTACGTGTATATCCTCGAAAAACGTTAACAAAGTTAATCCTACATACTTTTTGCAAAAACTGTGAACACCAGAAATGAGAAATGCAAACGAAAAATATAAGTCAGCGACAAAACACAGATATGATGAACAGTATGGAGTTAAGAACCAACTACTGTAATTTGAAAGAAAAGAAAACAACCTGCCTTCCACTGTCCTATTTATGAAACCAATGAAGTTAGGGTTAACATATTTATCAATGCAACTATTTTCTATATTCATAATTCATGCTGCCATCACTACTACACAGTACACTCGAATGCAGTACGTGAGGCAGTTCTCTGTAACACTATCCGAGGACAGCCTGACGCGTCGATAGCATGGGGTGAGAATATCAGAATGAAGTTGTCTCATCACCATCAAGATTTACTTTTTCCGCCTAAAGAAAGGAGAGGAGGTTCAGAAAACAAGAGAAAACACGAAAAAGGTGGTCTATCAACAGCCTGCCCAGCGACATAAACCAGACATTCATTCACACACACTTCAAGTGTGCTATGGCAATGTGAGGTAAAGCAGTGTGAGGTGTGCCTGTGCTGTGTGCATTGTGTGGTTATGTGCGACGTAACAGTGTAAAGTGTGGCATTATCAGGTGTGGAAGTGGGCAATATGGTAGTGTGGAGTGTGGCTGCCAGCATGGCAGAATGATGTGTTGCAGTGAGAAGTGTGGCAATGTGATGTGAGTGTAAGGTGTCGCAGTGTGAAGTGTGGGTGAGTATGGCAGTGTTCAGTGTAGCTGTGGTAAGTGTGGCAACGTGAAATGAGTGTAAGGTGTGGCAGCATGAAGTATGGCACTGCACCAAGTATGATGTAGCATATCCAACTACACTGACCTAACGCCAAGCAGCAACAACAACAACAACAAAAAGGTCACCAAGAAACACTAACACCATACACAGACGCTAGGCAAGAGCAGGGTCTTGGTGCCTTTCATGTTTCCTTAGTTGCAAGCGTCTCTTCATACACAACTGGAACATACCGTCAGATAACAGACAAAAGGCATGTCCTAACGGGAGGTGGAGAGGGTAAGTGGGGAGAGAATGGTCCCATCGCTTAGGAGAAAATTGTATAATGGTAGGCACGGTAAGGAAATAGAACACAGTGCCGTGATTATTGGAGAATGTTTTAGTCCCTTTGGTCCAGGATATCTTTCTTGTGCTATATGAACGGTCAAGTATCATTCAGAATTGAATGCATCCAGAGAGATATAAAAGACCAGTGAACGGGATAAACGATATTGCTTTCGCACCGTCAGTCCACGATATCCAACAAAGCTGAATAAAATCGCCTTGCAGGATAAGGAATACAACGTTGATATCGTACTAATGGCAATAAAGAACCCTATTTTAAAGCCCTGAACTGGAGTCATTCTTAAGGTAGTAGAAAATCGTCTGCGAGTAGTCAAAAAAAAAAAAAAAAAAAAAAAAAAAAAAGGGGGGGGGGGGGAAAGGCGGCGGCGGACATCATAGTGAATGGGCACAGATTTTAGCACTGCATACGAGTATAGTAGCGGGGGAGAATGTTGGTACAACATGCAACACGGTGCATTGTGCCCGCAGCTTCAAGGCACTGCGACAGGCTGAGTTTTATTCATCACAGTTAAAAATGAATAACTCACACCTAGACACCTACTACGCTCCAGCACTCATTTTTCTCCTGCATTCTGGATACCCTACGCTGCCCGTCCAAGTCAGACAGAAATTCAGAAGCACATAAAATCTGCTAATCCTTGGACAGCTAAGAATTTTCCCGCAGGTGATTAAATCGCCCAACGTTACCAAGGTTAAAAAAAACTGTTGAGTGTGTTGGAAGGAACAGAAGAGTTACGAGTACCATAACAAGAGTAGTATTAAACCTATTTCTACCAACAGATTCCAACAGGAGATGTACAGTATACACACACACACACACACACACATATACACAGTGTGTGTGTGTGTGTGTGTGTGTGTGTGTGTGTGTGTGTGTGTGTGTGTGTGTGTGTGTGTGTGTGTGTGTGTGTGTGTGTGTGTGTGTGTGTGTGTGTGTGTGTGTGTGTGTGTGTGTGTGTGTGTGTGTGTGTGTGTGTGTGTGTGTGTGTGTGTGTGTGTGTGTGTGTGTGTGTGTGTGTGTGACTACTGATCAAGGGTGACAAGCGATGGGCAGTTTGTGTGAAGAGGTAAATAATTCATACTGTTTGTCAGCGGCGTTGTGATTGGTCGTTGTGAACACAGTGGGTGTGTAGAAAGGATGTGTGTACAAAGGTACGGTATGTGGAGGGTATGTACTGAAGGGTGGGTGGGTGTATATAGGAGTGATTGTAGAGATGAAGTAAATATACATAAAGAATGCAAGAGATGTTTTGTAAAGGTGCAGGGAGAGATGTGTGCAGGGAGAGAGTAAGCAGGTGTTATGAGGAGTTTCTAGAGCAGCGTTTCTTACCCTGCGGTGCTGAAATCAATTTTAGGGAGTGCTGGAAAATGCTGCACTATTTTTTTTTTTTTTTCTTATTGGTCTTGCTTAGTATTGGCATCCTTGATTTTTTCTGAGGATGTATAAAATAAACTGTTAGACAGTACTTCACTTTAACCCTGCAGTAGTGATGCAACTGTAGTCCCAGGAACCAGATGTAAAGGGGTGCTGGATTGAGACCTTATTACAGAGGGGGTGCTGAGGTCGGAAAAGGTTAAGAAACGCTGTTCTAGAGAGATGTAGGGGAGGATGTACGACGAAATGTGTGAGGAAATATGTAGGGAGCCTAAAGCAAGGAGTGTAAGAGGCAAATGCGCAGTAAAGTGGTAAAGATGGAAGGGGTGATGTCTCAATCCATTTATCACTCTATCAGTCTATATTTATTATCAGTCTTACTCTCTTTATCATTCAATCTCCCCGTAAATCTACCCGCAGCTTTCTTAACCAGTCTCTTCATAAAACTCATCGAGAAGTCAGAATCACTGTCGCACATATAATACAAATCCTGCTACTATTCTTTTCACCTAACATTTAGCTCAGAACTCATCTAAAGTTTCATTCAATACCCGATCAGTTTAATACACATTCGAAACTTTCTTAATCTGTCTTCTAATCCATCTATCCCTCAATTTCAAGACTTCATCATCTTCGTCCAAAAACTGTTCTTTCATCCTTCTATCTATCGTGAACTCAACTCATTGTTCTCTCTATCAATCTGTCAGTATATTTGTTCATCCACTCCTCAAACCACAACCTTTCTTCTCCCTGTATCTTCATCATCCAACTCAAACCTCTCCTAAATATTTTCACAGACCTAAATATATTACTCTATCGTTCAAACCAGCTTTTTGTCAATCCGCAAGCCATTTTAACAATTCATCTATCCTTTTGTCAGCTTCTACAATCTCATCAATGCATCTGTCCCTCCAATCTATCAACAATGGTCACAACTACAACCATTACGTCCACCTAACCTCAAGTCTACCATCCATCTATTCGTCTAGAGACCTCAATACCAACCATCTCCTAACCTATCCCTTCCAACTATGTCTGTCTGTCTCCCCCTGTAAGTGGCCAAGCTGGCCCCAACACCTGTCAATACGTGAACAGGTGTGTAGGCAGTAAGGCTCTTGCAGATGGGCCGCAGGCTGGCTGGTGTGTGTGTGTGTGTGTGTGTGTGTGACAGAGAGAGAGAGAGAGAGAGAGAGAGAGAGGGGGGGGGGGCGAATGTCTATCCTGAGGTCTGGTCGTGACAACACCACACTCTTTGATCACAATCTCTTACGCAAATGCATACTTACATAAATGCCTATACGTACATACATAAAGACATACAGGCAAATACTGACATACCATTATGTACACACACACACACACACACACTAAGATGTCTAGTGTGTGTGTGTGTGTGTGTGTGTGTATATACATTTCCTGTTGGAATCTGTTTGTAGAAATTGGTTTAATACTACTCTTGTTACGGTACTCGTATCTCTCCCATTAACCGAAATCTTGCAGACAACATTGTTAAATTCAGCAGTGTATCTGACAGAGCAGCAGTGGTTGTAAGCAGACTGTGCAAAAAATATACCTTGACTGTAAAGCAAGTATATGCACCAACTTCTCAGAGCTCTGATGAAGAAATAGAAACATTCTATGATGACATCTCCCAGATAATGGAAGAGGAAAAGACCACCTATACTATACTCATGGGAGACTTCAATGCAAAAGTTGGAAAATCAAAAAATGGAGAAGCATGTATGGGAAAAATTGGAGTGGAAGAAAGGAACGAAAGAGGAGAAATGCTGGTAAACTTTGCAGAACTGTTTAACATGAGAATAATGGATACATTCTTCCACAAAAGAACAGAGAGTGTGGACCTGGAGAAGCCCATATGGAGAAACAAAGAATGAAATCGACTTCATTATAGCATATAAGAATAACGCGATCACAAATGTCACAGTTATCAGCAAAGTAAAATATCGGAAGTGACCATAGAATGATGGGTTGCATAGCGAGATTCAATTTCAAAAGTGAAAGAAAGAAGATGATTAAAGATAAAAAGATATGCCCAATAAAAGTAAACGAAAACAATGCAGCCTTTCAGTTGGAAATAAGGAACAGATTTCAGGCTCTCAGTAATGCTGAATGTGACATTGATGAGCTGAATGACAGACTAACAAAAGTGCTAAAAGAATCAGCAGAGGTAGTAGGAAAACCTAATACAACCAAAGCCACGAAGTATTCAGAAATGACACGAGCTTACGAGAAAAAGAAAGAAAATGAAAGTAAAAACAAAGAAAGATGAAATAGAAAGAGCGGGATTAAATAAGCTTATCAACAAAAGACAAAGAGAAGAAAAAAAAGAAAGAGAAACATGGATCAAATAAAAGAAACCATCAAAAAAAAGAAAAAGTCTGAAACAGGTCCAAAGTAAAATAGCACTTGGAAAGCAACAAATTACATCACTAAAATACAAAAACGGTGAAGCCATTAAATGCAGAGATAAGATGCTGAAGAGCGTTGAAGAATTTTACAAAGAACTGTATGCATCAAAGACAGTAGTACCAATAGCTAACTTTTCAGGTGACACAAGTGAAATACCTGAGGTAACACCAGACGAAGTAAATAATTCTCTCAAGAATATGCAAAGAGGGAAAGCTCCGGGAGAAGATGGAATAGTAGCAGATTTACTGTTGGTTGCAGGAGTAGAAGTACAAACTAGGCTTGCTCACTTATTTGCTCAATGTATAAAAAGGAAGAAAATTCCCAAAACATGGTGTAATGCAATAGTTATTTTACTTTACAAAAAAGGTGACTCAAAAGATCTTAGTGACTATCGACCCATTAGCTTGCTATCAGTCATTTACAAACTCTTCACTAAAGTCCTTACAAACAGAATAACTACAAATTTGGAGGAAAACCAACCTCGTGAACAGGCAGGATTCCGAAGCGGGTACTCGACTACTGATCATCTACACACAGTGAATCAGCTAACTGAAAAAAAAAACTACAGAATATAATAAACCACTGTGCTTAGGTTTTGTTCATTACGAAAAGGATTTCGATTCACTGAAGCGCATAGCAATTATAAATTCACTGCGAGAACAAGGAGTGAATGAGAAACTTGTAAAACTGCTCGAAACATATATAAAGAGGGAACTGCTACAGTTAAATTAGATAAGGACTCAAAAAAAATTAAGATTGAGAAGGGCGTGCCTCAGGGAGATACAATTTCACCAAAGTTATTTACAGCATGCCTAGAAAGTATTTTTTTTAGAAAGCTAGACTGGGAAAACAAAGGAGTGAACATAGATGGCGAAAAGCTAAGCCATTTAAGATTTGCAGATGACATTGTCCTAACCTCGGAAACAACAGAGACATTGCAAGAAATGTGAAATGACCTGAACAGAGAAAGTCTCAAAGTAGGGCGAAAGATGAACCGGAGTCAAAATAAATGTATAATCCAAATACACCAAGGAGCGTTAACAGAATAAACGAAGAAATTCTTGAAGCCAGGAGTACTATTATTTGAGGCAAATACTAAAACTAACGCAAGACCATGACAGCGAAATAAAATAAGGCATTACAATATGATGGAAATTTTTCGATAAACATGGAGACATCATGAAAAGCAGCTTGCCAATATGTATGAAATGAAAAGTATATGACCAGGGAATAATTCCAGCTATGACGTACGGCTGTGAGACCTGGACACTGAAAAAAAATCGATGGCAAGTCAACCACTCCGTTCTCAAAGAGCAATGGAAATGTCGATGTTGGGAATATCTTTAAGAGACAGGAAAAGATCAACTTGGGTGAGAATGCAAACGAAGGTCAAAGACATTATAGAAGTTATAAAAGAACAGAAATGGAGGTGGGCGGGTCATATAGCTAGAATAGGGGATAACCGATGAAGCAAGAGGCTGACTGACTGGACTCCAAGAGATTGTAAGCATAGCAGAAAAGGGCCAGACAGGAGACAGAGAAGTTTGCAAGAAAACCGTGGTAGAGAATTGCTCAATCTAGGTTCTCGAGGAAATGGTTGGGGGAGGCCTTTGTTCAGTAGTGGACTTGCCATGACTGACATTATATATATATATATATATATGCTCAGCGAGAGAGAGAGAGAGAGAGAGAGAGAAGGACAGGCAAAGACAGAGCAAGGCAGACTGACGGACGTGTAGAGAAAAAGAAAGAATGAAAGATGCACATAAAAACAGATTTAGTCAGTCGTAAAGAACTGAGTCAGAGGGGATGGATTTTCTTGGAGATAAAGATTTAAAAACAAGTTGGAAAGATCGAGAGAGAGAGAGAGAGACAAAGCCAAATACATAAAGGGTAGACAGACATAGATACGAGGTGCAACAGAAACATACATGTAGGTAAAAGGGCATGACTGTACGTTACACAGATGGGTAGACAGACAAAAAGGTAGATACAAGGAAAGAAATACAGACAGATAGATGCAGATCGATAAAGTAGATAATACACCGACTGAACTTCGAAGCGCATCATCACAGACCATACATAGAGACAGATAGATAGAAAGTCTGACACAGGAAAAATAACAGAGGTACGAAATTTACACAGAAAATAGATAACATGTATAGAAAATGTGTGAAGGAAGGACTCTAGGGCAAACTACATTAGGCCTTAATGTGTGTGTACTTTATTAACTTATTCCTTCCACCTGTTCCCTCCTCAATCCCGATTTTACCCACATTTCAGTATATCCTTTTTTTGTTTTTGTTTTTTCCCCTCTTGTTTTCACTTATACCCGCACATTTAACTCCTGTCTTCTTTCCTACCGATTCATATTTTTATTCTCATTCAAATTTCAGACCAATTATTTTCTCAGTGGAGCTGCGGTGGCTCGGTGGTTAGCGTTCTCGTTCCGCGATGCGTGTGTCCCAAGTGCTGGGTCTGAAATCTCAACTGTGATGGAGTGATTGGAAGTATGTCCTTTCATTTGCTGCATATCTTCAACCCTTTGTTCTACCGATGACATACACAGATTCTGGCACACAAACACAGGTTAGATCCAACAATGTACGTACCTGATCCGGACTGATACAGAAGGACAGATTTCCTTTGTACTTTCTTGTTATTTTTTCTCTCCTGCGTCAGTAATGGCAAACAATTAAAAAGGACTGAGAAAAGAGTAAGATTAACCTGATTCAACATTGTAATTAACACAAACAAAAGAAACAAAATACTTTATTACTCTGTAGTGAT
>NC_136979.1:40317465-40464965 GCF_032717465.1 Coenobita brevimanus
ATACAAGAGGTAGGAATACAAGGGAGAGGAATGAAAGAGGTAGGAATACAAGGGGAAGAAATACAAGAGGTAAGAATACAAAGGGTGGTTACAAGCTCTCTCTCCACATGGCAAGAGGTAGGAATACAAGGGGGAGGAATACAAAGGGTGGTTTCGTGCTCTCTCGCGAAGAATTACGAGAAATACTAAAGGGAGGAATACCGAGGGTGGTTATTTGCTTTCTCTCAAGGAATCACGAGGAATACAAGAGCTAAGAATACAGGGGAGAAGAATACAAAGGGTAGTTATATACTTCCTCTACAGGGAATGATGATGAATACAAGGAGGACTAAATGAGGGAGGGAATACAAAAGGTTACTACATGCTTTCACTAAAAGGAATGATGAAGGATACAAGGAGGAATTCAAGAAGGATGAATACAAAGGGTGGTTACGTGTTTACCAAGAATCATAAAGGATACAAGGAGGAATACCAAATGGGGGAATACAAAGGGATGTTTCATACTTTCTCCACGAGGAATGATGAATAATACAAGAAGGAGGAATACAAGGAATGGGAATACAAAGGGTGGTTATGTACTTCTATGCGTCTTACTAAATATTTGATTCTTGCACCCTCACCACTCCAAACACCACCGTTCCTCATCCTCCGGATACTCGGACACGTGTCACTGTTTTTCCACATCTTATAACACACACACACACACACACACACACAGCAGACTTATCTATAACAATCTTTACATTCACTTCTGTCACCTTTACTTCTATACATACATAACATTCACAGCCTTCTTCCACTCCTCTGCTAGAACTCCACTCATCCACGATTTTTTTTTTCCCTTCTGTTATTATTCACGCAAATATTTCACTGCACCGTCCCCACTACAGTTAATTATTTCTTCATATACCTATTCAGTATCTGTTTCCTTCCCACTTATCAACCTCGTCACAGCTTCCTTCACTTCTGCCACTGACGATTTTGACTTTTTTTTCTATATTCATTCTATCCACCTTTTTCTTTTCTCGTCTGACTGATTAACACGCACGGAGTATCAAATTATTTTATATCCGCTTCATTCTCTTCTCTTGTGAATCAAATTACTTTAAATCCACTTTTGTCTTGAAATAACAGTAAAAAGCAGGAGAATATAAAATAAAAATACAGCTTCTTTGTTTTCTCATAGATAATAAAAAAAAGTATCAGATCCATTTCTTTTAGCTTTTAAATAACATACAAAGGAAAATCAAGTTGTAACATGCAAGGGAATATTAGATTATCTTATATTCACTCTTTCTTTTCACTTTTTTGGATTAGCGAGCAAGATACTAATAAATTACAGCATTCAAAACATATCACAATGGGAGGACGTGTCAGGGAGCCCACTAAGTCCAACAGAATACGACTTCAAGGACTCCCAGAACGCCTCCCTTGTATCTACATTTGGGACGTTTCAGGGAGCCCACTAAGCCCAAGAGGATACGACTTCATGGACTCCCCGAACGCCTCCCTCGTATCTCAACTTGGCTGGATCGATCTTTGAAGAGTTCTGATGAGGTACGAGAATACTTGCTCCCCGAAAGTTAATTATTTGTCTTCGCCTAAGTTTACCCTGTTTTGTGGATCCGAAGAGGGGGTTTGCATTTATCATACAAGGTACTATTTCTGGAAAGGAATAAAAGTCAACTTTGTATGATGATCCATTTGACGAGTATTTAATTTATTTATCTATTTTCCCTTATTTTTCGCTTCCATCAAATGAATTTTAGATCGAGAGAATTTTTCTAAAAGATCTTCCCTTAGCTCAGCAAAATCGTATGAAGGTAGGTAACTACAGTATATTATATATATATATATATATATATATATATATATATATATATATATATATATATATATATATATATATATATAGAGAGAGAGAGAGAGAGAGAGAGAGAGAGAGACAGAGAGAGGAATGTCACCGTACTGAAGGATAAAAAAAATAATCAACATCCTAACACACACACACACACACACACGCACACGCACACGCACGCGCGCGCGCGCAAACTGGATGAATATCGAGCAGAGTGCCTAACGGAAGTCTGACACATGCAGACATAACCACGGGAAATAATATATCACGCCAATGTGGATCAGAATATATGCATTCGGAACAAGTCTTTCCCCCCCCCCCCAGACATTCGGGACAAATGGTTAGATTGGTGTAGGCCAAATGCTTGAACAAATTAAGTCGACTTGCTGGAAAAATTTAGGTCAAATGATTAGGTAAATCTAGGCGAATAACGTTTGGTTGAATGTCTGGACAAATCTAGACTAACTGGTTGGACAAATTTAAGTCAAACTATTGGATAAAGTAGGGTTTGGTTGTTGCATGAATGTAGGTCACATGCTTAGACAAATTTATGTCAACTGGCTGGATAAAACGATGAGCCTGATGTAGCGCCAAACTTCTCATTACCCTCTTGGATAAGAAACGTCTTTTTACATAATCTACCTAAGATTTTAGTCAGACCTACCTAACTCTTTCGCTGGGGTAGGTTAACAATACAACTAATTCAGCCGACGGAGATTCCTGCCCAACAAGTGATTCGACTCTGCTCGTACTAATGCTCGTACTAAAACTATTGAAAAACTACTGTAGTTATTTTTGAGGTAATGAACGTTGGCTACTTTACACAACTCCAGATGCCCTACACAATAAATTTTCCTATGTAGTCACCAAAGTGTTTATGTTACGTCCGAGGGTAAGCACCCGAATCGATATACTTTGTCCGCACATTCACGTTTGTAGGAGCAGATTTGATAATGATCCCCAAGTTATATAATTATGGCGTATCTGTGTTAATTATACAGTAGCTACATTAATAAGCGCTTTAGTTTCAGTGAGTCTGCCTCCACTCTCATAATTAACCCTTGCGTTGTGCAAGGGTTCTCTCATATAAATACTATCCTTACAGTTTAACGCTTGAGGGATAATGGAGACAGATTTTAGCCCCTTTACTACGAACGATCTATGCACTGCTGTATAAAATCGTCTGGGGGAAGTTAGAACTGAATAAAAAATAAATTACCATACCATACAAAATGTCAATGGGGATATTTTTCACCCTTTCACTATGACCGATCAATCCAAATAACATCTTATGCCTGTGGTATGAATAGTGAAGGAATTCAAAGCAATCTCAATTAACCCCTTAAGAAGATGATGCCTTATGTATTATTATTACCTCCGTCAACGAAGTTGGAGGAGGTTATGTATTCACTTAAGTTTGTCTGTTTCTTTCTCCACACGATATCTCCAAAAGTTCTCAATGACAATCAAAGAAATTTTGTGGAAGGGTGGGCAATGGGCCACGAGAGAATTCATCAAATTTGGGGGCGGATCTGGATCATGATCCAGACCGTATGTATCCCGCACATTATCTCCCAAAGTTTTCAATGAAATTCAATAAAATTTTGTGGAAGACTGGGTCATAGGTCAAGGAACTTTGAGGCGGATCCGGACCCTATGTATTCCACACAGTATCTCCAAATGACAATGGCACTGTCGAAGGTATGCGCTCTTCGAGTGCTTTCTAGTTATTATTATTATTGCTATTATTATTATTTTTACTAGTAGTAGTAGTAGTAGTAGTAGTAGTAGTAATAGTATTTCCTACCACCAGACGATTTTCTTCATGACAGGACACCCATCGTAGTGAAGAGAATAACATGACAGCAAACAGCCTGTACAAATGACGACATCCAGGCCGGTTTTCTGATGGATTCTTACTACACTGCTTCCTTGGTTACAAATTTTACTCAGTACAACCTAGCACCCAGGCTCCAACGATTCAATCTCACCTGAATAAAATCGTCTGGCGTTAGCTGGAATAGAATACCTGACGATGGGAGAGTTAAGGGAGATAGTATTAACACTCCCAGGCTCCTTTACTCAGCTGAATTGAATTTAATAATGAATTCCGTGCACCAGGTATCAAAGACAATTATGGCACTAATTCAAAGCAATGATATATTTGGCCAGCAATGGAACAGAAACGGGCAAGCAGATGCAGAAGTGGTCTTGGTGTAAGAGTGGCCTTGGTGTAGGAGTGGCCTTGATGTAGGAGTGGCCTTGATGTAGGAGTGGCCTTGGTGTCGGGGTGATCTTGGTGTAGAAGTGGGCCTGGTGTAGAAGAGGTCTTGGTGTAGAAGTGGTCTTGGTGTGGGAGTGGTCTTGGTGTAGGAGTGGTCTTGGTGTAGGAGTGGTCTTGGTGTGGGAGTGGTCTTGGTGTGGGAGTGGTCTTGGTGTGGGAGTGGTCTTGGTGTAGGAGTGGTCTTGGTGTAGAAGTGGTCTTGGTGTAGGAGTGGTCTTGGCGTGGGAGTGGTCTTGGCGTGGAAGTGGTCTTGGCGTGGGAGTGGTCTTGGCGTGGGAGTGGTCTTGGTGTAGGAATGGTCTTGGTGTAGGAATGGTCTTGGTGTAGCAGTGGTCTTGGCGTGAGAGTGGTCTTGGCGTGAGAGTGGTCTTGGCGTGGAAGTGGTCTTGGCGTGGAAGTGGTCTTGGCGTGGAAGTGGTCTTGGCGTGGAAGTGGTCTTGGCGTGGAAGTGGTCTTGGCATCACTCTCAGCTGAATAAAATCGTCGGACATTATTCTGAAGAGAATACCAGAGTTGTCCCGACCATAAGACCGTTGGTATTTTGTGCCACGTTATCAGTATCATTGTCATACCTTTTAACCCGTTGCACAGATGACAATATCAACTAACCGCATGTAGAAATACGCCTTCACCTTTACCTGACCCATATTTTCGTCCAATTGCTGCCTATTTCACGTAGCTCAGTGGGCAGAATATGACAAGGCTGCTGCTCAACATCCTTTCCATTGCACTTCTTCGTGACTAGCACCATATACTACTGCTAAGGTATTGTTACAACTTAGCATTAAGGATGGGGATATGGCAAATTTAGGCCAGGTTGAAGTGAAAAGAAGATAGCAAGGAAGAGGCCAAGATGGTGAAAAAAAGGAGAGTAAGGAAGTGAACAGGAAAGTGATGGAAGGTTAGTAAGGAACAGAACGAGATGGTGAAAAGGATAGTAACGAAGAAGTGCTAGAAACCTCGCAAGGCGCTGAGAAAACGCCCTCCCACGATAATCTACAATACATCAAGCACCAGATTAATGGTTATTGACTTCATTATTTCTCCGGATCTTATTATCTTCGGCGTGTTCCCCTTAGATTATTCATGACCTCCTGGAATTTCCCGACATAAATTAGGGGAGACTCACTGACAGCTGTTGTTCTGAATAATATAAAAATCATGGAATACTGATGATGATGATGTTAGTAATAATAATAACAGCAGCAGCAGCAAGACAATAATAATAATAATAATAATAATAATAATAATAAAAATAACAGCAGCCGCAACAAATAATAATAATAATAATAATAAAAATAATAATAATAATAATAACCAATCAATCAAACAATCAATAAACAAAAACTATGATATGGCTCTATCCTCGCCACAGCACAACGTAAATAACACCATTTTCTTACGTTAATCTCTCGTTACGGCCCAGCATTCAGGATGGGGAGGTGCAGATTTGGGCAGAGTTAACGTGAACAGAGTATAGGTCGTCCACACCTCGTCTTCTCACACATTCACTTACCATTTCAAGCCGTCTTTCTTGTCTTTCCATCACTCATCTATTCCTTCAGACTCACTCACATAATTATATAAGTACTCTCTTCAGCACTCCAGGCCAGTCATATCTAGTTCCTGCTATCATACCACTTAGGCACACTTCTACCTTCTGCAGCTCATTTACTTTAACCTGGCTCAGTTGATGACCAAGTGTAGTCAGACTGGAGGGCTGACTTGACTATGAACCAAGGAGACTCATTCCTTCCTCATAACTACAGCTCATCGAACTTTCACGCAGCCATAACGTTGAGTGGACCAGTTCCTTTAGATGAAAACATACCCATCATAGCTTTAACATGATCGCGTCAATTCCACTCGTTTATTTCAGCTAACACCGCAATACTGTTTTCGGCTGAAGGTGAGTCATAGGAGCCTGAGTTTTAACATACCTCTTTGCCCCACATTCGGTATTTCACACGGCCCTGTATTTCTTAGCATGTCGTCTCCAAATGCCTCTTATCCACTTCAGGCCAAGGACGCTGCTTCCATTTCACTTTTGCTGCTGCCAAACAGTTTTCCTCATCTGAAGTGCCGCAGTAGTAAAGGGTCTAATGAAAGGTATAGCTAACCTCACCATTTCGGAATATGTTGTATAAGGTGAATAAAATCGTCTGGATAGATAAAGAAGAAGAAGAAAAAAATCCTCGGCCTGTGACAATTACTGAATATCCACACTGCACATCTTTCACGAATCCCACCATTTCTTTACCAACTCTTCTCCCCATGCCCTTACAGGTTCGCCATTCTATAAGACTCTCTCTCTCTCTCTCTCTCATGTACCCGATGAACAAATCACACCAAAAAGTAAATTAATGTCAACACCAAACTGATTCATCATTAATGTAAAATACCTTTTCCATTTTTTTTTTCATTTGTTTTTTCCCGAGTTACTTTGCATGCCTGTGTATTTTGTTGCGTGCATGATTTCTCTTTTAATGTTACTGTAATGGTATTGTAAGTGCTAAGTGCGTCAGGCTTATAGGAGAATGGGATGGGGTGGCTTTGTTGTGAGGTGAAAGGACTAGGAATGTGTTTATTGGTGTGTGTGTGTGTGTGTGTGTGTGTGTGTGTGTGTGTGTGTGTGTGTGTGTGTGTGTGTGTGTGTGTGTGTGTGTGTGTGTGTGTGTGTGTGTGTGTGTGTGTGTGTGTGTGTGTGTGTGCTAATGAGTGCAAATACTCGTAACTCCGCATTTGTATTTACGTAAACTCTAAGACGTCACGAACCTACTAATATTCAGTTTTCCACTTTCCACAGCTCGTCAGTTTTTACCTTTATGTCCTTGATGTCTATGGTAAGCAAGCACGAAAATGACCCTTAATAGTGCTTTCCTTTCATTTTCGACAGACGGAAAGTACGCGATTGCTTTTTAAACAGTCGCGCGGGAGGGGGGGGGAGGCACGAACGAGTGAAAACGCAAAATTAAAAACAGCGAAAAAAAAACAAAAAATGATTCTTCTCCCAGCGGCGGTAATTGCAATCTGGTGTGTGTGTGTGTGTGTGTGTGTGTGTGTGTGTGTGTGTGTGTGTGTGTGTGTGTGAGAGAGAGAGAGAGAGAGAGAGAGAGAGAGTATATGGTAGTTAGGCCACCCTTTTGCCCTGAACGGTGAATGACCTACGTAATACGGGTGACTGGTCTACAAAGACTTGCCATCACTGTCACTGCACCGTTATTACACTGCAACTCACAGTACCCAATATTTCAACTACCATCACTACCTGTGTTCTGAACAGTGAATAACCTACGTGGCAAGAGTATGCAAGTGTTCACTGCGGTGACATGTTGAGAGGTGTATGGTATGTAGGAGGACTACTGGACCTTGAGAGCAGGCTGTGAAGCCTATGCCCAGAAGTCGGACACATAAAAAAAAAAAAAAAAAAAAAAAAATACACATACTTCACCATACCACCACCACCAATCACATACACTTTGACCAGTATCACTAGTCTTCTGCCATGAACTGTGTCTTTGTTAAAGGCAGACTGTGAAATCAAGTCCTTTCGTGAAATGACTTGTCAGTGAAAGGGGGTTAAAATGTGGCTGGGTTAATTTAAGTTAGGCTAATTTAGGCTAGGAGTAGGTAGGCTGGGATAATCTAGGTTAAGGTCTGGCTAAGTTAAGTTAGGTTCGGTTACTTTAGATTAAGATGTAGTTAATATATGCTAACACTAACCATAACTGGCTATAATTAACCTACGGTACCTAACACAACTTAGACTTAATCTAAATTAACCTAACCTAACCTAACCTAAGCTTACCTTAACCTGCATTATCCTACCCTACTGAAACCTCAGCCTAAATTAACCTAACCAAATTAATCCAGCATATTTTAACCTCATTTTACGAAATGACTGATTTTACAGTCTGCCTGAAAGATATATAAGCTACAGCAGGACAGTGACTGGCTGACTATTCACAGCTGTAACCGGCCTTCCCAACGCCACTCCTCCACGACGATTCTTATTAGTACAAATATTTTACACAAGATTACTCTCCTATTATTCTCGTAAGACTACATCACATACTAGACGATATCAATATGCCATACGCAAAACTAAGCCTGTAAGGTAATGGTGCTGCACAGACTCCTTACGCTGACAAGAATAAGGCTGTTAAATATTACTGATCTGACCAGTAAAGTTGAAGATCACCCGTGAATAACTTTCCCTGTCTCTAGCAAAAACTTGCACCGCTTTAATAATGCACTGCTTCATTCGTGTCAAAGTGCTCCATTAAATAATAAATTCGTAGAACTGTTCATATATGAGGAAATTTGTCTAGACTGGTGAGAGAGAGAGAGAGAGAGAGAGAGAGAGAGAGAGAGAGAGAGAGAGAGAGAGAATTATATACATACCGGTAATTATAATATACAAAATTTATTTACTCTTAAGACGTCTAGCTACATAGATCAATAGATTTAGGCAGCTACTGACATGTTCCATTCACTCATTAGTTTCTTCTTCTTCTTCTTCTTGTCCCTCTTCCTCCTCCTCATCATCATCATCAGCATTACCCATCATCTATACCCTAAATTACACTCATGAGGTCAGTATAATCCGAAAACAGGAAAAAGAAAAAAAAAGTGACACCACACAGTAACCATCCTGACATTTGGCTGCCGGAAGT
Source organism: Coenobita brevimanus (assembly GCF_032717465.1). Classification (NCBI taxonomy): domain Eukaryota; kingdom Metazoa; phylum Arthropoda; class Malacostraca; order Decapoda; family Coenobitidae; genus Coenobita; species Coenobita brevimanus. The sequence continues at coordinate 40,326,284 of NC_136979.1, forward strand.
AAAAATGAAAAAGAAAAAAAAATGACGCAATACAACAACTCTTTCATGTTAATTAGTAAAGGTAAAGAGAATCGACGACTGGGCTGCATTCCTCTCTCTCTCTCTCTCTCTCTCTCTCTCTCACACACACACACACACACACACAAAGTTAATCAGCACTTACATGAACTAAGTGCCCTGAAATTCACCGGACAGCTCATTACGATATTACCTTACGTGTTGGCTGAAGTCAAAATGAAAAATCAAATTAGTCCCATCAGCCGATATCGACACTCTTTTTGCATTTCATTCCTAGATAATATAAGACTGGAAAATTTTGTTCAGCCCAGAGAAACCTTGCTATTATAAGGGTCGAAACTGTATCGATTAACTGTTTCATTCTAGGGTAACGTATGAGTGGATCTTTTTTTTTTTTTTGCCTCCGCCAACAAAGTTGGGCGGAGGTTATGTGATCACCCGTGTCTGTCTGTGTCTGCCCACAAAATATGTAAAAAGAGTCACACCCGAATTTCGATTAAATTTTCTGGAGGGGTAGCCCACTGGCCAAGGAAAAGTTGATTAGATTTTGATACGGATCCAGATCCAGGTGCGGATCCAGGATTTGTTTTTTCTGTTAACATTGAAAAAAACTGTTAGTCATGCTTTTTGTTATGGCACAGCCTCAAAACTACAGCCTGATTCTTTAAGTTTTGGTGGCACTGACGCTGGTGGAGGTATGCCCTCTCTGAGTGCTTTCTAGTTATTCAGAGGAGTTATCTTACTAATCAGATGGTTAAAAACTTCATTCATTAACTCTTTAGTTGCTACAAACGCTCTTCCATTCATGCTAATCATTAACTCTTTAGTTGCTACAAACGCTCTTCCATTCATGCTAATAGACTCTCAATTAACTTTGTGTGTGTGTGTGTGTGTGTGTGTGTGTGTGTGTGTGTGTGTGTGTGTGTGTGTGTGTGTTAATTCTTGGTAGTAACGAACAACTTTGGAGTCTTCGGTGGCCGGGTTGGTAGTCTGTCGACTTAGCCCAATATATATATGTATATCTATCTATCTATCTCTATCTATCTATCTCTATCTATCTACATCTCTATCTATCTATCTATCTATATCAACATCCAATCCTCCGTTGCCCCATGAGAAGCGTAGGAGCCCGGGGCTACGCAAGTTGGTCCTGACATTTAAGATGAGTGTGTGTGTGTGTGTGTGTGTGTGTGTGTGTGTGTGTGTGTGTGTTTTTATATATATATATATATATATATATATATATATATATATATATATATATATATATATATATGCAAGGAGGGGAGAGAAATGGCTTTAAAAAAAATAAGGTTTAATTTTTAATATAGCATTCACATAGAAAAAAAAATCTCAATGGTTGCAGCACTGGTCCTAAAATAAATAAAAAGAACGAAAGACGGAAACAAAATCAGGATCTGGGTACGACGTTATTAAAAAGATGTGTCGTCCCCCCCTCCCCCCCCCCCCCCCCCCCACCAAAAAAAAAAAAAAAAACAAAAAAAAAAAGGATATGTGGCAATCTACCAGAAAAGCCTTCCAAACTTATAAAGCATGCAAATTAAGTAATCACAAGCATGACACAAAATAAGAACATCCCCACATCTTTATCAAAATTAATGATGAGGATACTTATTTATTTATTTATTTTATTCGCGCATTTACTTTATCTCAAGCCATTTCAGGATTCTTTCATTCGGCACTGGAGATACTTTTCAAACTGCAGGTGTTAGATACTGCCTCCATTAACCCCTTCAGAGAGGCCTTTCCTAAGCCTAATGTCAGTAAATAGGACGAATATACCACTAAAATAAGTTACCTGATGCAAGGGGATAATTGTTTCACCACTGCAACTAAATTTAATAGAGATACAGCTACTTATCTCTTCACTACAAGCTCTTTTCCCCAAGCTGAATATTATCGTTTGGGGACAATATGAATAAAATAGAAGTCACAGTACTGAAGTGATTAACTCCTATAAATGTAAATGGAGGTAAAGTTTCTGAGATGTCTGCAACTAAAATGACTATGTTGTTACGAGAGCTGAGAAATGAGTGGCCCGACACGACCTGGCCCGACACGACCTGGCCCGACACGACACGGCCCGACCGCGGTGGTTTTCAGAGGCAAACAACCTTCGTACTATGTGAGATAGAGGAGAGATTCTTTCAGCAGGTACTAGCATTCAATAAATTTTGTTTTTAGCTATATATTTACTCATAAGACCAACGAAACCCCTTGGAATCCCAGTTTTCCAAGGGAATGCACCAAGGGCTTTAACTGACATGCTCCACTAAGAAACAGAATTTAAAAAGATTTCCTGCTGTAACAGTATGTTTTCCTGCATGAATTCTAACAATTAAATGTCGGATATTGCGCTCATAATTTTACATGAACGTTTTTTCTGTTTAGGGGGCGAAATCAGCAAAGGTAATCGCCCCATTTCTGGGTTTTATCATTCGATCAATAGCCAAGCGTTTACCGATGCGGTTCCTTGACAGGTCCTGTCAGGAGCAGAGAAATGAACATTGCGCGAGTGATAAATGCTACGGTCCCTCGCTATATGCACATCCAAAGAGAAAAAGTGAGAATGTAAATACTTTAGCTCAATTATACTTCTGCTACTGTTCAACTATCTCACCAGAAATGTTGAAAATTTACAAGATGAAATTATGATGTTAGGCGTATGTACAAACGCTCGCTCCCTTGTCACGCACTCACAAAGTCCACTTTACCAGTTACTCGAGTTGTATCCTTAACCATCCATCATGAACAACTAACAGTGCTACTAACATTCATGAACTTACCGTACTCTTTTACCAATTAACAGTATTTGGTGTCATTTCCATTATGAAATTAATCTGGCTCTGATGTTTTATGTACGCGTTTTATTAATGAGTTATCAGATGTGACGAAACTGGTTAAACAATTCCATCATTGCAACGAATGTGCATTCCCCAACACACACACACACAATACCGAATATGTATTGTACACTTATTTCAATCATGATATCGACACATACATTCTCTCTCTCTCTCTCCGAGGTTTTCCTCCCCCTCTCCACCTTCTATCCTCTCTCCATCCCTTCTCCCTATTCTCCTTCTTCCCCCGGCGCCTCCTCTCATTTTCCTCCCTCCTCCTCCCCTGTCATCCCTTTCCCTCCTCTACCCTCTCCTTCCCTTCCCTTCTTCAGCACCTTCTCCTTCCCCTTATTTTCCTTCATCTTTCCTTGGCCTCTCCTCTCCCATTCCTTCCTTTACTCTTCTTTTTCTTCCGCCCTCTCTTATTCCCTCTTATCCTCATCCTCACCTTTCCGCACGCCCCCAATCTCACTCCCTTTTCCCTCTGAGCACTTCTCCACCTTTTTCTCCCCCCCTCCCTCTTTTTTCTTCCCCCTTACTTTCCTCCAGCTTCCCATACGCTCTCCCTCTGTTCTTTCCTTTCTCCCCTGTCTTCCCTTTCTCCTACCTTCTTCAGTCTCTCCCCTTTCTCTTTCCTACTCTTTCCTTTTCCTTCTACTCCGTCCCTCTCCTCCAACCTCCCGTTCCATTCTCTTCTTACCATATACTTTTCTTCCCCTGCTTTCTCCAATCTCTCCTTCTCTTCCCTCTTCCTCCCTTCCCTTCCTCTTCTCTCTCTTACGTTCCCCCTCCCCCTCCATCCTCTTCTTCCCCTGCCTTGTCTAATCTCTCCCTTTTCCTCTTCCTCTACTATTTCCTTCCTCCTTTGTCCTCTTCTTCCCCTGCCGTGTCTTCTCTTTCCTCTTCCTCCCTTCCCTTCCTCTACTCTTTCCTTCCTCCTCCAACCTCTTCGTTCCCTGACTTCTTCAATCTCTCCTTCTCTTTACTCTACCTTCTTTTCCTTTCCTCTACTGTACTCTCTCCTGCGCTGTTCTTCCTCTTCTGTCCTCTTTTTCTCCTGCCTTCTCCAACCTTTCCTTTGTCTTTTCTCCTTTCCCTTCCTCTTCTCTTTCCTCCCTTCCCTACCTCTTCTCTTTCCTCCTCTCCCTACCACTTCTCTTTCCTCCTTTCCCTTCCTCTTTTCTTTCCTCCTTTCCTTTCCTCTACTCTCTCCCTCTTCTCCCTTCCCCCACATGAGGGCGTCCCCTGGAGGAATCACCGCCTCAATACCTCCACACACCCGACCCCAAACCCAGTTACGGGGCAGAGAAGCGGTCCACTTTACCTTTACTTCACTCCAGCCTTCAAAAACACAACTTCACACTCTACGCTTGCCATCTAACTTTAAATAATTCTAATACATCATCATCACCATCATCAACAACTCACAATTTCATACAACAAGCCTACATCACCATCATCATCAACAACACACAATTCAAACAATATGCCTACTCTACATTTTCTATAATCTAATACATCATCATCATCTTAACCATTATCATCATCATCATCATCATCACTATTCTACCCCTCTTTTTCACTCTAATATTTGAGGTGGGTAGGATCCAGAACCAAGAAACAGAATTATCTCTGAAAAGCCAAGCTAAAATGGGCCATGCCTCCACTTACGCATCATTCCAATCTACAAATATACAAAATTAATCTATGTGAAAATCTTTATTTGCACCTGCATTAAAACATTTGTCTTTACTATTACGCTAACAAAAGGTGGCTTATTTTCTCCTGTATATTCCCTTCAGCCAAGCGGGTCTTCTAATATTTCTTTCAAGCCTGTTTATTCCAGCACATGGCCCTTCCAATCCCAGCAGTAAGCCCCAAATCCTAGCAGTAAGCCCCAAATCCCAGCATTAAGCCCCAACCCAACAGTACACCCCAAAACCCAACTGTAAGCCGCAAATTCCAGCAGTACGCCCCAAATCCCAGCAGTAAGGCCAAAATCCCAGCAGCAAGCCCAAACTTCCAGCAGTAAGTTCAAAATATCGGCAATAAGCCCAAAATCCCAACATTAAGCCCAAAAGCCCAGCAGTAGGACCAAAATCCCAATATCAAGCCCAGAATCCCAACATTAAGCCCAAAATCCCAACAGTAAGGTCAAAATCCCAAAGTAAGCCCAAAATCCCAGCAGTAAGTTTAGTAAGGATGTGATTAGTAACAAAATTCACCTGCTTCAAATAACCCTATGGATGGTACACACACACACACACACATATATATATATATATATATATATATATATATATATATATATATATATGACCTTTGCCGCAGCCTAATAACCCCGCTCCCTGAGGCTCAGTAGTCAAGCTGCACGCAACAGATGGCGTCTCATATTCATGTCACCACTTGGGTACTGATTCCCTCTGTCCATAATGAATCCATGCACGGGTCGTCTACAATTAGGACAGGAGTAATGGTATAAATGGGATGTTTTTATATGTCTGTGAGTCTTGTGGAAGTGCAAAACTTTAATAAAACTGATATCCTAAAAATGTGCCCTACCCCAAACTGGAACTGATCTCGTGTCCTTGTGATCAGCAGCTTATTTCCCTACCAGTCGTCCACCTAATCCACCAAAATTATTCTCGTGGACTTATGAGGTTCCCTAAGGCATCTTTTTCTCAATCGTGCATTTCATATATTAAATCTTTACATATTTACTTGCATGTCATCAGTTTCATTTAAATAGGGAGATACTTATACGAGAAAAACAATCCACGTGTAGAGACTGGTAGGGAAGGTATACAAGGGGAACTCCTAAGCCCACGAGTATGACTGTTTTGAGAGTGAGAGAGAGAGAGAGAGAGAGAGAGAGAGAGAGAGAGAGAGAGAGAGAGAGAGAATTTTTACATGAGAATACGGTGAGGATGACGTGGAAGAAACACGTATGAATGTGGACTGGCTTGGTGGGAGGGAGTGGAGAGGAGTGGCGATGGGAGAAAATATAACAGGCTTCCTTGTCGCTGCAACCCTGGCTGAACTATTACATTATGCAGAGTTCTACAATGGACTTCATTCGAATTTATACAGGTATACTGACAGCACGTGTGTGTGTGTGTGTGTGTGTGTGTGTGTGTGTGTGTGTGAGAGAGAGAGAGAGGAAGTGATGGAGTGGAGACAGGTGAGGTGGAAGAATGACGGCAGGAGAGATGTTTTCTTTCTGCCTAATACACACACACACACACACATATATATATAGATAGATAGATAGATAATATAGATAGACAGATAGATAGTTACATAGATACCGTAAATAGATATATATAGATAACATAGATAGATAGATAGATAGACAGATAGATGGATACATAGATAGATTGATGAAAAGATAGATACACGGACATGGCCTGGATATGGTAAAGAGTTGGGGTAACCCTAGTCCCACACGACACTGAAGACGTAGAAAGTGTCTTCGGGTGGTGAAGCTGGCGAGACAAGGTGAGGCAGGCTGGTGAGTGAGGGAGGTCAGAGAGGCAAGTCAAAGATGTAGGCAGGTGAGGCAGAGAAAACAGTGATAAGAAAAGTAAGCGAGGCAGGTAAAGGTGAGTTTCGGAAGGCCGGAAAGGGAGGATTATGACGCATATATGAGGGAGCGGAGGCCGAAAAGGCACGTGAGTAAGGTGTATTATCCAGTATTATCCAGTCAAAGCCCAGCAGTCAAAGGGTTAAATGCTGATTCGACTAACCGTTTTGTTACTACACAAGTATATAAGTATTTAAACCCAGGCTACTCTGATCAGCCTTACACCAGCTAAGAGAAGTTTTTGCAAGCCTAGACATTCCTAGATGACGTTACCTGTTGCTGTGGCGGTACATATGCTAAGTACGCAACAAATAACACAACACAAACCTTATCCATGAAGACCATAATATTTGCTCCACACTGTCCAATATACTCCCAGTAGCTGTTCAGTGATGCAAGGGGAGGTGTTCTCGGGTTCACACACACACACACACACACACACACACACACGACTGCATAACGCCGGCAATAACCAATGTCTGCCGGAGACCCCTGGGTCTTCATCGAGAAAAGCTGCTAGGTGGAAATGAAAAAAAATAACTATATTCGCAATCTCTAACCAGCTCTCTTTAGCAACGACTTGTTTGTTAAATATAGTCAAACATTATCTAGTATTGTATTTGATCGATAAACTCATAAATGAATGGTGAAATAAAAGAAATATAGAGAAAACAATAATTGCTACTTGGTAACTGTTGGATGGATGTTTGATTCCCTCTTGAGCCGGTTTCAACATGTTCACCTTACCCCCCCCCCCGCCCCTCCCCGCTTTCCTCCCTGCTCCCCTTCCCCCCTACTCTGTCTATTCTCCTCCCTTCCTCTCATTCCCTCCTTCCTCCAGGTCTGTTTCCTACTCCCTCCCTCCCTCCTCTTTTTATCGTTCCAATCCTCTCCCTCATCCCTGTCCTCACTCACACACATGCCTCACTTCTAACCTCCCCGCCCACTTTCGTGATATATTTTAGTATCAAAAGGTTACAAGCTGCCCAGATCAACTCTTCCGCTGTTGTAGGAGCTACTTGGTGTACTGATTGGTATGGCAACAGTATATTTTCTTTCAGATGAGAGAAATCGGAGCTGTGAAAAGGGTAAAAGAAAATTCTGAGAGAGAGAGAGAGAGAGAGAGAGAGAGGACATCTCGTATGACATTTGAGCCAGGCTGAACTTTTAGCATAATTAATTGTAGTTAGACACAAAACATAAAGGTCAGAAATAACTGGAATGCTTCTTGTGACCCATTCTTCAGCTTGGCGAATGAATATATTACTTTTAGTTTTTAAATTGTTTCAGTCACACGTGACAGCTTAAGAACACAGCTAAAAGGAGATATTGTTTTGCAATGTATGAGGTTTACGAGTATATGAATCGAGCTGAGTCAATTAAATTCATAGTTTAAAATAAAAATAGTTCAGGAGAGGAGTCTTATTTTTTCCTCTCCTCTCTCTCCCTCCTCCTCCTCCTTCTCCTCCTCCTCATCTATAAATAGAAGGAATGCACAAAACCATCACCATCCCTTCCCTACTTCCCACTGTAGAAAGTGAAAGGGATCCACATACAGCAACACTGACTTAAAGGTAAGGACAATTTATATAGTCGTGAAAGTCTGCCAGTCAAGGAGAGGCATGTCTTTCATCATCACCATCACCATCATCATCCATCATCACCACCACTACCTCCTTATTTCACAATTAATGTTGTTGGATAAACCTAGAAGTGGGAACAACAGTGCACTAAAACATTATCACCATCACCACCACCAGTATCACCATCACCATCATCACTTTACCCATATTTCCCAGTAATACAGGTGGTGGGAATGATCAAGATAAAGGAACAGGAAGGTACAAAAGTGAGGAAAATGTCAGGACTATTATATTGGTGGGATTTTCCTTCAGGGGAGTGGAATCAGTTTTTTACTACCATCTTCGACAAACCCCTAAAACTGCAGACAAAAACTATCTCGACTCTGCTAACTCTCTTAAACCGAGGGCAAACTCACTTAGGCGCAGGGAAATCCACTTAAGAGCGAGCAAGGGTGTGTGTGTGTGTGTGTGTGTGTGTGTGTGTGTGTGTGTGTGTGTGTGTCTTGAATTTTTATTTTTTTATAAGAAGGCTACGTATTATCGTGGTATGTGTCCATATAAAAAAAAAGTACATGTGTTAGTATAAGAAACATGTGTAGCTGTCTTTATAGGATGGTCCTCTCTGCTGTCAGTATTCCTACACATTAACCTAAATATTATTCATCTATTCTATCTACTGCCAGAGGCCTTAATCCCGTAAGGGGTGGCCACAAACAAATCTCCTCCATGTCGCCCTGTCCCCCACCATTTCATTGCCCCGCTCCCAGCTCACACACCCCTCTCTCATATACCTCTCCACTCACCCCTCCATCTCATCCTTGGCCTCCTCCTCCTCCCTCTCCACCCCCTAAATATTACCATCTGATATATCCTACAAGCTACATGTAGGTAATAAAGTTGACAGCAAAAGAACACCTTATATATACTAACACTTCCAAAATCATGCGGAGAGTGATACTATCTAATGCCTGTATTTCTCGTTGGTTAAGGCAGCTTCCTGACGCCTTTTCCTAATCGATTTATTATGCTTAGTACACCTTACTGTCCTCTTCTGCGTTACGAAAATCCTTCCAATATCACCATAAATATGGCACAAAAGTATATTACCCACTCATTCAAAAATAAATCTCTAAGGAAGAGGCATCAGGGAGCGTCCTTACCCGATGAGAAAACAAGCGTGTCCAGGTCTGGAGGTCGATAGTTTCATGCCAAAAGAGGGATGTCAAGCTTAAGTCAGTAGGTTTTGCAGATGGATGAAGGATGGGGGTAAAGTGGAATGCGGTGGGGTATACTAGTACAAAGTTGGGTAACCATTTCGCTGCTGTGGATGTATGTGTGTGTTTCGTTCTGGTTTCTCTCTCTCTCTCTCCTTCCCCTCTCCCTCCTGTCGCGTCTCTCCACACCCCACTGAACCAGGTGATGAACAAGAAATGAAAATAAAAAAGTCCACCACCCAAAAAAAAAGTCAGAGAGAGAGAGAGAGAGAGAGAGAGAGACGCCACACAGCTCATGCAAGCAGTCTGGCCTAATAGTCTTGCTCTATTTAATGCAGCAAATGAAAAGGCTAACAGAGAGAGAGAGAGAGAGAGAGAGAGAGAGAGAGAGAGAGAGAGAGAGACGCCATACAGATCATGCAAGCAGTCTGGCCTAATAGTCTTGCTCTATTTAATGAAGCAAATGAAAAGGCTAACAGGAGAGAGAGAGAGAGAGAGAGAGAGGCTAACAGGAGAGAGAGAGAGAGAGAGAGAGAGAGAGAGCAGCTGTTGCATGCATTTGTCGGGACGGGCACCGCTAACAAGTTAACTTTTCAATCTGCAACCAGTAATAGAATTCCAGCTTGAAAATGAACAAGCTGCGGTACTAGTTATTGGGGGGGAGGCTGGCACGATTCTCTCTCTCTCTCTCCTTTCCTTGCTTCCAAACAGTCTACATCTCTCTCTCTCTCCTCAATCCTCCCTCTTCCCACTCTCTTTCTTTCTCTCTTCCTTTTCTTCCTCCCATGCCTTCTGTTTCCTCTCCCTCTCTCACACTTTTTTTTATCATTCATTCCTTCCTCGACCCAGCCATCGTATTATTCTCTCATCGCCCTCTCCCTCATTCCTTCCCCTGTATCTCCCTCTCTTCCCCCTCCCCCTGTCTCTCTCCCTCTCCCTCATTTTCCCTCCTCTCCCTTCCTCTTCCCCCTTCCTCCCTCCCATCCCTTCCCAGCACAGGGCACAGCAGGGCTTGGTAAATGTTAATCTGGTAACTAGAGGGTGTGTGTCGTGAGTGGCAGCTGGTCCTGCCCGGGGCACACTGCAGGACATGTCACGCCATACAACACATACCACTGCACACACACACACACACACACACACACACACACACACACACACACACACACACACATACATTTTAAATATATCTTTGTTTAGCTGATGTCCACAAGAGGTAGTGAGCATAAAGTTTCCAAAGAATTTTCGTGTATTCATATTTTCAGAACAGAATCAGAATTAGGTCAGGTCTCAAAGTTTTCGTTCTAAAAATACATTCATGTTTAAGACATAATTCAAACACTCACTCTCACATTCAACGTCTCCCATTCTTAGCTTCTCTTCATTTTACTCTCACCTCCACCCTCACCCGCCACTCCCATACTACCAACCACGCATCCTTAACTTCATTCACCTCCTCCCTCATCCCTTCCCCTGTCCCTCATCCACTCTCCATCTCCCACTCCCACCCTTACCTTCATCGTCTCCTACTGTCATCCTCACCCTTCCCTCCCACCTTCACTCACTCTCCTGCCATCCTTATCCTTGCTTACCCATTAGCATCCTCCACCTTTTCATCGACGCCACTCTCCCTCATCACCCTCACTTATCACCATTTCTCTCCCTCACTCTAATTCCTCACTCCCACTATTACGCTCTCCCTTCAATTCCCGCTCTCATCCTCACCCATTCCCACTCTCCCGTACACCTTCCCCTTCTCCATTCCTAATCCCACCCTCACCCACACCCTCTCCCATCCTGACCCTTTCTATACCCTTCCCCCTCACTCTCTCAACGCACCTTCACCCTCCCTCGCTTTTACACATTCCAATCCTCGCCCTCACCCACTGATTTACCTTCATCCCAATCCCAGTCACGGTCCTTTCTGCTCCGCCATCTCTTCTTTGTATCCGATTCATACAACAGGTTCCTAAGTTATAGTTCATCCTATAGCAGACAGCCTCGAAAGGACTCACCGATCTGTTCCCGTGTCTTCGTTTGTTTTCCTCTGTACTCCTTTGAGCTCAAGTCTGCAATCTCCCTCACCTTCGTTCACTCCCACCCTCAATCCCTCCCACCCCCTCAACCCCCCTCACTGTCACTCCCACCACCTTACTGCCCTCCCCCCTAATTCATTTTCACCTTCGCTCTTCTCCCATCCTTTCAACTCCCCCTCCTAGTCACTCCTACCCCCCTACCATCCTCCCATAACTCATTTCCATCCTCATTCTCCCCAACCCACAACCCCGTTTCCCCAGTCCCACCTCCGTACACCCACCCCTCACTCACCCCCCGTCCCTAACCCCCCCTCCCCTCACTCACTTTCACCTTCGCTTCCCCCCCATTCCCAGCCCCCCCCCCATCGCCAACAGGACAACTTTAGGGCTGGACACACGCTAATATATTTAAATTTATAGAGTACAATATTGAGGTCGGAATAGACGGCTTTAAAGCTGAAAATTATTTTTAAAATTTTGTCTGTCCGAAGTAACCGTATTAATATGAGTTGGTTTATTTGGCGGAATTTTGTAGGGTGGGGAAGTGAGGCCCCCCCCCCTCTCTCTCTCTCTCTCTCTCTCTCAACACAATCTGGGATGCCCGTCCCCAAAGGCCAGTGGTCCACCTACGACACAAACTGAGGCCTGGTTCTCTGCGTCCCTCACAATCAACCCTGGTATTTAGGCACTAATACCCACCGTCTGTATTATGATGCGTTAATTACATACCACTACCAGCAACTTAATTTTTTGTAACTGTTACAATATATTCTTTCCACAATCGTTAGTTAGGCTCGAAAGAATGAAAGAACGACGGCTTGAAGACACATCTCCTTACTCATCAAACATATATGAATTAGTCTCTCTCTCTCTCTCTCTCTCTCTCTCTCATCCTCACCAGCCTCCATCCCTTACCACATAGCTACCTTACCTGCCTGTCCGTCTCCTCACTGACATCCTCGCCACTCACCTGAAAGAGACAATACATTAGACACAAAACCTTCAAAACAACCAGCAAGCTCTATTATTTAACGCCTTCCCGTGGTGACACTGATATAACCGGGAAACTCTGCTGCCCGGCTATATAAACGCCCCTCAGCTCCCTTCCTATCCCCCCAAAGGAAGATGGTGGAGCGTGGGAGATAAGCAGTTTCAGCCTGCAGTTCACCAGGTTCACGTTCACATGAAAACAGGCCACAACAACAAAAAGAGACGAACAATACATTATTGAAATAAAATGCAGTCAACTCAATTAACACCTGAAACGACAAACAATATAGAGACAAATGAAACAGCCAGCTCTAATAATTAACACCTACAGAGAATACATTATACGTAAGATCCTGAAGGCAAAAGAGTCACATGTATTATTCAACACCTGCAAAGACAGACACAACAATATACATCAAACCTTGACATTTTACAGTGAATTTTATTATTTAACATATACAACTCGAGGATGCCATTTATACTTTATTCGAGCTACGGACACAACTTTATTCAACTCTGAGGAGACCCTGACAGTGGAGGGATCAACCACTTCAAACCTACGACACTCTAATTCTTACTACCTCCAGGGGTTTATATTCAAGACAGTAATAATCTCCCTTTCTGAATGCATGATCAAAGTCTGTATCTAACCTCTCTAGTTCGAAAAGTCTCCCCTTGGCTGAACAAAATCGTCTGGTGGATGAAAGAATGAAAACTACGTTACTGAAATGAAGAGGGCCTATGGAGACAGTTTCTAACCCCTTCGCTACGAGGGGGTATTTACTAGGCAAAATAAAGCTTAAGTGGCAGTAAAAAATAAAAAGGTCAGCGGAGGGAAGGAATTAGCCTCCATTAATCCAGTGACGTATTTTGTTCCTTATTCGTGCTGGGGATACAAAACTGCTCGTGTGCTACTTCCTTTACCATTTCCGACCACCCTTGACGTATCCTTGATTTTATTCTCTACCTTCAGACGATTTTACCCCGACCAGGGAGAGAAATCAGGCTGTAAAGAGGTCAAGGGAGACTATCTAACCCCACCACTAAAAACAGTCTCTCCAAACCTTCACAAAATCGCCTGAGAGCATCGGACGGAAAGGGCTATAATCGAGAGAGAGACATAAGGACAAGCTACATAACCGCGTACTGTTGGTCCGTGGCTTTAAAGATTTCGGAACACCTCTTTCTTAGCGATTGATTTTGCCTCTTACATCTTGGTATTCTCCTATGTTATTTACATCGTTGTTAAAGTTGATATACTCGTAGTGTGTGGCAATGACATAAGACGATGTTAAGGCGTCATACGCAAAGACAACGCACTAAGAAGATATTACGAAGACTACTACGCCACTCAGAAGACGAACCGCGTCCAAAATACTGGGCCGGAGAAGCAAAGCCTTGAACGAACATAGACAGACAGACACGTAAGGAAAATCTCCTGTGAACAGACTAACGAGAGAGGCCAGACAAAATTTCTTGTACTGCATTAAGGCGAAAAAAGGAACCTTCTCGATTTTCTAGCAACCCTTCCCATTCTGTTCACCACCACCACAACCACCATCATCATTCTATTTCCCAGGAATCAGAAGTAAGGAAAAAAGCATTAGGCTAAAGACTATCAGTAAGCCCCTGTGAGGCATGATATTATGAACCCCTTCACGAGAGAGAGAGAGAGAGAGAGAGAGAGAGAGAGAGGAGTTATAATTCCCAGCCACAAGCACTGATGTCCTGCTCTATCATTTATTCAGGTGGCCTCAGTGAAGCCTCTTAAGGGGGCTTCACGAGACCGACACATCAAGAGTAAGGGGAACAGAAGGGATGGGGTTACGGGTCATCTGTTGAGGTGGTGGTGGGATTGGGGAGGGGAAGGTTGGGGGCACGTGGGAGGAAGGGAGGGAGAACGGAAAGTGTTGTCAGGCGATGGTGGTAGTAGTGGTGTGGTGTGTTGTGTTGTGTTGGGAGGGCGTGGTGTTGATGGTGTGGTAGTGGCTGGGAAGGGGTGTGATGTTTTAAAGGTGTTGTGACGACGAGTGTGATGTTCTGGTGCTGGTAGTGAGGGTGTGGTGTACTGAAGTTCGAAAGTGTGGTGGTGAGCCTGGGGTGGGAGTAGTGGTGGTGAGGCTGGGGTGGGAGTAGTGGTGGTGAGGTAGTGTAGTGAGGATGTTGTGGGGCCGTATCACTTATTCAGACAAGAGGCAGGCACAGTAAGGGGAATATAAAACATGGGGTCACGGCACATAAATTTTAAGGCATATTAATATAGGACCGTATTTCCGTGGGAGAAGGAGGCTTTAGAACCTCATCTTGACCAATTCATCGCTGCATAAATCACTTGCATACTCGTAAAATCTTTATAGCCCACTTCAGCGACACTATCCAACGAAGACACAAAGAAGATGCACGAAAACATCTTGAATTAGTCGTACGATTCAAAATAAAGGATAATATGAATGAAAGTGTATGAGAAGCATGTACAGCTGCGGCCAGAAATATCGCTTCACTTTTCAGTCGAACAATTATGAAACTTATAGGATTATCTGAAAAGTATGTTGGATTCGAAAGATCGTCATCACTGGGTTTAGAGAATCACTGCTAACTGTCTCGTTATTTATCGTAAGGAAGTGGATTTATATTAGTGTCTGCAATGGTACACACAAACACACACACACACACACACACACACACACACACACACACACACAATGACAGCAGTTGTGCCGTGGACATCCCTTGTCAACAGGTTCCTTAAGATGAAGGGAGGCCCTGGAAATGAAGATGATGATGATGATGATGATGATGATGTTGACGACAAAATACACTGCTATGAGAGACTTGGTAGAAAAGCCCTGAATTTCATAAGGGTACTACTGCATCACACAATATTAACTAAAGTACTTACATGAGATGCCGGGATGTTTTGTGCGGCGGTGTGGATGTTATGGTCAGCATCAACTGACATTCGTTATTCAAACCTCATTCTCAGCTCCAGTAATTCCCCCCTCCCCCCCCCTCTCTCTCTGCTACCTCTTCCTCAGCTCTCAGATCTCCCTCTCCTCTTCCCCTATCCACGACATCCACTCCTCTCTGTGTCCTTCCATTCCAATCACTCTCCCACTCTCTCACTCCACCACTCTAACCTCTCTCTCAAGCACTCAGTCCCACTCTCCTTTAGCTCTCTTTCTGTCGTGCCCTAACAAGCAGTGAGGTGACAGGAGGGCCGTGAGAGTGTCGAACCAAGGTCTCTAGCCCCCACGAAGGCGTAACGGGGCTGATGCGGAGGAATGGAAGCTGTTTTTGTAGATCGAGTCTTTCCACGTGATATGCCTTTGGTTCGGCGACTCAATTTGTCTGGTTAAGGGACTGGATTCTGCTTACAGTATGCTATGGCTCTGTTGAGGAAGGCAGGTGCTGGAGAGGAAAGCATTCATGTAGCGACACCGATATAACCAGGCGGCTTCACTGTCCGGTTATACAGACGTACCTCAGCTCCCTTCCTACCTCCTTAAAAACTGGAGGTCTGCAGGAGAAAAGCAACTTCAGTCAGCAGTACATTGGGTTCACGCTTGAGATGAACCTTGAGTCTGAGGAGCACAACTACCACAACCACTGAGAAGGTTAAGAATGAAGGGAATGGAAAATAGGAGATGGTGGTAAGGGAGGAAAAATTTACAGGGGAAAATTTTTGATACTGAGGAGAGAGAGAAAAGGTGAAGAGATGAGAGGCTGAGAGAAAGAGAGGCGTGGAAGAAGAGAATTTGACATCAAAGTAGAGAAGAAGGGAAAGCAGATGAGAAGCTGCAAGGAAATGATGAGAGGAAGAAGAGGAGTGAGTGATGGCTGGATGAAAAAGGAGAAGAGGGACACAATACAGAATAGAGGCTGATGGGATGAAGTGGAGGCTGTCTTCATACATGCGTCTTCCCATGTGATAATCTTTTGTTGGAGATGAAACTTTGTTTAGAGTTTAGGGGGAGGAGAGAAGGAGAAAAAGTTGAAAACAAAAAGAAGCACAAAGAAATGCAAAAATTAATACACCCAATGGTTCTTATGAGGCTATTAGAGAGAAGACTGACAAAGGTATCCGTTCTATAAATGGAAGGTAAGAACACAACTCAGGAAGATTTGGGAAAAAGGGGGGGGGGGTGAAGAAGGGAAAGAGGGGGAGAGGTTTGGAGAACGAAAGATGACAAAATGTGTGGAGGGATAAAGATAGAAAAAGTTACGAATATTATCTGGAGAGAAAAACAAAGGAAATGGAGAGCTGTAAATGGATTGGCAGCAGAAACGGAATGGAGAGGAGGAGAGAAGTAAGAATGGAGGCAGAACAGAAGAGGAGGATTGGTAGGAGAAAAGAAGAGAAAAGGAAAAAAAAGGAGGAGGAGGAGGTGAATTTAAAGCCCAGCTCAAGTTCCTGTTCGTAAAATTTATTGCTTTAGTTTATTCAAAGGAGAGAAGAGACGAGAAAAGAGGAGAGGATAAAAACTGCGATGGGATAAGCAGAAAAAAGAGAGACGAAAAGAGAAGATAAAGAAAGGGAGAAAGGGGGAAAAAAGAGATGAGAATAGTGGAGAAAAGATGATAAGATTAGGGAGAAAAAAAGAACACGAAATAAAACGAAAAGAGAAGAGTGGAGAAGAGAAGAAAACAAGAGTCTGAGAGGAAAGTGTGTGTGTGGGGGGGGGAGGGGGGACATTTTTAACTCCTGCAAAATTCTTGTTGTTCTTCCAGTTTATTGGTTTGGTTTATTCAGAGCAGTTCGATACGGCGTTATCATTGGCTGGGGAGGCTGCGAGAAAGAAAAGAAGGGAGGAGGAGGAGGAAGAGGAGGGCATGGAGGAATACGAAGGAAAGATCAAAAGGAAAAGATAAAGGAAGGATGGAAGGACGAATGAAGGTAAGTGTGAGACGTACAAAGGCAGGATAAAAAGAATACAAAAGGGGAAGAAAGGAGGCACAAAGGACGAAAGAAGAGTGAAAGTAAGAGATTAAAGGGAGAGGAGTAGCGATGGAAAGAAGAGATGAGGGATGGCAATAATGACGGAAGGAAGAGAAGAAGAGAAGGAGGGGGGGGGGAAGAGAAAGAGGAAAGGAGGAGGAGGGAAGGAAAAAGGCCGAGGGAAAACTGAAAAGGGGAAAGGAGGACAGGGGAGAAGAAGAGAGAATTTAAGGAGATCATATGAGAGGAAAGACAAATAAAAAACGAATGAAAAGCAAACGGGATGGATGAAAGAAAGAAAGAAAGAAAGAAAGGAGGAAATAATGAGGGAAGGAAAGGGGGGAGAAGTAATAAGGTGGGAAATGTTGGTAAAGAGGGGAAAGAGGTGAAGAGGGATATAATGAACCAAGAAGTGAAAGAGTAAAGGTGGGAGGTAAAGAATCAAGAAGTAAAGTGGTGTGAGAAATGAAGTAAAGAAGGAAAGAAAAGAGGTAAAGAGGAAAGGAGAGAGGTAGTGACTGAAGTAGTTAGACTGAGTGAGAAGAGGCAAAGAAAGAGGGAAAGAATGACGGCGAAAAAGATGGAAGGAGGAGGAAGAAAGATTCAAGAAGCAAGGAAATAGATGAAGAGGGAAGGAAAGAACGAAGGAGAGGAGGAGGAAAGAAGGAGGGAAGTAAAGACTGAAGAAGTAAGGCGGAATAAGTTCGTACCCTTGTCTAGTCTCACTCTGCCTACGTTTGATCACGCAACTCACCACCTCTGCTCTCTCTCTCTCTCTCTCTCTTTCACCATCTTTGGCTCACCATCTTACGTCACCCTCCCCTCACCCTTTCTGTGCTTCTGTGTCTCCCTCTTCTTCTCGCTACTCTTATTACCTCTGCCTCACCCTCCCTGCCTTATCACCTTCGCCTCCCCCCCCCCCCGGTCTTTGTCTCTCGCTCACCATCACTTCCCCACTTCCCCTTTCCTCTCTCTCTCTCTCTCTCTCTCCTGCCTCCCTCGCTCTGTCCAACTGTCAGTCAATCTCACCACCTCACTTAAATTTTCCCAGTGTCTCTGCCTCCCCAACTACTTCAATCCCATTCCACACACACACACACACACACACACACACACACACACACACACACACACAAAACTGCATGTAAAACAAAATATAAAATCTTTTCAATGTCGACGAAATCATGATACCAGATCTTTTCACAAAAAATATGAATAAATAAATAAATAAAAAGGCCTACAAAATCACGTGACCTGAATTCCGCGACGGTATCCGCGTAACGTATTGTGGGTAACAGAGTTCAGAGGTGAAATATTCAACATGTTTGCCGTGCGGTTTGAAAGCCGGTTGAATTGGAGGTGGATGGATTAGTTTTACACCTTTGTTTTCCTTCCCTGCTTCTACTGCCAGGCGATTTTATTCAGCACAGCCAAAGACTCCCTGTACAAAAGGGGTTACAAGAAAATGTACTCTATTTAGTGACAGCCTGATTGCGTCCTTGCTCTTTAATGTATGGGACTCGAATCAAAACACACCCACTTTATCCTTGGGTCAGTACACACCACTTACAGTTTTTTCATCGTGATTACATTAGTTTTTCTGGCATGCGGTGGACAGAAAGGCTTTCGTGCGGTGGGAGAGACATGCAAGAAAAAAGAACCTCCTACACCTTAAGTGGAAGAGATAATTAATCGAATAAGGTCAATATACCATACGTAGAATATCAATACAAACTATAAATCAAAATACGGTTAGCACTTCTACATAAATTTCACTCACGTGGAAAATAACGCTTTAGTTGTTACGAACTAACATATGTATTTTATGTAAACTAACAAATACACTATATTATTGAGCAGAGGTAAATGCAGGCAGTTCCAGGGACAGAGCAACTCCTCATTAGCCTGTAAAGCGAGCAGTGACCGCCAGGCTTCCATACCGCCACCAGACAACTGCCAAGACGGGGGAGGAGGCGGGATGCGGAGGGACTAAGAGGTCCCTGCCCCCCACCACCCAGCCACCTGGAGACGCGGTGACTGCGGTGGTGGTGGTTGTGGTGGTGGGCCAGAAGTCACCGCAAACACACTGCACCACTACACTCACTGCCTCACCTCACTCTCAGATATAGGACGCACATTCCTTTTCACTTCATTTTTGGTTTTCATTACACAATTTGCCTTACAATTCGATAATGCTCCAAAAATTACTCGCCTGTGTAATACACACACACACACACACACACACATATTATATATATATATATATATACTGTATATTGCTAACCAAGCTACCGAATGCAACAGTTAATAAGTATACCACCAGTCAGCATCATCCAGCACCAAGTGCTTACATCACCACATCTTCAATATCACTCGCATCCACATATCTTTTTCCTACTTTTCCTACTCCTACTCTTCCCTCTTTCCCTCTGCTGTGATCTTACAGTATCCACTTCCCTCTCTTCCCATTTCGTTATTAAATATGAAATCATCTCTTGGAGCGAGTGTCATGTCTCACTACCTACTATCGGACGCGAAGTAATCCACTCCTGTAGACTTTAGCGACGCTACACCAAACCACACCACATCAAGGCAAACATCATCATACCACACAACATCATATCACCCTCTCACACCACACCCCACAGAATCATCCTCCCACACCACACCTTGCCAAACGAACTACATGATGGGTCCTGAAGCTCCTGCATCTAGTAATCTGTACTTATTTACTCCACCTTTCACATGTGATCTTGCAGCTTCCTTCTTTCTCCCGTCACAACTTACCCTCCCTCTCTCCCCTTCTCCCTTCCCTTCTGACCTTGCTTTTTCCAAATCTTTAACCTCCCCCCTCTCTCTCTCTCTCTTAGTTCCGTTACCATCCCTTTAATCTCCAAATTTTCCTTCTCTCTCCTTCCTTCTTTCCTTCCTTGCACTTCTTCCTCCCACTCCTTCGTTTTTCCACGTCCTCTGCATTCTCACAGATTGCCTTCATTCTTGTTTTCCCTCCTTCCCCTTCCTCTTCCTTGTCACCTTACTACGTTCCCTCCCTCTTTCCACTCTGACCATTCTAATCTTCCATCTTCCTCCCTCCATTCTCCCTGCAATCTCTCCTCCCACACTGGTTCTCTCTCCTTCCTTCCTTCCTGCCTCCCCTCCCCGCAGTCTCCCTTCCCACACTGGCTCGCTCTCTCTCTCTCTCACTCACTCTCTCTCTCTCCTTCCTTCCTTCCTTTTTTCCCACATTCATTCAATCCTTCATTCCCTCCCCGAAATCTCTCTTTCCATACTGGTTTTCTCTCTCCTTCCTTCCTTCCTTTCTTCCCCCCTCCTTTTCTGTTTGGCTGCCTTCCTCCTTTTCTGCCTGACTGCCTGAATGCAATGCTGCCTCATTCCCCATCCCGCCTCCTTGCCTACCTACAACCTTCTCTCCTCATTCCTTTTCTTCCCTCCATGCCTCTCTAATCTACTGCCTTCCTTCCTTCCTCTTTCTTTCTTTCCTTCCTTCCTTCCTACCTTCCCTCCCTCCTTACTTCCTATCCGCCTTATTATCTTCATACAAGCGTAATTCTCTCTGCCTATCTGCCTTCCTTCCTTCCTCCCTTCCTTCATTCCTTCTTTTCTGCTTGGCTGCGCTTCTGTTCCTTTCTCCTTTCCTGCCTGAATGCAAGTGTGCTCTTCCCCTCCCCCTCTCTCTGCTTTCCTTCCTTCTCCCTATAATCTCCCCTTCCCATACTGTCCCTCTCTTCTTCCTTCGCTACTTTCCCCCCTTCCCTCCTTCCTGCTTGCTGGTCTCTTCCTTCCTCCTTTCCTCCTCGTCTTTCTGCCTGCCATCCTGAATGCTAATGTGCCTCTCTCTCCCTGTCTGCTTGCATTACTCTCTCCTTCTCTGCTTCCTTGTCTGCTTGCCTGCGTGCCTGCCTGTCCGCCTCCCTCTGCCTCTATCCCTGTACGCCTGCCTGCCTCCCTCCCTATGTGCCTCTCTCCCTGCCTGCCTGCCTCCCTCCCTATGTGTCTCTCTCCCTGCCTGCCTCCCCCTCTATTTTCCTGTCTGTCTGTCTGTATTTCTGTCTTCCTATCTTTCTTTGTCTCTGCCTGCGTGCTTGCCTTTCTCCCACCCACCTGCCTCCCTCTCCGCTTTACTGTCTGCCTGCCACCCTTCTCTGCCTGCCTGCCTGAACGTCTGTCTGTCTCTCTCTCTCTATGCCTGCCTCCCTCTCTGCCTTCCTGCCTGCCTCCACCGTCTCCAGGCAGGACCCTAGCCAAGCCTCGCAGTGACCCATCCTCCTTAACTCCTAACGTATCCTCAGACGCTCCCTCCTGCGGTAGTCCCCCCACCCCCGCTCTCTCTCTCTCTCTCTCTCTCTCTCTCCCCTTCCCAGCCCCTCTCCTTTCCCTACCTCCATCTCACTCCAGTTTCTTCTATTCCCCCCATCACACCCATTCCATCCCCTTGCTGCCCCCTCCCATTCTCCTTCCCCCTCCTTCCACTCCCTTTCCTTTCTTCCTCTTCCTCCCCAATCCTTCTCTCTTCCTTCTGGTCCCTTCGTTCTTCTCTTACCGATAAGTTTTTCTCCTTTCCTATCTCTCCCCTCCTCCCTCCTCCTCCTCCTCTTTCCTTTCTTCCCCTCCACCCTCTTAGCTCTTTCTCCTTCATTCCTCCTACCCTACCCCTTCCCCCTCTTCCCTGTTCCTTCCTCCCTCGTTTCTTCCTTCGACTGAATATTTCTCCCCCCCCTCTACGAATTTTTTCCTTTTCTCCATCGCTTTCCTCTTCATTCTGCAACTGATATTCTCTCTCTCTCTCTCTCTCTCTCTCTCTCTCTCTCCTCTGATATCATCTTTCTGCTGATTTCCTTTCCCTTCCACACAGTGGGTACCTCTATTTCTTCTTAATTCTCTCTCTCTCTCTCTCTCTCTCTCTCTCTTTCTCTCCATCCACAAAATCACTTCCCCCACGAGGTAAGTCTAGGGTTGCCACATTCTTCTTTTATTTTATCCATAGTACAATTCAGAATCGCGATAAAAAAGAGAACTGGATTAAGATAAACCGCATGAAATATTAACGACAAATTTAGACACATGATCGCAACAATGACGATGATGAGGATCGTGATTGATGACGATGATGATGATGATGATGACAATGACGATGAGGAGGAGGAGGAATGACTGTCAAAATGCATAATAATATTCACCTTATTATTCAAACACAGGCATACACGTTCGAAGTAATGAATAATAAAACTGTTACGTAATAATACCGATGCGGAACCAGATTTTATGCCTAACTGTTTTATTCATCCCCCCCTCATCCCCCGGAAAAGTGGTATTTAAAGGTGAAAATAGAGAAAACACAAAGAGTATATATTCTTCAGTAGTAATCAATCCCACCCACCGTCTTTACTACACTGCTGGGCTGGTGGCAGGTGGTCTACTTATTTAAGTCACTTAGTTCTTTATTAGTTACTGTATTTCATTGTTTTTATTGATTTATATGTTTATTTACTATCTTTTCTTTACCTCTTATTTACCTGTTGATGCTCTCTCGACTCCGATTCTTTCTACAATAGCGGACAACTAAACCTTCCACACACCCACTGTTTTGGTGATACATGGCGACCCATTTGTGGTGTGATGTGAGAATAATGCGCGAATTCCATGTAGACGAGTTCCAGTGTTAGAGGCAGGGAGAGGCCAGAGTTTGGTTGAATGTAGACGGTTAACCAGGAGAAGTGATCAAGGTCGTGGAAGAACGCAGGACTAGGGAGTAGGATTTGATCAGTGGAGAGCAGAAAGTCATCTAGTGTTAGCATGAATAAAATATGGCTCGAGAAGAGGCCAGGGTATGAATGAACATAGACGGTTCAGGAGAGGGAGTAATCAAGGACGGGGAAGAATGCAGGATTTACGTCACGGGGGATAGAAAATAATTATCGTTGGACTGCATACTATATATGAGTGCGCATGTGAGCGAATGAATACAGAATGAGTGAGAATGAATAATATAAAGGGATCGGCAGAGAATGCGATCAATGTCTGGGAAGAATTTTAAGTCACGGACACAATAAATATTATCTAATGTCAGTCTGTATAAAAATACCAAAGAATGTCTAGGGAAGCAAAGTGATTAAAGAAAGGAGTACCAGACAATGAATCAATATAGGCGGTTCAGCAGACGGCGTTGTCAAGGTCTGGGATGAGTGAAGGATTTGGTGCAAGGATCTAGGTCAGGAGGACGAATTTTGGTGCCTCGTAAAGTGCTGTGGTGTGGGGATCTGTGTTTACAGTGTATGTACGTAGAGTACAAAACGTATACACATAAAAACATATCAATCTCTCTCTCTCTCTCTCTCTCTCTCTATTCGCACATATCACACAACACCAAAGCCGTATCTCACACTCAAATGCATAAATATAGACAGACCACATCACACACACACACACACACACACACACACACACACACACACACACAATGTCGCATCAAAACAAATACAATGCTAACACCTCCCCTCCCCACCACCACCACCACCACACACAAACATGCACAACTGCCTGGCCACTGGCGGAAGCTGCTTAAGAATGAGAGCCAATTACGCACATACGTGACTTGACTTCAAAACGCACACAATTACAAAAACCTACACGTTTGTTATGAATATTATCCAGGCATCTAAACATCAAATTACGCACACAACCTCCCACTGGCCCTGGCTTACGCACATGTTCACAGCTGCTAAGCATACATGGCCAACTCATACTAGAAACTCAACGCACACGGTTGACACACAAACATACATATTACTGACACACGTACACAATAACCTAAAGCACAAGACAGGCACATATACATACATACAGCTGTCATATGTAGACAAGAGCAAACTGCACAAGGCAGGCACTTAAACAAAAGCTCACAGCACATGACACGCACAACCTTAGATATGGAATGCATGCGTACACAACAGTTCAATGCACATGGCATGCACACACATACACCTATAAAACAAATACACAGCTAAACGTACATTACAAACGTAATTCCCATATGCAAGCATATGGTAATACATGTACACAAAACTTGCACCCACACGGTGCGCACATAAACGCTCATGACAGCCACCCACTTAATGACTTAAGTTTACATACTTGGTAAGTACACAAATAATGAACGAAAGTGTAAGTGTATAAAAGGTACACACACACACACACACACACACACACATAATGGTGTAGTATGCGAACATGGAAGATTATTACCAAGAATATGCACATGGTAGGTACACATGTTATGACCACGAACACGCACACAGTACGTACATATGCTGACCAAGAATATGCACATGATGCGTAAGCACGTAATGACCAACATCAGGCACATGCTACGTACACGAGTAATGACCAAGTACACGCACACAGTGGGCTCTGTACATACTTATGAGAGGGATGAGTGTGTAATGCAGGAAATACACACATCTACACAGCCTACCCGTGTACATAGCAGTTAACGCACATGGCAGAAATAAAAACGCACACGATGCACCCACATAATGACCAAGTATACGCACATGGAAGACACGTAATAACCACATGTACGGATATGGCAGGTACAAGTACACACGAACTCACAGCACCTGTCATACACAAATACGTACACACCTGGCATTTAAGTAATGACCAAAAATTTGCACATGATTAGTACTCAGGTAATGACAGTATACGCACATGGTAGGTACACACACACATATAACGCGTGGAATGAGTATGGGTACGCCTACGTGCACACATACACAAGGTAAACATACATACACTGCGGGTTAACGCACACGGCACAGAAAAAAACGCATATACTAGGCACCCATACAATGACCAAATATACGCACATGGTAGGTACACACACAATCATCGAGTAAACACACATGACAGGTACACACGTTATGGCAGAGTATACGCACATGGTAGGTACACACGTAATGAGCGGAATGACTGTGTGTACGCCTTGCAGTGCACACAGCGGGTCCGTATGATCGATACAGCTGGCTTGTAGGGGTTGAGGTGCTCCCTTCTGGCGCCACAGCCTCCCTGGCGCCAACTCTCTCTCACTCTCTCTCTCTCTCTCACCTCGGCGCCACACACCCTCTACTATCCCTTCTCCCCCTCCCTCTATTTCTTCCCCCTTTCCCCTATCCTATCTCGCTGTTCCTTACATTCCCCCCTCCACCATGTTCCTCTGCCTCTTTCCCCTATCCTGTCAAAATCCCATCCTTATGTCTCCCCTCCCCCTTCCCTTGTTCATTTTCCCTACCCTACTGTATATCCTCCTTCCCCACATTCCTTCACTTCTCCCACCCCCTCTTCGCTCACTCCTCTCCTGTGTCCTACCTAACATCGTTCTACACTACCTCCTATCCCTCTCCCTCCCCTTTCCCCTCCTCATCTTATCCACCCTCCCTCTCACTCTCTCCTTACCCTATACAACCCCTTCCCCATGTTACCCCTCTCCCCTCTCCCGTCCTCTCATTCAACACCTCCTCCAACACTCCCCCTCCTCTGCTCTACCTACTTCCTTCGCCCCTCTCCCCAACTCCATCCACCCTTTCCCTCAGCCCCCCCCCTCCCTTTCCCCCTCCCTCCCTCCAATCTGACACCGCTGCTTCAGTCCATCCCCTTTACTGCGACCCTCCTTCCCAATGCCTAACCTAAACCTTTCTCATTTTAATCATCATTATTATCATCATCATCATCCTTTCCCTTTTCCAATTATCCAAAACTGAGTACCCAACACAATGAAAACAAAAGGAAAACATAAACGGAGGAGAAGGACCATTTATCACAATTCACATCCTTACCGTCACCCCTCTTATATTAAATACAAGGTGTGTAAGTTCCAGAGAAAGGAAAAAGGGATGATTCAAGAGTGTGAGATATATAATTAAAGCGTTGCACGAAAATGGTCCACACCTCGACGCACTCACCGTATAATCTGCCGTACTCTCGCCTCCCTTCCTCCTTCACCCCTTCGCCCATTCGCTACGATGAAATTTAAAAATGGGTCAATGAAGTAGTGGCACACGCCTTCGGTTAAATGGTGTTTTTTAATCCATGTATCTATTTAAAGGTAGATAGACAGATGGATATACAGACACAGATTGATAAACAGATGGACTGATATAGATAGGCAGCTTTATTTGTTTATTTATTTACGGGATATAGGGTGTGAAAGCCTTGACCTACAGTAGAAACCTATTCTTGAAGGCTTGTAGCTACTGCCTTAACTAGGTCAAGTACGAATGTGAGGGCCAGGCACAGAACGTCCAAATCGCTGGAGACAGGAATAATTTTCTCTCCAAAGTCCACGTCTACGTGATGTTCCATTTGGCTACCGTCATATCCATGGATGATTTAACTAACCCTAGGAGAGACCCTGGTTGTTGCATTGTCAGAATAATTGCCACTACTCCCTTCAGTATTTTATATATATATATATTGCTACAACCAGATGATTATTTAAACTGAGAGAGAGTCCTCCTACTGGAAAAAAAAAAAAAGTGGGGTGGGGGGGGGAGTGTAACAGCGAATATCAAATTATTTACTTCGAGGTGTAGGGTGACTTTCAAGCCAAACTACCGCAGTCCAGAACATTAGTGGGAAGGAGACTGACCAACACCTCTGACAGCACTGCATAATCGAAAGCCTCCTGTCACCACTCGGATATTCAAACCCATGCGTGCTTCAGGGCAAGGCCGCCACTCCCAGTGATGTGTCCGACCACTACACCACCTGGGGTCAGTCTTCATTTATTCAGTGATTTGTCAACTGCAACGTTGTGTGTGTGTGTGTGTGTGTGTGTGTGTGTGTGTGTGTGTGTGTGTGTGTGTGTGTGTGTGTGTGTGTGTGTGTGTGTGTGTGTGTGGGCACGCACGCACACACACACACACATACACAGAATATGCCGTCGGTACAGAAAAAAAAATAGCATCAAATAACCCAGGACAAACAACTACAAGCCTTTCACTATCTTCTATTTCCTCCTCCTGGCCAAGCTCCACCTCTTACACCCACCCTACTTCAATGGGGCTGGGGGGATGAAGCAATGAGGCTGTAAATGCAGGGGAGAAATTCCTTAATAAGTAAAGACCCTCATTTCTTCCCAGCACGTCAAAGTAAAACGAACAGCACCGTTGTGTTACAGACTGTACTAAAAAATTCCACGCCCAAATTGTAGAATTAACCAACCTTGAAATTATATAGAAGAACAAACCATCGACTAGTTGTTGTTAACCAAGTATACTAAAATATTCATAGGACGTGATAACATGCCATTTTAATAATTAATATTTTCCAACAGGCGAGTCGAGCCACACTAAAGCTGTCATAAAAATAACTGGCAGATCTTTCAGTCACACAGTGAGATTTTTCTTTCTCACAACAGAGCTGTGGACGAGAGAGACTGCGATATATCATTAACCATCCAGAGCTGCTTCGTCAACTACAACCGAACTACAGCTCCTCTGTTTACATGGTCATCATTTATAAGGAACCTACGGGACAACCCCATTGGGGAAGCTGCTTCCCTGCGGTCGACGGGTCTGATCGATCAGACAGACCGGGGCTGAGCAACAGCAATGTGGTTAACACTAGGTAATACCGTACGTACAATCATCCAATATTTCTGTTGTACTCCCATGCAGATCCAATAAATACAATTTATGATACCGTAACTTTTGTTTTGCGTTCATATATTTTTTTTTCGAAAGAATTCCTTTGAGCTTTAATACAAGGCATGGAAGTCCTTCTCGCTTTCCCTAGCCGACTTCGGCAGATGGAACTGCTGGATGTGGACCCCGGGGGCGTTCTGATTTACTAATTAACAGCAAAAGAGGAAACAAGAGTATAGGCAAGCAAAGCGGCAATAAGAGTAAGAGAATGAGGAGGAGAATACGACAGATAAGGAGCTACAGCAGAGGGTATACAGTACTTGCGGCAGAAGAAGAATGATAACGAATACAAAAACAGGAGAATGCAAGATCAAGAGCCAGAGCACGACATGGGGTAAAGAAAAAAGAGGTGAGGGAAAATCACTAGCACACCTCAGCTCCCCAGACCCCCCCCCCCAAGGTGCACATCCCAGGTCGCAGTGCTGGGGCCTGGGTGACTGTAGGCAAAAATGAGGGAGGGTTAAAAAATGTGCTCATGCAACTGGAACTGCTCTAATTATGGGATGACGCGGGACAAGATAATGCAGTAATGTCTGACGGGGGGTGGGGGTGAGGCATGTTGGGAGGAGGGGAGAGACAGTTAAGGGGAGGGAGGACAGGGATGATGTAGGAACAGAGAGAGGACAGAGGGGTGGTAAGAAAGACGAAGAGGAGGACTAGGAGAGGGGACAAAAAGAATTAAGGAAACGGGTGAAGGCAGAGGAAAAAAAAAAAGGGAGAGATAAGGGAGAGAAGGTAGAGGACTGAGGGAAAGTTAGAGAGACAGTGATGAGAATGGGGAAAATAAAGGCAACTGGGGAAAGAGAGAAGGGAGACTGATGAGAAGAATAAGGAAGAGAGAAAAGCGGGAAAGAAAAGGAAAGAAAAGGCAAGGGAGAGGAAAAGGGAGAGGATAACTGAAGGGGAAAGAGGAGGAGATGAAGGCAAGAGACAGGATGAGAACAGGGCAGAGACATATGAGGAAAGGGGGAAAAAGTGGAGGGAGAGAGAGAGAGAGAGAGAGAGAGAGAGAGAGAGAGAGAGAGAGAGAGAGATTAGGGAGGGAGAGAAGAATGAGTAAGAAAATTGGGAGAAGAAAGACAGGCGATAGAGGGATGGGGAATGGGGAAGAGGGGATAGGGATGTGTGAAAGTAGGGGAAGAGATAAGTAGGGACGGTAGAGGGGAGGGGAAGGAGAAAAGAATCAGGACGGAGAGAACGAATGGGACGAGGAAAGAGGGAAGGTAGGGGAGACGTAACGGGTGGCAGGGGAAACAGAAAAAAAAAGGAAGGTAATGAGGGAGAAGCAAGGGAGGGAGAGGCAGGGGAGGGGGACAAGAAAGGAGGAGGCACAGAACTGGGAAGGAGGGAGGGGGTGACAGGAGACGGGAGGGAAAGAGGAAAGAGCTAAAGATGAAGGGGGGGAGGGGGCAGGGCGGCAACAGAGATTTTCAACCTGCGACAAAAGACTAAACGGAAGACATGTCGGTGGGGGAGGGGGAAGGAAGAGAGAGAAGGGGGAATTAGGAGGGGATGAAGCGGTGAAAGGAGGAGGGAAGGGGGAGTGAGAGGTAGGAGGGTTGAGGGAGTAAGGAGCATGGAGGAGAGAGGATGAGGATGAGGATGAGGAGCAGAGAGAGAGTGGGGAGGGGAGTAGTAAAGGGATACGGCTGAGAGGGGAGAGAGGGAGTGAGAGTTAGCAGGGAAGGGAGACAGCGAAGCAGAGTAAGGGGAGAAAGGAAGTGGAGGAGTGGAGGGGGTGGAAGGGAAGTAGAGGAGTGGAGGAGATAGGAGGGAAATGAGGGAGTGAAGGGGATGTGGAAGGAAGTGGGGGAGGGGAGGGGATGGGGAGGGAAGTGAAGGAGTGGAAGAGGTGGGGAGGGAAGTGGAGGAGTGGGGAGGGAAGGGAGAGTAAGGAGAGCAAAGGACACGTCAGAGATGAAGGGGATTTGTCAGTTGCTGCAGGAAGGGGAGACGGGGAGGGGGAATGAGGGGTGGAGGAAAGAGGGGAGGGGAGTGACGGGTGGAGGAAAGAGGAGAGGGGAGTGAAGGGAAAGGTAGTGAAATGAGAGACAGAAGGGGGACGGAAAAGGAAGAGAGGGGGGGAAAGAAGTAGTGACAGCAGAGAGGGAATGAGGAACGGGACGAGGGTGGGTTCAAGGGAGACAGAGAAGAGGAACGGAACGATGAAAGAAAGGTGCAAACAACCACAAAATAAATCAAACTACAAGAAACATAATCGTCTTTTTGAGACCACTGTTTATCTATTCTATGATTTAAGAAAAAAAATAGTAACATGTATGAGAAGGAGAGGGAAGAAAGGAGAGGGGAGATGGGGAAGGAAGGGAGAAGAGGAACGACAAGAAGGGAAGTAGGTGAGAGGGGAATGGAGAGAGAGAGAGAGAGAGAGAGAGAGAGAGAGATAATAAGAAGGGAGGATTATGGGGAGGAAATATAAAAATGGGGAGCATGAACAGAGGAGTGAAATGAAAGAAGAAATGAGGACGACGACGACGACGACGACGATGATGATGATGATGATGATGAGGAGGAGGAGGAGGAGAGGGGATGGGCGAGGTAAGATAGGGACACAAGCAACCAGGCCGTCATGCCAATAACTGCCTAAAAACAATAGGCATGCCATAATAAAACAAAAGGATTCTAAGCCTGGGTACTGCAGGGCGAGGGAGTTGCTTATCATCCTGTATCCAAAATTATCCTCTTTAACCTTAATATCGTCCGCTGGTACTAAAAAATAAAAAATAAATAAAAAAATTATAAAAAAACAGCAATGCCTCATCGTACTAAGAGGACAAATAATACTAACTAGTGGCCCCCCAAGGGAGGAATCACACCAGCCGCCAGCCTATACATATCTACCGCGGCTCGGGATATCATCTTGGCCTTCTTTCACCAATTTCGAACTCGTAGCAGATTTTCATCCCTACTACACACTTGTAAAATTTTGTGATGATGTCTTGAGCGGCTGCAAAATTATCGTGGTAACAGACACACAGACTGTGACCTACTTTCACCAATTTCAAATTCGTGATCGATTTTTTTTTTTCCCCTACCACAAACCTATAAAAATTTTTGACGATACCTTGAGCGGACGCCAAGTTATCGTGCTAACAGACAGACAAACTGAAAACAATAAGCTTCGCTATCGCGGTTGATAATAATACTAATAATCTTCATCATCACGTCATTAACAAGTGGCCCATAATTATCACTTGATGTTCCACTTACACACACACACACACACACACACACACACACACACACACACACACACACACATATATATATATATATATATATATATATATATATATATATATATATATATATATATATATATATATATAAAGTAAAACATTTTCTCTCCGCATTTATTTTCCTCTCTCTTTCGCGCGTCCCTTACCCTGTACTGTACATCTTTCAGAACTCTAATCTACTTTTTTGCAACTCTTTCGCGCTTCCTTCAACTCTGTCACCTCACAACACCTCTCAGCACCTCATGACGGCCTGTGCACTGCGCCGCCACCCGCCCTAGCGCCAAAAAATGCTGTGCGCTCCATTAGTTTGGCTGATCTGATTTATCTGTCCCTCATCCCGGCGGTCGGCTATGAATGCACCCAGTCAGGGGAATTACACCCGCCCCGTTCATATATGCAACTTTAGTGTGTGCCTCAGTCAAATGTGCTGCGTCTTTAGTGTGTGCCTCAGTCAAATGTGATGCGTCTTTAGAGTGTGCCTCAGTCAAATATAAATAATGCTGTTAAGTCCCTGTCTCATCCACCCATCAAACAACCAATCCCACTGAGTCAACTACGTACACTGCGTTGATAAGTCTAATGTAATGCGCTTTTACTGTGTTCCTCAGTCAATCGTTCCTTTAAAATGTTGCTGCCTCAGAACTTAGAGTATAGGGTGAACAATGGTGACCTCGGCAAACAAGTATAATAATACAGAAAAATCAACCCCCCCTCTCTCTATCAAGCTGTGTGTGTGTGTGTGTGTGTGTGTGTGTGTGTGTGTATCGATAACTTCAAATATTCTAAGGACGAGCATCTTAGTACTTGAAATTAACCACGGACCTCAGGGAAGGTGATGATGAAGTAGTGGAGGTGTGTGTGTGTATAGGTGAGTGTGTGTGTGTGTGGGCGGGGGGGAGAGTAATGGAGGAGCAGGAGCATCCCCGAAAGTACGAAAGTGAAATTGTGGAAGTAAACACCGCAGACTTTCCCACATCTGGTCTACTGGATCGATGTGCAGACGGAGTGGTGGGTGGGTTAGTTAAGACTGGACACGGGGCGGTGAATGTGGTAGGGGAAGCGGGGTGGAGAGACTGCGTGGATGGGTGAGTGGGTGGTAGTCTGCACAGGGGGTGGACTGGTGGATGAGGGATGGGTATGGAACAGTTCTTTCACCTTAATATGACCCAAATTTCCGTCCTTTAGCAGCTTATTTCCGGTAGCTCGATGGCAGAAAATGACGGTACTATGGCTCTATCCTTTCCATAATACTTCTTCCTGAATAACACCATACTTTAGCACTTCAGATTTCAAGAGCGAGAGGAGATGGCAGTTTTAGACCACGTTAGAGTAAAAGTGTAGTCAAGCCTGCCCCCCCCCCCCCAAAAAAAAAAAAAAAAAGCATCGTGACAGTGGGGTTCAGTAATGGACATGAACAAACTCCTGACACAGACGGATCAATTACCTTGGTATCTCAGACTATATAACACGTTTTATTGTGTGTGTGTTTTTTTTTTAATGTATTTTCTGACTACCAACAAATGCCATGAATAAAATTTGTACTGCCATCACAGAGGGGTCCACATATCACGACGCTTGGTCCACGTTTCGAAATGTTAAATGCTATTAGAGGCTCCATACTTTTATATTTTTATCTATTAATTTTGTTTTGAGAAGTGTACAGTACTACCTAGATCGATACCGGGAAAAATTGATGATTATACATACACCTTCACAATTACATAGACAAGCAGCTCTAAATTTGGGTACTCTTAAAGAAATAGCATACAGGTACCTACACGCT
This sequence comes from Coenobita brevimanus, assembly GCF_032717465.1. Classification (NCBI taxonomy): domain Eukaryota; kingdom Metazoa; phylum Arthropoda; class Malacostraca; order Decapoda; family Coenobitidae; genus Coenobita; species Coenobita brevimanus. The sequence continues at coordinate 40,359,269 of NC_136979.1, forward strand.
GAGCATCATGTAATACAACACAACAAAACAGAGAAAATTATGAAAACTACTACATGATCTTTGTCTTCACGTTGGCATCTCTGTTTACCCCTTTAACACACTCACTACCATGACGCCTTTATATGGTATTTTTAGTAGTTACCTGCAGACGATTTCATTCAGCGTATGGGAGATTTTTTCAACTATAGGGGTTTGATATAGCTTCTCTCATTCTTGTTTTCCCTCCCCCCTCCTTCTTGCTTCCTGTTTTTTGTTTCTTCTTCTGCTCATTCTCCTCTCCTCTCCTCTCTCTCTCTCTCTCTCTCTCTCTCTCCAGCTCCCAAGCCCCCAATTAACCACAAACAAGGGCCAGAGGGGAGCAGTTAGCCAAATAGGGAGGGTGTTTAGGGAGCAATTACCCCCCCCCTCCTTTCTCTCTCTTCATATCCTCCACTGCGTCCTCCCCACCCCCAACCTCTCTGTCCCTTCATATTCTCTCTCCCTCCTCCTCATTTACTGTAGCTCCCTCTCTTCTGCAGTAACCTCCTCTCCCCTCTCTCTCTCCCCACCTCTACACTCCACTTCCTCCTCCACTGCAGTTTCCTCCTGCCCACCCCCTCATCCTTCATCTCTCCCTCAACTGCACCTCCGTCCCTTCTCCCTCCCTATTTCTCTCCCTCTCCCTCATCCTCCTCCATCTTGCCTCTCCCCCTCTCCCATACTTCAGTCCTCTCCCCCTTCTTTCCCCTCTCCTTCTCCACTACGCCCACATCTGTCTCTCTTCTCCCCTCCTTCTCAACTACTTAGAATCCCCTTCTCCCCTTCTCAACTGCGTTCCCATCTCTTTCCTACCTTCTTCACTATACCCCCCTCTCCACCTCACCCCATCCCCTAACTTCTTCCCCACCTCCTGCTCCCTCAGTCTCTTTCTCTTCCTCCCTTTCCTCCACTACTCCTAACCCCCTACTCTACTAAGCCCCTTCCCCGCACCCCTCTCTCCTTCTCCCCGTCCTTCTTCAGTACACCTCCCCACCTCTCCCACCCCCTTCTTCCTGTCACCTCTCCCTCTCTCACTCCTTCCTGCCACCTCACACTCCCCCCACTCCTACTCCACTCCCCCACCCCCTTAGTCTCTGTGTATACATCCTTGGTATTCCCGTCTCGCGTTCTTCTCTCGTCTGATAGCGGCACTCTGCGCTGTCTCCTCCTTTTATTTTCTTTACTCTTTCTTTCACCGTTTACTCCAATTCTTTTCATAATCTTATCTCGCTCTTTCCAGACCGACACAAATGACACTGCTACGGGAACTCTGTCTTATTTGTCTTCTCCCCTCACTTTGCTTCATTACTTAGTCCATTCATCTTGTTTTTTTAAGTTACCCTTTCCGCATGCACCTGGGTACCATAGTTTATTCAAGCGTATACCTGTCGATTTTTTTTTACTGCTTTTTTTTTCTGTCTTCCTATCATTCCTTCATCGCTTGGTCCACTTTTTACCCTCTATTGATTTACTTATTATGGCGGGATATTCTCCCGCATTTGGTCTGATCAGCTAGTCAGGTCAGGTGCGGGTAAGGGGATGGGTCTCTTATGATGTGGCAGGGGTAAACCAGCTCTGCTGTCGGGCCTTGCTGCGGATGTCACTGATTGCACTGAGCAGTTGACCCTTGTGCGGTGTGGTGCGGTGAGGATCTGTCCGTTCTCCCCTTTGGGGCTAAGATCCGAATGAATGTGTTTGAATGGATGAGTAAATGGGGAGTGTGTCGTCCTGTCTCGGCTACCTCCCTTTCCATGGGGGAAGCAGCCTAGGTATATAGATAGATTATGGACTTGAAAAAAATTAACAGAGATGGGGTTGACAGTCTGTTCTTCACCCTTTACCTATTCTCTTGTTCCGTCCATTGTATTTATCATCCATTTTCCTCCCTGTTCGCCTCCTATACTTCCCTCCATCATTTCTTCCTTCCTCTCCTCTGCTATTCGTCCAGTTTGTCGCCCCGCCTTGACACTACCAACTCTCCAGAACTTTCATCATTCCAGTGTCCTTACTGACTGACTTTCCATCCTTCCTTACCAACCTTTCATCCTTCCTACAACCTTCCATCCTTCCTTACCAACTTTTCATCCTTCCTACAACCTTCCATCCTTCCTTACCAACCATCCATACAACCTATCAACTTTACATGAACATACCAATCTTTCATCCGCCCTACCAATCTTCTAACCATCGTACCAACTTTCCATCCATCCAGCCAACCTTCCCTCATAGCACCAATCTTCTACCCATCCTATCAATCTTCCATCCATCCTACCAACCTTCCAGCCATTTTACCAATCTTCCATCCACTCCACCAACCTTCCATCCATCCTACCAACCTTCCATCCATCCAGGTCCCTATCCCTCAGAGCCAAAAAACCACCACCCTACACCATCCACAAACGTCAGCTTAACTCTATCTCCAGTTAACCCTCTGACAACCAACTCCCCATCAATCAGTCTCTCATTCTTATCTGGCTTTCTTTTTCCATCTCTCCCTTATCTTCTTCCTTCTGCTCTTCCCCAGCTACCATCCCTCCTTTATTCCTACTTACAGTTCCTTCCATCCAACCATCCTTCTTTCCTTCCTTCCTACAATCCATTCATCTACCCAACTTTCCAACCAAGCACCCACCCAACCATTATCCATCCAATATTTCAGCCATGCAACCAACTATCCATCATTCCGGCCAATCAACCAACCATCCTACTCTCCTTCCAACCATCCTTTTCAACCAGCCTCCCAGACTAGGCCCGGGACAGTCCCTAGACCCACATCGTTAACTTCAGACTCTCCCCTCCTCCCCACCCACCCTGAGTCGCCCAGGGGAGACTCACTTTGGCGTCTAACCTCCCATAATTAATAGGAAGGGGTGGCCTGGTGACGGAAAATGTGTGGTCATGATATACTGGGGTGGGGGTTGTTTGGTGATGGGAGGAGGGGGGGGGGAGTGAGAGTGAAGGTAGGAAGGAAAGTGAAAAAGACGAGACAGGGGGTTGGATCTGAAATGAGAAACAGAGAGGAGAAGGGATGGTGGGGAAGGAATTGGGGTAAAGAGTGGAAAGATTGGAAGGAATATAGTAACGAGATGAAGAGAGAAATGGATGATTTGTTTTGCTGATCAACCCCGGTCTGTCTGGCTGGGCATTTCCACAAACCGCAGCCAAACACCCGCCCCTGCAGGCCCGTCCTCTGCACTGAACCTCAATGGACTAAAGTGGAGTGAGGACACAAATGGAGTAAGGAAACTAAAATGGGTGGGGCGAGCAAAAATTACGTGGCTCTGCCCAGTTTTCAAGAGCTTTGTCGTTCAGCATTTACGAACTTCATTTTTTCTATGTCAATATTAAAGCGTGGAGATCAAAACTGCACTGTAACATGAAAGAGAGAGAGAGAACGTAAACTCAAGAAAGATATATATCAGACAGAACCAAGGAATGTGTGAAGGACCAGAGCAAAAAGAAAGAATTGAGGGGGAGAGAAATGAATGAAAAGAGAGGCAGAAAGACGTGGCTGATAAAAGGAGAGAACGAGAACACAAAAGAAAGAGAGAGAGAGGAATACAGAGAAGCGACGAGAGGAGGGGAAAGAGAAAAGGTAAGGATGAAGAAGGCATGGCAATTGGAGGAGGAGGAGGACTGTGACAGGACAGAGACGAATGAATTAAAATAGACTATAATAATAATAATAATAATAATAATAATAATAATAATAATAATAATAATCTGAGCAGATAATACGGGTTCACCCAGTATGAGCTGAACCCAGTAACAATAACTAAAACAATAATAATTCAAATAACACAAGATGATGACCATGATCATAAGGATAATGATGATAATTATAATAAGAAGAGAAGGAAGAGGAGGTACACAAAAGAGAAGGAAAGAGAAATACAGACTGAGGAAGAGGAAGGAAGAGGAAGAGAGTATCCTGGGGTGGGTGGGACAGGCAACATTAAACTAAATAATTCCTTCAGCTTGGTGCATAAAGCCTCCTAAATGGCAGGTATTGTGTGTGTGTGTGTGTGTGTGTGTGTGTGTGTGTGTGTGTGTGTGTGTGTGTGTGTGTGTGTGTGTGTGTGTGTGTGTGTGTGTGTGTGTGTGTGTGTGTGTGCGTGCGTGCGCGCGTCCGTGCGTGCGAGAGAGAGAGAGAGAGAGAGAGAGAGAGAGAGAGAGAGAAATCTATACCGGTATTTATATGTGTAACTTATCATGTCCGAAATTACAGGTGTACACATTAACTACATATACGCACCTGAGAACCTGTGTGAATGTGTGTAACTTTGTCACCATGTGTGTGTTTATGCATGCGTGTATGTATGTGTGTTGGTGTAGGTGTGTGTACATGTGTGCGTGTAGGGCGGTAATTGGTCCGTGTGTGTCACCAGGTCGATGATGCAACTCACTTTTGCCTCTCTCTCTCTCTCTCTCTCTCTCTGATAATTTTTATATTTTCATTTTCTGATTTCTCTATCACCCACCTCCACCTCACCCAATCTCTCTGTCTCTCTGCTTTAGTTTCCTGTTTTCAAACTTCTGTATATCAGTGCTCTTCCTCCTCATATCATTCTCTCTCTCTCTCTCTCTCTCTCTCTCTCTCTCTATCTATCTCTCTCTCTCTCTCTCCCTCTCTCTTCGTCATTCTAAATACTAAGCTCCACATCTCCTTCCACTAACAATGATTGATCCCCAGGTTTTTACCTTGAGGGACGGATTTCGGCGAGGTATTGTTTTTGGTTGAGTTTCTTTGCTTGTTAGCAACATTGTGGTAAAACGGCAGAATGAAATTACATGAAACTTCCAGGATACGTGGACATTGGTCCCGCAAGAAAGTGATTAAATTCTGGATGTAATCGAATAACCCTAAAAGGTCAAAATCAAGGTCACTGATTTTCAGACGGCTATAACTGTAAACCGGTTGAAGATAGAGACATTTACTATTATGAACATACAGAAACTCGTAATATGGGCTTTCATTTGACACCAAGATCTTTGACCTTGAGTGACCCTTAAAGGTCAATCTCAAGGTCACGGATATTCAGGGGGCTATAACTCGAAACTCGTTAAAGACAGATATCTACTGTTATCAAGATACAGGATGCCTCATACGGGCTTTCATTTGGCACCACGACCTTTGACCTGAGTGACCTTGAAAGGTCAAACGCAAGATCACGGATTTTCAGTGGACGTAACTTGAAAACATTTGCGCCATTACCTTCGACTTTGTGTACTGTCACCAAACAGCAACAATGATTCAGTATTTAACAGCAATAAAGTAACTGCTGCCGGTGAAATTTGTTGTGCCTGGCACCACTTGTTTATCATTCTTCACTCCACCACTTAAAATTCACTACACACCCCCTGCATCCACTACAACGCCCACCACAAACATCTTAACCACCTATAACGTCACAAAACCCACCTGAACCACTTGCACCCACGTCAATTCCCACCTACATCCCTTACAATTGTCCTATAGACTTACTGGAATGCACCCACACCCATTTATACCAATACATTCACTATACAACTTTAAATTCTACCCTTAAGCAGCTGTATTCACTCTATCTTCCACCTACACCGAATTCACCTACCACCTAGTCCAGTGACACCCACCTACAACCCCACCTCACCCACCTACACCCTTAAATCCCACCCTACATCAACCAATATTCGCCTACACCCTCAACACCCTACCCTACACACTCCCCTACCCTCACCTAAGCCCTGTGCCAATGAACAATCCTCACCTACGAACAAGCTCCTACATACACCTCACTTACCACCCACTTATCCCACCTACATTACTATCTCTCTCTCTCTCTCTCTCTCTCCAGCAAACCACAACCCTCACCTATCAACCAGTCCCCACCTCACTCACCCACCACCTAACCCCACCTAAACTACCCCTACTCATCTAAGCCCTCACCCATTACCCACTTAACCTCACCTACACCCACATAACCCACACCTACACCATCAAAGCCACCTAAACTCCCACCTGCACCCACCTACACCCACAGCCACATAACCGGTGCCTGTTACTTCTCCACATGACAACAAATTCAGTCCGTTTAGAGTCATCTGCATGCAAATTAAAGTTACCCAGAAATTTATATATATGTATACAAACACCCATATAGGGCTGGCCGGCAGGTATTAGTGGAGGGTTATATAGAGATGCTGCCGTGTGTGTGTGTGTGTGTGTGTGTGTGTGTGTGTGTGTGTGTGTGTGTGTGTGTGTGTGTGTGTGTGTGTGTGTGACCTCGCTACCATACTGCACTACTGATCAGCTCAACAAGGTCACATAAGGTTCTGACAAGACTTTTCGAGAGTGTAAAGTAAATGAGCTATTAACCAAGGAGGTATTAATTAGGAGAAATTACCTGTTGTCTGAAGGGAGGTGAGTTCGATCCCACACCAGGACTCTGAGCAGACTAGTGATTAAAATTACGTTAAAAAAAAAAGACTTTACTAATTTGCCCCTAGAATCATCGATATATCATAAAATCACACAGGCTAACATCAACAAACGAATCCTGTTTCTGCGTGCATTCAATAAAGCCAGGAGACATATAATAACTAATGGGATTCAGGGAACGGGCTATCAGGTCTATGTCGAGAGTTGAACATAGAGAAATTGTGTGTAAAAGTACAATGCGCTAGTGAGTGTGCCTGTGTGTGTGTGTGTGTGTGTGTGTGTGTGTGTGTGTGTGTGTGTGTGTGTGTGTGAACAATGCGACCTTGATGCAGTGCTTACTTTACGCTGACACTGAGACTTTCTTTTTAATGTGTGTGTGTGTGTGTGTGTGTGTGTGTGTGTGTGTGTGAGAGAGAGAGAGAGAGAGAGAGAGAGAGAGAATCAGAATCACTCTATAATGGAGAGCGACACAGCACTGTAAATTTCAATCTATTACATTCATGCATTTCCTGTTTTCCTTTGTCTGGCTCTTTCTTCATTCATTCCCATCTCTCTCTCTCTCTCTCATTTCTTCCCCTCCCAACCTCCCCTTCTCTCTCTCTCCCCCTTCCATTTCCCTGTCCCCTCTTGCTACTCCCCTCCTCTCCTGCTCTTTCATCCCCTCTCTCCCCTTCCCCTCTCCCCCCAGCTCTTTCTCCTCTTCTCTCCTCTCCACTTCTCCCTCCTTCCCTTCTCCTCCTCCCTTCCCCCCCTTCCCTCAGCTCACTAGCAACCAAGCCTAGCAACAGAGAGAGAGAGAGAGAGAGAGAGCTTTGGGATATGAGTATGAGTGCGTGAGGATGGTGATGATTCTCTCTCTCTCTCTCTCTCTCTCTCTCTCCCCTCGTCGTCTTCAATGTCTGAGACGAGAAAGCGTGTGACAGACTTTTGATGTGTGTGTGTGTGTGTGTGTGTGTGTGTGTGTGTGTGTGTGTGTGTGTGTGTGTGTGTGTGTGTGTGTGTGTGTGTGTGTGTGTGTGTGTGTGTGTGTGTGTGTGTGTTTCTCCGGATGAAAACTGAATCTATCCCGTGTTCACGTCCCTTTTAATATTTCATCCTCTCTCTCTCTCTCTCTCTCTCTCTCTCTCTCCTCGTCGTCCTCAATGTCTGAAAGAAGAGAGCGTGTGACAGACTTTTGATTTCCCTCTCACGCCTCTCATTTTCCTCTGTCTGTCTGTCTGTCTGTTCGTCTCTCTCTCTCTCTCTCTCTCTCTCCCCCCTCACCTCGGTCATTACATTCCTCCCTTTCTGTCTTTATGTACCTAACTCAATCATTTAACCATCTCTATATCTATCTATCTACCTCTCTGTCTACTCATACCTATCTACCTATCTCAATCAATTTACCTATCATTAAGCTCCACTACCTCCCCTTCTGGCCATCTACCCCCCCCCCGCCTGACAGTGACAAAGGGGTGAGCGCCCCCCCACCACCTGATATCAATTATGCCCCCACCCCCCCGCTAGTATCCCCACCTCTCCTGAACACCCTAAGAGATTATCCTTGAAGGGAAGGAAGGGAGGGGTGGGGAGAGAGAGAATGGGAAGTATGGGTAAAGGGAGATATGGGTGGGGAAGGAAAAATAATAAATAGGAAATGAACAATAATGGTAATGACAAGAACAACAACAATCATCATCATCATCACCATAACCATCATCATCATCATCATCACAATAATAATAAAAGAAGAAGAAAAAGAAGAAAGAAGAGGATGAAGAAGAAGAAAAGAAGAGAGAACGGAGGATAGAAGAGAAGAGAATGAGACGAGAAAGGAAGGATGATGATAAGGAAGAGGAGGAGAGCTAGGAAGGGGGACGGGGAGGAAGGAGAGGAAGGGGTAGGGGGAGGAGGGATAATCTCCAGGTAATCTCTTCACCTGGCCGGAAATATGCTAGTGTAATTAATAATAGGCGTGAAGAAAAGCCTTTAACCCTTTTACCATCAAGCTTTTTACTCTTTTAACATTTTTTTCCAAGTTTAAATTCATCTCAGGGCACCATAAATTTTCCCTCTCCAGACGATTTACTTAACCTGGTAGAGGCATCTTGGGCTGAAGGGGTTAATGAAGGCTACATCAACCTCTCCTGTCTGAAAAATCTCTCTTAAGTGTAATAAAATCGTCTGCAGACAGCATGTTTGTGAAAGGCGTCTCCTTCCATCTTAACATCCATTTCCATTACCTACGTCAACATCACCTCAGTCACAGGTGATGTTAAGGCTATGTTGATGATAACTGGTTTGTTTTTATCTGACGGGACTGACCCACTCCCCACAACTCGGCTAATAAATCGTGGTTGGGTGGAATTTGATAAGGTTTAGTTATGTGGTAGCAATGAGTCTCCTTGGTCAGTAGTCAAATTTAACCTGAAATCCGAATAAACACAGCCATCAACTAAGCTGAAAGTGGGGTAACGATTTTCACATTAGAAGAGACGCTATGTACCAATAATATTTCAGGCACTACAGGACTCCTCGTTATTAAGTATGCAATCCATGTAATGACTATTACCGTCACTAAAATCATATATATCTTCACAACTCTCAATCACAAGAGATAAAAACAGTGACAATGACTACCTACAAATGTTATCATTAAAGGTGCACAAATACTCTTTCAAGGTACACTAAGGCTCTTCAAGGTACATTAAGACTCTTCAAGGTAGAACAAGACTCTTCAAGGTACACTAAGACTCTTCACGGTACACTAAGACTTCACGGTACAATGAGACTCTTCACGGTACACTAGGACTCTTCAAGGTACCACAAGACTTTTCATTTGTTAGGTTCGCAATGGCTATAATCTCAACCACAGCTATCATTATTACCACCAACAACGACCTCAGCCACATCATTAAGGTAAAGGACCGTGATAATGATACTAGCTAAGGTACATATAATATTTCAAGCACTAGGAGATTTTCATTAGCAAGACTATAATCACGATAATAACTACAATTGCTTTCCCCGCTATAAGTACTACCTCCAAGACTTTCAATTTTGCCACAACAGTTAGTTTCCAAAGCGTTCGTGCATCTCGACATAAACGCAACTTCATTTCGTCCTTTTGTTTAACTTTTATTGGGAGAGATACAGCTTGCATTAAATAAGTAAATATATAATAATGGAGATAATTAAAATGATGATGATAGTAATAATAATAATAATAGGCTCCATCATCATCATCATTGTAATAACCTGACGTGACCACTTACAAGGTCACGTATGTCAGGTCTGTAAATACGAAGATGACACAGGTTTGGGGAAGATGTGATGAGTTTTTGTACCGACTCGTGATGTTAATGGAGACCTCTTAACAACACTTTAAACAAGATGAAGAATACGAAGCCACGCGAGCAGAGTAAAAAGAAAAATAATAATACTAGCGCACGCCATTTACCTCTTTATTACAGTGAATGTTCTCTCTCTCTCTCTCTCTCTCTCTCTCTGAAAGGGTTATTAAAGACTATATACAACCCTCCAGCTCAAACCGTCTGTCCTAAGCTGAATAAAATCGTCTGGTAGCAGGTTGTGTTTTAATCCTTTCAATTCGATGATGTATTTTTAAAACTAGAATTACACGACCTCCGACGAACAAATTCAACTAAGGTGACTCCCCTAATAAAGAGGGGGTGAGGGAAGGCTGGATCTAACCCCTCCAGCTCGAAATCTCAACTTAGCCCAAGATGAACACTACTACTACTACTACTACTACTACTACTACTACTAATAATAATAATAATAATAATAATAATAATAATAATAATAATAAATCAATAAATAAAAGTGGAGATAACAAACGAACACATCACGGGCTTCATGGGGTTAACAATAGCGCAAATAAGAGGTTGAAATGCTACACCTCGCGTGCTTATAGTTAAAATGGCCATAACACAGGTAATTACGGTATAACAGCAGCGGTTATGCAGTTCATGACCTTATTTTCTTCCACCCACACTACGTCTGATTGTTAACTCTCCTCCCTCCCTCCTGCCCCAGCTCTCTCACCTCATCCGTCAGTAATCTTTTACCTTGCCCCTAAGAAAAAGAAATAAAATGCACATACGGCAGTGAAAATAAGCGCTGCCTACAATTCACGACAAATAACATGAACACAAAACCAAATCACTACATAGCTCGCACACCTACTTACAGATAAACTTTATTATCCTATAGGGCAACAACAACAATTCAAAACAACAATAAATTCAAGTGAACAGCGCCAGCAGCTTCAAAAACAACAAAATCGCAGCACCGTCTATAGCTCGCCAATACACCAAGCGAATGTATAAAAACACATCCCGTACACAACAGCAAACACATAAAACTCAGGCAAACACAAACCACAGCAACAAAAACATCTTCAACGTCCACAACATCAAGCAGCAGCACAACACCAGCACACTCCTGACCTTGGGTATCCTTGCCCCAGTCCCTCACCACCAAACGATATTGATACCATAATTTAAGTGGATATTTTTTTTCTTTCACCCTTAAACTCCGGTTGACGTCAGATGATGTCTTAATTCCTCATTCCCCCAGAAAAAACCTGAATACTCAACAACGTTATGCAAACTTTTCTAAAAGTTTATCCTGATTAAATTATATATACATTGCTCAATTCGACTTATTAAAAGTATCATGCAGTCTTAAATACATCTACAAAAAAGGATGATTAACGTAATTTTTTCACTCCTATTTATTTGTCTCTGTTCGCCAGATTTCAAACAAGAATAATGATCACATGAAAATGTGTGGGAAAGCTACTACTGTACCAAGGATGATGCGATTTTACTGTGGTGAGGGTACGTAGAAGGGAGAAAGGTATAAAAATAATTAATTCCTTCATTGAGAAAGGCTTCTCTTAGGCTGAAAGAAAACATCCGCAGGTTGCAAGGATAAAACCAGAACGACTCCGAGGCAAGTGAAAAACATCCTATTGAGATAGATTTGTTTTCATTCGCTGACCTTGACCTCATACCCACGACCTCCATATCAGAACCTGACCCAGACATGACCAACAGCAACAGACCAACAAAAATAGGGTTTGCAAGTCAAGGCTTCCAAAGGCTGAAACAAAAACAGACAGAGACAGACAGACAGGCAACCAGACGCGACGATTTAAAAAAAAAAATGATACTACCATTCTGTACAGGTTAACCAAATACCAGCTCATTTCCTAATATTCCTCATCTTTGGTGGAATAAAAAAAAAAATAAATAAAATAAAAATGACCTACCTAGTACCCTAAGTTCGAGGGTTAACAGCAAGCCTCATCACGGCCAAGGCATCTGAACATAATTACAACGAAGATAAAGTGGCATTAAATAAGGCACGTGATCCAGATCACACACGCAATACTATCAGACACAGAACGAGGGGTCAGTCACCGGGAGCAGCTGAAACAGAAAACGCTGCTTGTAACATCTGTGGTGAGTAAATCATCACAACAGCAACAGAGAACCGTGCTAAAGTAAACTATAAGCGTGAGTTATAAAAGGAGGAGAAAATATCGCTTACTACATGTTCATCCCTCTTATTAATAAAATATATTCCTTCAGTGGTATGATGTGCTCCAGCCTACTTCATCTCTTCACCCTAACTATTGATAACGCAAGGCCGTTTTCCTTAGCTGTAGGAACTCTTATAATCAGGGGTCCCTCCATTAGTCTTATCCCTTCAGTACAATTACGCCAGTTTTTCTTATTCTTCCATTGCCAGACGAATATATTTTCCTTGAAGCAAACCCCTCTAACTGAAGCTGTTAAAAACATAGAAGTATTTCACGCTTGTGTGTGTGTGTGTGTGTGTGTGTGTGTGTGTGTGTTTATACAGTAACAAGCAGACTTTCGATTTAAAGAAGTGGAAAAGAGGAATGATGGCTTCTAGATGTATTTTTTACATAATTCATAAATACTTGTTCACACACACATACACACAATAGAGAGAGAGGGGGGGGGGAAGCGCGTGAGGGAGGTGTAAGTGCGTGAATCGCTAGCTCTCTCTCTCTCTTATAGCGCACTTTTATGTCCCTAGCTTGTATCATACCAACAAAAACCTCTGACATTTAACATAACTATTATCAGTTTAATTCTCTCTCTCTCTCTCTCTCTCTCTCTCTCTCTCTCTCTCTCTCTCTCTCTCTCACACACACACACACACACACACACACACACACACACACACACACACACTGATATTTCCAACTCCCCTTTGATTTAGTGGCGTCAAATTTTTCTCTTTTTCATTTCGATTTGCTGATTGATGTGGCGGGTTATCCGGTTACTTTTTTATTTATCTATCTCTTGGAAGCAGATCAAGTTGTTTTACCTTTTCACTTATATTTTAATGGTTTTTAATAATAATCACCATCATTATTACCATTATTATTACTATTATTATTATCGATGTATTTGTTAATTTATTTTTGGTAGGCAGGAAATACTGTTTTGGCCATTAATAAGTTGCATAAGAGAAAGTACATTCAATAGAGGACGTACCTGGGCCCCGCTGTGAGCACCTGATATATAGTTAACCCCTTCACGACGATGACGTCCTTTATAGTTCATTCTTCGTAATTTCCTCACCTCATTTTTAAGCGGGAATATGGGTATTGATGATGATGATGATGATGATGATGATGATGATAATGATGATGATGATGACGATGCTCTTTAAGAATACTGGAATGTAGCATAGAAGAGACCCTAATGGAGAGGCTATAATTTTAATCCTTCATCCTCTTCAGTACGAGAGATCTTTCTCCGAGGTGAATAAAATCGATTGGAGGCACCGAGAATAAGTCAAACTAAGACATAATCGCTGTGAAATTATTAAAGATTCTCTGTTTGTCCTCTGCAGTACACTGTAAATATGTAAATGAATCAACTAGAGGGAGCACTCAGTGGTGAGCATCTCTCCGACAAGGGAAAGGTAATTTCCAAACCACTCTTCATGATGGGATAGGTTTTCTCATAACCGATTTGGGTGTCGCAAAAAGTGTTTTCCGCATCCAGAATCTGTAATACGATCAGGATCGGTCCCAAAAGTTAATCGACTGTTCCCTGGGACAAGGGCTACCTGCTCACCAAATTTCGTCCACATCTCTTTTGGTTTTTGAGTAATCCTGATAACAGACGAACATACTAACAAACAAGCACACAAACGGGGGTGAAAACATACTCTTCTTGTCGGGGAGAATAAACAAATAACCCAATAAATCCCTTCCTCCTTGGGGCAACAGTTACATCCCCACAATTTTTTACTGCGTCAATTATAGGACTTTATTTTTTGTTTTTTTAATTCATGCTACCTTCAGATGATTTTATGTAGCTATGGGAAAGGTATTTGGCTGCGGAACGGTTACTGGAGACTGTTTATGACTGTCACTATTAACTGTGTCTCCAGAGTTAACAAAATCATCTGGAGGTAGCAAGAATAACTAAGAATAAAAACACGTCATTGCATTTAGGGGGTTCATTATGATCCTTCCGTTTAGCTACACACACACACACACACACACACACACACACACTGATAGACAGGGGTAACAATATAAAGCTCTGCAATCCATTCATTGGTGACCTTCACTTCTTCATTTTTCTTACCGTATCGTATACGGTAATATCTGGGTCAATTTAACTTCAACTCCTTTCCCTCCTCTTGCTACTCTACCTTCATCCTCCTCCTCTTCTCCCTCTCCCCTATTCAGTTCCTATCCATCTTCCTCCACTCTTCTTATTTCTCCCTTCTTTCTCCGACTTCCACTCGTCTTCCTCTTGCTACTCTTCCTTCATACTGATGCTTCTCTCCCCCTCCTTATTGAAGCTCTCCTTCACCCTTACCCCTTTCTCTTTCCTCCTCCTCCTCTTTCCTTCCTTCCTTCTTACTCTTACTCCTCCTCCTCCTATCCCCCCGCACGTCCCTAGGGGTAGGGGGAAGGGGGCCAGCAGCAAGCGGGGCGATGGATCATTAATATCTCACCCATTACCAAAATTACCCACACTCCAACCTCCTCCTCCCCATCCACACTTCTCCCCCCCTCCTCCAGCTCCCCCTCTCTCTCCTTTCCCACATGCTGGTATCTACTAATCTCCCAAAATTCTGTTCCCTCCTCCCCTTTCCCTCGCTCATTTTTCCCTCTCCTACACTGTTCCTCTTGCTATCATCCCCCCCCCCCACTCTGCTCTCTGCTCCCTCCCCCTTCCATCACTCTCCCCTTTCTTCCCTCCATAGCTTCATTCTGCTCCCTCTCCTCCCCACTTCCTCCAGTAAGCTGCCCAACTCTGTTTTCCACTCTGCTTCGCCCCCACCCTTTCCCCATCACTTTCCCCTCCTACCCCTTCTCTTTATCACTTCTACGCGTCCTCCTTCCCTACTCTGATTCTCTCCCATACCTATACTTCAGTCGTCTCCTTCACCCTCTTCAGTGTTTCTCCTCTCTCTCTTATTCACACTTTAATTCAGGCTTTCACCCTTTACTTTCTTCCTCCCCTCTCCCTCACTGCCCACCCTCCCTTATCTCTCCTCGTAATCCCCCTACTACACAGTTTCTTATCTCCTCCTCCTCTCCTCTCTTTGTCCTCCACCTCCTCCTCCTCCGTATTGTGTCCCCCTTCTCATCTCCTCCTCTCCATCTTCACTGCTTCCACATCTCTCTCCACCTCCCCCTCCTCCCTCATCTTCTCCTCGTCCTCTTCAATCGTTCCCATGCTCTTCCCTTGCCCTCCTTCCTGATTCCACTCCGCGCCTCCTCATCCTCCTCTTCCTAGATAGACAGTGTGCCCCCGACTTCAACCCTTCCCCAGTCCTCCAGCTCCTCTCACCGACTCTTTTTTATTAACCCCCTTCCCCCCTTTTCCCCCTACGCACTCATGTCTCCCCTTTCCCTCCACCCACCACCTCCTATTCTCCTGTCTCCAAACTACACACATTAACTCGCCAATGACAGGCACTCGCTAAAATAAATGGCTGATATACCTTTGAAACTTTTACAGACATTCTATTCGCATCCCTGAACACATGCAGTCACAGCTACGAAAACAAACAAACAAACACACACACACACACACACACACACACACACACACACACACACAAACGCACACACACACACACACACACGGTGCTCGAGAAAACAATACACACTGCACAAACAAGTACCGGAATCGCAGCAATAACAAAAGCCATAGATTTTAAGATACACGCACAGTTTTAACAATATTAACAGTGGAAAGGAAGAGAGAAGTGAAAAGATTAGTAAGAGAGAGTAAGAAGAGAGTGGATGAGGAATTTGGAAGGAATTTGAGTGTAAAGTGGAGGGACTGTAAGAAAATGTTCTGGAGAGAAGTGAAAAGAGTAAGACAGGGTGGGAGTGAAGTTAGCAGGGGAGTGAAAGATAAAAATGGTAGATTACTAGTGGAGAAGGGAGAAAAAGTGAGCAGATGGAGAGAACACTTTAAGGAATTGTTGAACGTAGAGGATGGAAGTAATGCAAGTATAAGTGGCTGGGGAATGGCTGGGAGAAGGAGGGAGGTGAGAAGACAGGAAGAAATCAGTAGGATAGAAGTTGTGGAAGCAATGAAGAAAGTTAAATCGGGGAAAGCCCCAGGAATTGATGGAGTGTGTGGTGAAATGCTGAAGCATGGGGGAGAGATAGTAGTAGAATGGATGTGGAAGATGTGCAGATTGGCCTGGGAGGAAGGTAGAGTCCCGGAGGATTGGAAGTCAGGTATAATTATTCCCTTGTACAAAGGAAAAGGGGAAAAAGAAGTGTGTGGTAATCATAGGGGCATTTGTCTTCTTAGTATAATAGGAAAAGTGTATGGTAGGATACTTATAGACAGAGTTAGAGAAAGAACAGAGAAATTAGTTGGAGAAGAACAGGGAGGCTTTAGGAAGGGAAGAGGTTGTGTAGATCAGATATTCATTCTTAGATCTTTAGTGGAAAAGTTTCTAGAGAAGGGAAAGAAATTGTATGCGGCTTTCATGGATTTGGAGAAAGCATATGACAGGGTGGATAGACAAGGATTGTGGAAAGTGTTAAGAATATATGGAGTAGATGGGAAGTTGTTGAATGCTGTGAAGAGTATGTACGATGGTGCGAAGGCTGCAGTGCGTGTGGATGGTGAACTAAGTGAATTTTTCTCTTTGAAAGTTGGTTTGAAACAAGGATGTGTCATGTCTCCATGGTTGTTCAATCTGTACATGGATGGGGTAATAAAAGAGGTACAAGGTAGGGTAGTGGATGTTGGAGTGGCCCTGGTGAGAGAGGATAGTGTTTGGAAACTCCCTGTACTGTTGTTTGCAGATGATACTGTGTTGTTGAGTGAAGACGAAGGGGAGCTGCAAGGCTTGGTGGATGAGTTTGAGAGAGTGTGTAAGAAACGGAACCTAAAGGTGAATGTAGGGAAGAGTAAAGTGATGGTCTTTGAGAGAGGTGAAGTTAGTGAATGTACAGCAAGGTTAGATGGTGAGGAATTGGAAAATGTGAGCACGTTTAAGTATTTGGGTAGTGTGATGAGTAAGGATGGAGGTTTGGAGTGTGAAGTGCTTGAAAGGGTACAGCAGGGAAGAAAGGTTGCTGGTTCCTTGAAAGCAGTGATAAGAAACAGGGAAGTGAGCATGGAAGTGAAAAAGTTACTACATGACAGTATTGTGATACCAACTCTAACGTATGGAAGTGAAGCTTGGACATTGTTGGAAGGACACAAGTCAAGAGTGAGAGCAGTGGAAATGAGTTATTTAAGAGGAGCCTGTGGAGTCACGTGGAGAGACAGGCTGACGAATGAGGATATAAAGGAGCGTTGTGGTGTGGATGTGGATGTGATAGGAAGCGTTATGAGGAACACACTGAGGTGGTTTGGCCATGTGGAGAGGATGGAGGGCGAAAGACTGACGAAGAGAGTGTATGTGAGTGAGGTGGAGGGGGGAAGAGGGAGGGGGAGGCCGAGGATGAGATGGAGGGATGGGGTGGAGAGGTATATGAGAGAGGGGGGTGTGAGTTGGGAGCAGGGCAGTGAAATGGCGGGGGACAGGGCGACTTGGAGGCGATTTGTTTGTGGCCACCCCAAACGGGATTGAGGCGTCTGGCAATAGATAGATAGATAGATAGATAGAACAGTTTTCATCTACGACACATGGACAATTAAGACTACTACTACTACTATTACCATTACTGCTACCCAGCCAATTGAGACTACTACTACTACTATTACCATTACTGCTACCCAGCTGACTTTCATTACTACTATTGTGTGTGTGTGTGTGTGTGTGTGTGTGTGTGTGTGTGTGTGTGTGTGTGTGTGTGTGTGTGTGTGTACCTCAAGGACACACACAAGTAGCCTCCATTAGCCTCAATTAAGTGGCATCAGCTGGGCTAAAGGGAATATTATAGGTGCATCATTATTTGGCTGAGGAAGGGTGGAGGGAGGAAGGGAGGAAAGAAGGAAGGAAGACCGGAAGGGAGGGAGGGAGGAAGGAGGGAAGGAAGGCAGGATGGGGGGAGGAATGGAGGGTAGGATAAGGAAAGGAGTATTGAGCAGGGAGAGAAAAAAAGAGAGAAATATGAAGGCAGGCATGCAGGCAGATGTCACGGAGGGAAGGAGTGAAGACGAAAGGAATGTTATAATGACTGACCGAACTGAGAGAGAGAGGAAGAAAGGAGGGAAAGGAGAAGGGATGGATGGAGGCAGGTAATCATACAAGCACAAAGAGAAAGACAGAAAAAGACTGGCAGGGAGATAGAAAAACAGACATAAGGAGAGACAGAGACGAAAACATTCAGACAGTGACAGAAAGACGAACAGACACGCCAACAAAAAGCCAGACAGGACTGGAAACACAAGCTACCCCTCTTACCTGTGCGTGTAAAAATAAGCAGCATAAATAAGAGTGTTGGTAGTAGGAGTAAAGGAGAGAGGACACTTACCCCGGCAGGCAGACGTAGCTGACTCACATCCACACCGACACCACCACCTAGCCACTCACCTGCAAGAGAGTTAAAGTCGTTACTCAAACAATTACACAAGTTACCCCACACCATTACCACCACCAGTCACTCATCCCAAATAATCAACCGTCTTATTTGACACGGTCTGTTCGGTTGTCAGATTAATTATTATAATTCATATTAAACTATGTATCTATAAAAAGACATTCAATTATGACAGTCTTTAATATCCTGTATTAAAATTTATATTTCTCTTCATATTACCATTAAGCTCTAGTAAGTCTGTAGTCATGGTATTAAACAAAAGCAAGGATTCAGTCATTCATTCACATTCACTAAAATAAATGTTATGTGGCATCGTCCTCTCAAACTTTGGTTCAGTTGTATGTTATTGAAAACAGTTCGTCTGGAACTGAATGTAAAGTAGCTCTCCAGGCACAGCATACTGTTGCAACTGGCACCACCGGCAACAAGCACCTGCAACACGTCTTTTGGAAAAAAAAAAATTAACATTAACGCTCAAGACAAAGTAAAGCTAAATCAAAAGTCTGTGGGTAAGGAACATGTATGTCACCTACAGAGCTAGTATTTCAAGCGACTTTGTGGATGCAACCAAGAGAAAGAGTCTCGCTATTCTCTTTTCTCACTGTTGTAAAAATGGCTTAACGCTAGAATACGACGACGGTAACGAAAATGTGCTATGGAATGGATGCAGAGCCATGTTAGTTTTTCGTTTATTTATTTATTTACCTATTTTGTGACTGCGGGATGTAAAATAAGCTACAAAAAGGACGAAAATATTGATCAAGTTAAGGTGAAAAGAATACTTTGATATGGAAACTTGTGTTTAAATTTTTTCAAGGGAAGGGAAACATTTTATTTAACTGACAACCGTGCGAATTATAAGCGTGTGAAAGCTTCTTGCCTTTATAGTACAAAGAAAAATGTATCGTTTTTAGCTGGCTGGCTGACATAATATGCTTAGTTTTTTTTTTTTTTTTTTTTTTTTCCCCAGTGCAAGGTTCAACAAACTTGAAAATGTGCCTTGAAATAAAAATAATAAAGGTTGCAACACAGTGCACCAGGGATCGATGTGGCTGGAGGCTATGGATGGCTGGGTACACAACACGGGGCAATAAAAGAATGCAAATAGAGGAAGACGCGCAACCTTCACTGGAGCAATTAGACGAGTTACCCCAAGCCATTTCCAGCATTCGTCACACACTCCGGTATAAAGCTACCTTGTTTGTCTGGCTTTATTCAGGCGTTAGTGGCTTGACCCCTTTAAGGCTGGGTACACAACACAGGTCAATATAAGAATGCAAACAGAGGGAGGCTCGTACCCCTGACTGAAGCAATTAGACGTTTTGCCCCACGTCATTTCCAGCCCTCACCACGCATTCCAATAACCCGCTTTGTTTACCAGGCTTTACTCAGGCGTTAGTGACTTCAACCCTTTCACGAGGTGCTGGAGACAGACGCCTTCACGTGGTGGCACCGATACGACCAGGCGGTGGAGCTGCTGGCAAAAAATAAATATCGTTCAATCGCTTCCCTATCCTCCGAAAGCAGAAGAGTGGATTGCAGAAGGGTAGTTTTGGCCTGCAGTCCATCGGGTTCACGTGTACATGAGCCTCCTCCTCCTCCTCCTCCTCCTACTACTACTACTACTACCCTTTTCTGAACACGACGTCCGACTTTATTCTTGCTACCAACAAATGACTTTATTCAACTAAGAACCACTCGTACTGAAGAGGCTAAAGAATGGCAACAGCTCACCCCTGAAGTTCGCAGTCTGTCATGGGCTGAATAAAATCGTCTGACGGTAGGAAGAATAACCAAAAAAAAATCGTCATAGTATTGAAGGGGTTGAAAATCTTAAGGTAGCTTTATTTCTCTTACTACTCGTACTACCAGTATAATAATCTATCATCTACTACAACAGATTAATTCATGACAAACAGTTACATGAGTTGCCCCACACCATCTCTGCAACTCGTCCTTCAATCTATGCACGTACTTCTGACACTTCATTCTGGGGGATGATGGTAAAAGAAAAACGAAAAAAAGAAAAAGATCATTGTGTGGGATGTCGCTAAAGAAAAAAAAAAAAAAAAAATCTATGGGATGTAAAAAAGCGTTAAAAAAAAAAAAAAAAAAATCATTATCCGCTGTCACCAAAAACAAAAAGGCTTCATTCTGCAGCATATCGTGCAAAGAACCTTCATTCTGCAGCATGTCATTAAAAAAAAGCTTTATTCCGTGGGATGTTAAAAAAAAAAAAAAAAAAAAAAAAAAAAAAAAAAAAATTCAGAGGGATATCACTAACAAAAAAATAATAATAATAATTCTGCGGGATGTCTATAAAAAAAAAAAAAAAAAAAAAAAAAAAAAAAAAACCGCTTCATTCTGTGGTATGTCGCTAAAAAAAAAAAAAAATCTGAGGGATCTTCCTTAAGAAAAGCTTCATTCTGCGGGAAGTCGCTTAAAAAAAGAAAAAAAAAAATCATTCTGAGGAATGTCGCAAAAAAAAAAAAAAAATCTGAGGGATGTAGTTAAAAAAAAAAAAAAAGCTACATTCTGCGGGATGTAAAAAAAAAAATAATAATAAAAATACAACGCTTCATGCTGCGGGATCCCACTCAAAAAAAAAAAAAAAAAAGTTTTCCCACTCAATAACGCTGCATCACTATGAGGGGGTCTCATAACCTTTAAACAATCATCAGGCAAATTCAAGCATAAATAAATATCATCACAGGGAAAGGGATATATTAAGACTGTGCCTAACTTCTATACATACAAGGGACGCTGGAGAGGGACGCCTTCACGTGGTGGCACCGATACAACCAGGTGGCTCAACTGCCCGGTTATACAAACGTCACTCATCTCCCTCCCAATTCCCAGAAAAGAGGTTGGACTACAGAAGAGTAATACAGGGTTCAGGATTCAGATGAGCCTGGGGTTGCAACTACAACTACATGTCGAGGGGTCTTCCTTAAGCTGAAAATAATCGTCTGAAGAAAACGAGACTAAAAGGCGCCCTCTTTTTAATTTTTCCCTCCTTTCATTACTCTTTAAACACCTGCTGCTACCACACGAGTTAATTACAGGTGCGAAAAATATCTCCTGAGATGAAAAAAAAAAGAAAAAAGGAAGATTATGGCCAACCCCCTAACCCTGGAATGGGTGGCCACAAACAAATCGCCTCATGTCATTCTGTCCTCGGTCATCAGGCTGCCCTCTCTTCAACTCACACCCCCTAACTCATTTATCTGTGCTTCCCATTCCTCCACTTCATCCTCGGTCTCCCTCTTCCCCTCCCACCGTCCCACTCACTCACATACACTCTATTGGTCGTTCTGACATGGATATCGATGTTTTCCTTTCGATATGTTTTTGTCGGCATGTTCAAAGTTACTACCATAATAAACACACTTATAAGTACGTGGACATATATAAACATACACAACCAAGTAAACAAGCATTCGTTCACAACTATACTAACAGGTGCTCTGAGTATACTTACATGAACACACACACACACACACACACACACACACACACACAAACCTCTACTGTGGGAGGATGTTCTCTCTTCTCTCCACACATAACTCTTCTTAACAAGGTGAAGTCAATGGCTTTTCGTCTCATCTACTTCCCTCCTCTCAATGACCCCTTTCAGGATTCTCTCTCTCTCTCTCTCTCTCTCTCTCTCTCTCTCTCTCTCTCTCATCCATACTGCATACACACACACACACACACACACACACTCTTCTCCCCCTCCATTACCGTCTCTTCCGTACACACTACAAGCACATAGGCCTAAACCGACACAGAAACGCACATTCCTCTCTCTCTCTCTCTCTCTCTCTCTCTCCGCTGAGCTACACGAGACTACATCGCGGGGGCCAGGGGAGGGGAGGTAAGAGGATTGTGGTCAGTCGGGACCTCTTAACATCTTTGCCTGTGTGTGTGTGTGTGTGTGTGTGTGTGGTTAATTCCTAGTGTTTAAATAAGTGTGTAAAATAAAACGTGTGTTCCAGCTGGTGTGTGTGTGTGTGTGTTCTTACCTAATTGTATCTTTACAGGAATGAGTCAAGCTCGTACTGTCCCGTGTCTTAAACCATATTTATCGTACATATCCTTAAATTTGTGAATTGTTTTGGCACACACTATTTCATTCGGTAGTGCATTCCATTGATCAATTGCTCTGTTTGGGAAACTGAATTTCCTTAAGTCTTTATCACCTCTCTTCTTATGCAGTTTTTTGCAGTGTCCTCTTGCTGATGCTTCTCCATATGTTAGGTAATCATTTATGTCTATTTTCTCCTTTCCTGATATGCATTTATATAGCATTATCATGTCACCTCTTTTCCTTCTCTCCTGTAGTGTTGGTAGATTCAGTTTTAGTCTTTCTTCGTAGCTTAGGTCCCTTAAGCTTGGTATCCATCTTGTAGCGGCCCTTTGAACTTTTTCAATCTTGTCTATATGCTTTTTGAGATGAGGACTCCAGACTACTGATGCATATTCCAGGGTTGGTCTAATGAATGATGTTATTATCCTTCTTAGCATGTCTTCATTTATGTATGTGAATGCTATTCTCATATTTGCAAGCAGTGTATACATGTTCCGTACCTTCTCGCTGATGTGGTCAGCCGGAGATAGTCTGTTATTGATAATCACACCTAGGTCTTTCTCTCTTTCTGATGTGTATAGGGTTTTATTTCCTAACTTATAATCCCAATCAGGTCTTTTTCCACTTTTACCAAACTTGATTACATGACACTTGTCCACATTGAATTCCATTTGCCATGTACTACTCCATTCATGAAGTTTATTAAATTCTTCTTGTAGCTCTTTACAAGAGTCTGTGTTAGTAATTCTCCTTTGTATTTTTGCATCATCTACAAACATATTCAGATGGCTCTCATTTCCAGTGTTACTGTTTATATCATTTATATACACTAAAAACATCATTGGTGCCAGCACTGAACCCTGTGGTACTCCACTAGTCACTTCTTTCCATGATGAGTAGTTTCCTCTTAGTACTGTCCTCATTTCTCTTTTTATGAGAAAGTCTTGCATCCAACAAAACAGTTTGCCTCGAATTCCTCCTTGATGGTACAGTTTCCATAAAAGTTTTTGGTGTGGTACTGTGTCAAAAGCTTTCTTGAAATCTAAATAGATACTGTCCACCCATCCTTCCCTTTCCTGTATTGTGTTTGTTACTCTGTCATAGTAGCTCAACAGATTAGTAACACATGATTTTCCTTTTCTGAAACCAAACTGTCTTTCTGTTATCATACTGTGTTCTTCTAGATGGTTTACCCAAGCTTTTCTTATAAGTTTTTTTAATACCTTGCTTACAACACTGTGTGTGTGTGTGTGTGTGTGTGTGTGTGTGTGTGTGTGTGTGTGTGTGTGTGTGTGTGTGTGTGTGTGTGTGTGTGTGTGTGTGTGTGTGTGTGTGTGTGTGTGTGTGTGTGTGTGTGTGTGTGTGTGTGTGTGTGTGTGTGTGTGTGTGTGTGTGTGTGTGTGTGTGTGTGTGTGTGTGTGTGTGTGTGTGTGTGTGTGTGTGTGTGTGTGTGTGTGTGTGTGTGTGTGTGTGTGGTTAATTCCTAGTGCTTAAATAAGTGTGTAAAATAAAACGTGTGTTCCAGCTGGTGTGTGTGTGTGTGTGTGTGTGTGTGTGTGTGTGTGTGATTAGCTTATACAGTCTTATCATCTTATTCAATCAATCAATCAATCATTTCCTGTGACACCCCACGGGATGCATAAGGCCTCGATGAACTCTCTCCACCAATAATTGTCTCTTGCCATCTCCTTCACCAATATTTGTCTCTTGCCATCTCCTTCAGGTCCCACCAACACTCCTCTCCTGCTTCTTTTTTTCACTGTCCTCAACCAGGTTTCCCTCGGCCTACCTCTACCTCTTCTTCCTCTAGCAGTCCACTCTGGCACATCCTGTATTAAACTACCTTCTTTTCTGTATATGTGCCCCAGCCACTTCCAGCGAGACAGTCTCACATACTCATTAACTGGTTCCACTCTCGTTATATCCCTTACTCTTGCATTTGTAACTCTGTCTTGCCACTTTACCCCAAGAATCCTTCTCAGTATTTTATTCTCAAATCCTAATACTTTCTGATCTGTTGCAATTGTACTGTACCATGACCCATACCCATAAATTAAAATTGGTCCAACCATGGACTTGTAAATTTTCACTTTAGTAAAACATACATATACTCATTTCGGCCCTAGAGTTCAGAGTGTCACATTACTGGCAGTACTGAAGGGAAAAGCTGAGGAGGAGGAGGAGGAGGATGGGGACAAGGGAAGGTGGGAGAGGGGGGACTGGGATTACCATACGAGGTAGTGGGTGGGGTGGTAGGAGTTAACATGCTGGGGATGCAATATGGACACTGGTGGGGAAGGGTGTGTAGCAGGAAGGGTGAGGGTGTGCAGAAAGGAGGGGGGGACCAGGGTGTTGGGAAGAAAGGATGGATGAGAGGGGGTTCGACATGAAGCGCGAGGATAGGGGAGTGGGGTGAGGAGAAGAGGTTTTACCATCCATCCATCCATCATCCAATCCTGCATTGCCCCAAGGGGTGCGTAGGAGCCCGGGGATAGGCAGTTGGTCTCGACATTTAAGATGAGAGTGACCAGCCTCACTCATCCTTGAGTGGCATTACATGAGCAATCAACCCCAACCATCCCTTGGATATAAACCTTCACCGGCTCAATCCGACTGGAGCGCAATAATTACCCACTAAACCACCAGGTGCAAAAATTTGGTTATATGGTTACCACCCAGCGTAGTAAATGGTTTCCTGGTGTACAGGAAACCATTTGGCTTGTCACTCAGTGTAGAGTCACCCACAGGCAGAAGGAAAAGGAAAGAACGAAGGAAAGAAAGACAGAAGAGGGAGTGTAAAGTCACCCGTAGGCAGAAAGACAAGGAAAGAATGAAGGACAGAAAGACAGAAGAGGTTGGAAGGAAAGAAGGATGGAAGAGAGGAAAGGGCAGACACCCGAGAGCAGCAATACATCCAGTGAGTGGATGGTGAGCGCCCCCACCTACTACTAAGAGGTTTTACCAAGTTGGGGAAATACTGTGGGCACTGTGGGGATTGGGGGAAGGGAATTATGATTAGTGGAGGTGGGGTGTGAACATACAAGGGGAGGCTGGGGGGTGATGCGTTGTGTGGCATAGAAGGGATGAGGGGTGGCTGTCTTCCTTTCTCCTTAGTTACTTTCCTCATCTCTGCAATTTTATCTTCCAACCTCCCTACTTCGACTGATCTTCTTTTCCCCATTTCCTCCTCCTTTTCTCTTACTAGATGATTTTCCTTTCTCCTCGGCAATCCCCTCTCTTCCCTATTTCCATAATTTCTGCCCTCAGTGTATAGCTGTACCTACAATCCCGCTCGTTATGTCTCCTCCACATCTTTCCCCTATCTCTCCAGTTCCTCCGAATATTCTTCCCTCTCACTTTCAGATTATATCCCATTTTTCCACCTCTTTTTCTGCTACAGTATTTCGACTTCTTAGATATTCGTCCTATGACTTAATTCCTTCACATCTTTCACTTCCTCCTCTGTCTTGTCTCCCTTTTCATTTTTCTCCAAGTCTCTCCTGACGATAAAATTTCTCTACCTCCATGGTTATCCTTCCTCTCTAATTCCTTACCTTCTTCCCTCACCCCATCACTGTACCTACAATCTCGAATAGTTATATCCTCTCCAACTCCTCTTCTCCATCATCTTCAATCCCCTCTCTCTTCCCCTCACTTCTCCGTCCCCCTGTACAGTTCCTAGTCTCGTTAGCAGGTGATATAGGGGAGAGAAACCGGGGCCCCCTTGTGTACCAGATGTGGGCCTTATCTCCCCCATCTTCACCTCACACACCACCTCCATTAATAACCTGAAGCATCCCAACAACTTCATTCTTTTCACTCACTCACCAGCTTTATCATTAACCTGACGCCCCTGAACTACCTCATTCTTTTACTCAGAGTGTTCACATATTCCACACCTTTATATCCATTTATATCCCTGCTTGATGTTTAAAATTTTTGTCACAGTTCTTATTTTCTTCGTATTATTTTGCTTCTACATTTCTCACACGTACCCAAGCACCCATATCCTTTCTGCACCAGCTCTCCCTCTCACATCCACATCCAATACGACTATAAGCTTACCCCAAGACCTCCAGCCGCTCTGCTATATTAATAAAACGAAGTCTCTTAACGGCCTCACTCCTCGAACTCTACACCCACATCCCTCTCTGTTCGTATGTTTGTATCTTTTCTGTCTTGGCTCCTAACATTGCTTCTACAATCGCACTCTATCCTTATTCCTAATTGTATTTTCACACTTTTTCATTCCTAATCTATAACATTGATGCAAACCCTCCAATTGTATGCTCATGCCCTATTTTGCCATACCGGTTGTTCTTCACTACCTTTTACACTCCCACTCAACAGATCAGCTTGCAAGATTTATTGACAGCAATATCACATGTTTTGCAAACACACATCACAATAAACCGTCACGATTTATAATACAATAGCCTACCTAAACTTGTTCCGAATCACACATGGGGGGGATGATTTTATAGCTGAGTTGTTAAGTGAATGAGACACCTTAAATCGAGGGAAATGAGAAGAGATGGGTCAGTGTTACAGATGCATGCTTCTGGAAACCGGGCCTCTATACAGCTAACCATTCCTTACCCACACTAATATTGTTGCACCTCTCTACACAGACTCATACACGAGGGTCAGGAGGAGGGCAGAGCAGAGATAAGAAAACAAACTGCGAAACAAGATACAGTAGTGATGGTAGATGGTAGTAAAAAAAACTGATTTGGTTACTCGACTATATCCGGCTCGAACCCACTCCACATCGTCTCCCGACTGTAAAGAGTACCGAAAAGACAAAGCCACGGAGTTGCCCATTACAGCCAAACCCTTCTGACCTACCCCGTGACACCCACCCACATAACTCTCCATAATACATAGTTGCGGACTCACCTTACACGCACATACATCACCACACCCACCGACCCACCCCCGTACACCCAGACCCACACGCACACGTACCCCCGACTCTCTCTCTCTCTCTCTCACCGTCATCAGCCACATATCATCTGGCGACATTAACTATACACCTTAGCATACTGGAAGATTTAATTTCCTCAAAAACGTCTGAACTTTTTCTGATGGATTATTCGTCAC
This sequence comes from Coenobita brevimanus, assembly GCF_032717465.1. Classification (NCBI taxonomy): domain Eukaryota; kingdom Metazoa; phylum Arthropoda; class Malacostraca; order Decapoda; family Coenobitidae; genus Coenobita; species Coenobita brevimanus. The sequence goes on from NC_136979.1 coordinate 40,386,935, forward strand.
TTTCTGGTCCCATGTATAATTCAGCGCGACATTTCATTGTTATGTAGTCGTTCTAGCTCTGACCTTAATCCCAATGCATATTTTATCCACAATGTTTAGACTGTCAGGGATGATTAACCATTCATTAAGAGGGATATCTCTGAAATGAAACTGCCTGACGAGAGCAAGAATATAACACAAGACGTCATCGTATTGAAGGGTTAATGAAGACCTGATAATCCCTTCACCGAAATAGGTCTCCCCCCTAGACTGAAGAAAATCGTCTGGAAGCATAAATGTCATCTTACTGAACACATTATCAGCGTAAGTGTTTAGATTTTGTTTTTTGAGAGTCTCCACGCGTGTGCATTGGGTTTGGCTGGCTTAACTTTTTTTTTTTTCTAAGACGTAGGAGCATCTTCTTGTAGCAGTTCTCTTCGTCTGTCTCTCAGTAATGATTTTCGGACGCGAGGTATTTCACTACTGTAGGCTTTAGCGTCATCAAAGAAATCACACCACACCACACCACACCACACCACACCACAACACAACACGACACAATACACCACACCACACCTCAACTCAAGCCAACTCAACATGCCACACCGAGGGCATTAACCAAAGGCCCTGACGCCCCATCTAGTAATTCTGTGCTTATTTTACAATCTTATCTCCTAACAATAGTACAGCTTAGGAAAGATCTCTCGGACGGAACGGATTAATGACTGTATCAAACCCATCCAGCAAGAAAAGTCTAAGCTAAATGAAACAGAATAAGAAAAGCAAGATAAACAATGCAATATACGTCATGGGGGTGATGTGGTTATAACTATGAGAGATGTTCGACTTTTACTACCGTCAGTTCACTCCTCTACCACCTGACCACCGCCTCCCCAAGCATCCAAAGCATCTGCCAATACCTTCATTATTTTAAGCGGTTGCCAGTATTTTTACCATTTACCTACACTGTTGCCTATTTTATTCGGTCAGTCAGTCCATCAATCAGTCAGTCAGTCTGTATAATATCTAATATACTATATCACTAGCCGTGTGTGTGTGTGTGTGTGTGTGTGTGTGTGTGTGTGTGTGTGTGTGTGTGTGTGTGTGTGTGTGTGTGTGTGTGTGTGTGTGTGTGTGTGTGTGTGTGTGTGTGTGTGTGTGTGTGTGTGTGTGTGTGTGTGTGTGTGTGTGTGTGTGTGTGTGTGTGTGTGTGTGTGTGTGTGTGTGTGTGTGTGTGTGTGTGTGTGTGTGTGTCTTGGGCAGCTGAAACTACACATTGAAATCGCACCAAAATTGGCACAAAAATCGCAAAAAATTCGCTGCAGTGAAAAAAACTTGGTCCCATCACGACTGAAAAACTTTTACTATATTTAATGAGCGATCACATTTTGGCCAAAACACGCCGCTCCCGGCATAGGATCCCTGTAGAATTTTTTGCCTATAGCTGTAACTAAAATATATATCGCCGCGAGAGCCCTCCGCAGAAGCAAGTGCGAGGGGCCCAAAGGGCCCACGAGCAGTTGTATCAATATACATATCACTTTTTAGTGCCTGCCATTACTATCAGCGTCTGCCCACACTTTCAGTAATAACTTCAGCATCTGCCACCTGTCCTAAGAGTATGCTTAATCAATGTATCGCATTTCTGGCATAACCACGTAATTTCAGCAGCATCTTCACCTGCTGCTACCTGCCCTCAGCGTCTGCCAGTATTTTCAGCAATACCTTCAGCTTCTGCCAGTGTCTTCAGCAGCATCTTCAGCCTCTGCCAGTGTCTTCAGCAGTATCTTCAGCATCTGCCACTGTCTTCAGCAGTATCTTTAGCTTCTGCCGACTGCCCTCATCGTCTGCCAACTGCCCACACTCTGCCTGGTGGTGGTCGTCTCCCTTAGCGGCGTCGGAAACTGCCCTCCTCTCCGCTACTTTAGATGGACCCCCAGATTACCGCGGGAAAAAGACAGCCCGGAGCCAGAGTGCTGCTGGATGGCGGGGAGGGGGAGGTTTAGGGACATGGGGGGAGGTGGGGGGTAGAATAGGGTGTGGTGGAGGATTGAGTGTTGGAAGAGAAATCGAGGGAGACGAGGGAGGACAGGGAACGAAGAGGTGGGGGGAATCTGAAGTGGAATGTTTCTCAGGTGAACATTTTGAACTGGGGTGGATGCTGAAGTGAGGAGGGCTTTGAAGTGGGGTTGATTCTGAAGTGGAGTGGGGCTGAATAGATTCATGGGGTGTCGGGACGAGGTGGATGAGATGGAATTTGGGTGGAATGTATTTACAGTAGGACTGATTTGGACTGGGAGAGAGGGGGGGTGATGTTGAGTAGAAGTTTCTGAAGTTGGGTTATAGGCTTTGCGATAGAGTGGATTTCAAACTACAGAGGACTGTGAAGTAAGAAGTATTAAGTTGTTTGTATTATGTCCAACACTCCCTAATTACCGCCACTTCACCACCACAGTACTCCCTAATTACCGTCACTACAGTACTCCCTAATTACCGCCACTACAGTACCACTAACTACCGCCACTACAGTACTCCATAATTACCGCCATTACAGGACTCCCTAACTACCGCCACAATAATAACAGCATCGAAAGAATCAATACGTCTGTTGCTGTTTGTTTCCTTTTTACTCCACTATACTTCATCCCATCACTCATATACTCCAGCATCCCACTAAACTGTCATCTCCAACCCCACCCCCGTCTCTCTCTCTCTCTCTCTCTCTCTCTCTCTCTCTCTCTCTCACCATTGTCCCCCACCCCTGACGTGGAACGGATGGCCGCGGCTTTATCCCCTCGGCCACCACCCCCGGGCACACACACACACATAAGAGCCAGATAACACAGAGATAAATCCTCCCACTCCCTTCCATAAATCTTTAAGTGCTTGGACCTGCCACCCACTTGCCACTTGTACGGCCACTTTATATGCTTTATGCACTTCACTTACAGATCACCAATAGGGATGCATCTTTTCTTGATATTTACCTGTATTTTCATCATCATCGTACTTTCTTGCACTCTCCTACTCAGTCTCTCACCTTGCTCCTCCATGAAAACCAGTGTGACGCCATCATCTGCCCGCACGAGAGCTGATGGGACTCTCCTTCAAAACTAATACAGTAAAATCAGCCCCTCCACCCACCCTCTCTCTCTCTCTCTCTCTCTCTCTCTCTCTCTCTCTCACACACACACACACACTTCTCTCTTCCTTCTCCCTTTTATTTGTTCCCATTTCTACCTCACATCTTCGCACCTCTCACATCTTTCATTTAATCACGATTATCTTGCAACAAAATCCCCTACCCAAATCTACTATCCTCTTTTCTACTTAACCCTGTCATATACCTTCACAAACCCATCCATCTCTTAACACTTTAACTAGGCGTAAAATTGCCGTCTCTCCGTTTTGAATGTCAGCCATAAATAATGTTTTGCTGGTAACGAAGAAGTGATATGGAATAAATGTAGAGCTTTATTCTGGCAGTGAGTTAAGGGAAATCAGCTGCAAAAGGACGAAAATCTCCGCCACGTTAAAATGAATGAACTACAGGATGCAAAGACCGAGGACAATCACCCGCTTGAGATTAATTTCTTTCTTCTCCAGTGACCCATACCTCTACCGATGACCTTCTTAATCGTATCTAACCAACATACGGTACAGTATATAATTTCCATCATCATCATCATCATCATCATCATCCAGACCTTCTTTCCCGCCCTAGGGCAGGGTGAAGGGTAGCAACGTCCAGACAGCCAACGTTTGCCTAATTCAGTGGGCAACGCTTCCATTGACTCATCATTCAAGCCCTCAAAATCCTGGCTCCATCTGAAAGGCCAACACAAAATTCACCATGTTCTGTAGCCTCACATACACCTATCGCATACTGCCAAGCCGAACGCTGTCACGTTAAAATGGGGTACCATATCCCTGGTCATGCACTTCTCCGCTCTAAACTCATCCAGCCAGCTCGATCTTTTATCAGTCCCAGAGCCTCACCGACTTCCATATCTCTAGTTCCTCACACATTCATTCACCACATCCCTCCATCTTCTTCTTGGCTTACCTCGCCTTCTCCCTCCTACAAAAACGGAGGTTTCTAGGTCAAGGCTTTAAAAAAGAAAGAGCCTGAAGAGATGCACAGACAACACACAAACAGGAGAGATGAAAAACAATACCTAACCGCTCAGCAGGCGGTAATAAAAAGACAGGAGAAGAGATGAGAGATGGAGAGGGAGAGGGAAAAGGAGAGGAGAGGAAAGAGATCACAAGCCCCACTATTGACAGACTGAGGGTCACCAGGTAAAGGCAAAGAAGGGGAGGCCAGTTTTTTGCCCTTGCACTGAACGAGCTTTTTGGACTCCCCTGTTAACCCTTCTCACTGCTGGGCTTTTTCTCAGGTAAAGAAAATAGTCTTGTACAGCGAAAAGACCAATCAGCGTAGTACTGTAAGCTTTTAACCCATTGACTCCTAGGCTCACTCTCAACTGAGCAAAATCATCTACCTGTAATAAGAGACTGATTGAAAGCTTACTCGATTCCTTTCCCAAGTATATTCACCTGGTGTTACCCTGAATGCCACAGTAATGAAGAGGATAGTCGAGATTATTTTCAACTCTGTGACTGATGCAATGTCTCGATTAAAGAAAATAGTCTGAGGTTATTCTAAATACTGTAAACGAGCCTGAATCAAAGAAAGGGTAAAATGTGATAGTTTTATCCCCCTGACTTGCATGAATGTCTCGAGTGACTCAATCTGTCTGGCAGGGCTGATGATTTTTTTTTTCGATTTTTTCTTTTAAACCAAAAAAATAAAAAGATTTTTTTTATTCTATTTTTTTTACTTATTTAATTTTTCTGTTTATTATATAGTTAATATTTCAAAAGCAGTATACTGAATACTGTTAACTTCTTGTCCTGTCTATCCGCTGATGGTTCAGGCTGAAAGCCACTGTCCAGAATCCAGATACATACCGGTACCTGCTAAATGCTGTCTGTACACTACTGGTTACGGATGAGTTGCCAGTGGTAATCAAGACATCATATTCCAAAGCTGATTATATTACCACACAGAAAAATCCTGAGCTGATATTATTATGACATGGCCTTAAGTGACCAAGCACAGCCTACCTAGTCTTATGGCTTTGGTTTTTGATTTATGGCTCATTACTTCAATGTACAAATAATTCCAATACTTTGTTACACGAATGTAAAATTATGTTTTCTTTCAAACAATGTAGCAATTTCTAATGGCACCATTCTCTAAAGTCTGCTAACTTAATGCGTTAAGTATCTTAATGAATGAATGCCAACACAAAGTTATACACAACTTTTATAAACCTTCAGATTTTATTTTTGTTAACTTTTATATATATATATATATAAAAAAAAAATCATGATTTTTGTAGCAAAAATAATCAATGATTCAATCACATGATTAAATCAATTTGATTTAATCACTGCCAACCCTGCTGTCTGGTGTTAAGTTTAATACAATACAGTACCTAGGTGGGTCTATACCAGCGAACTGATGTCATCGGACTGCTAGGCTTTCTCTCAGCTTAACAAAAATCGTATGAGTTAGCTGACTAAATTAAAACAGCTCTAATCCTCTGACTACCTGTCTTTTCTCGACTTAATAATATCATCTTAGCAAATATCCCACCTTGTTCTTGGTCTGCCTGTCTGTCTAAAATATTCGACAAGACTGGCGGACGATTTCTGGACGATCAGAGCTTCAAAACTTTCGATGACAGTATAAGAGGTGGAGCCAAAGATAGGACTAATTACTGATGGTAAGTGATGTGCATTATTATTACTATTCCTGAAGGAGGGAGAGAGGATGAGAGAAGGACCAGGATGGATGGCGTAGGAAAGGGTGGAGGAAGGGCGGAGGTGGAGGGATGAAGGTGGAAGGTGGAGGGACAAGAGTGAAGGAAGGAGGGTGGGGGTGGAGGGATGAAGGTGGATGGTGGAGAGACAAGAGTGGAGGACGGAGGGTGAAGGGAGGTGACAGCATTGAGAGAGGAGAGAAGGAGATTACAGTGGAGGAGGCAGGAGGAGGGTGAAGTGTGAGAACGGTGGAGAAAGGAGAATGGGTAGGAGGAGAGAAAAGGAAGACAGAAAAAGAAAGGAGTGAGAAGAGAGAGAAGAACGAAAAGGATATAAAGAGGGGTGGAAGTGGAGAGAAGAGTGGGAAGCGAGGAATGAGGATGGAAGAAAGAGAGGGATGCAAAAAGAACGGGTAATGTACGAAGGAAGGAAGGAAGGGAGAGAGTAAAAGGAGGAGGGGGAAATGAAGGGGGACGAGGGAGGTGAGAAGAGGGAGAAGGAAGGAGAGAAGGGGAAGAAAGAGGAAAGAAGAGGGAGGAGGGAACAAGGGCACTCATTTCCTCCTCCACCCTTTTCCCCTCTTGCCTTCAGCGGACAGGATAGGGCCCGGCGCGGCGCCCCCCACCCCTACTTATTCTCCCTTCCATCAACATAACCTCTTCTCCCACATCCACCAGCATCTTCACCAACTCTCCTACCACCATCACCATCATCTCCAACACCAACAATCCGACCTCCATCTCCACCCCCCAACATCAGCCCCATCACAGCAGCACAGTATCATCATCAATTCGACACTCCCAAGACCACCATCACCCTTACTAAATACTACTACCAGCATCACCTCTCCTCCCCCCTCGCCCTTCCACCCTTACATTACCACCACCATCACCTTTCCCCTGTCACCACCTCCACCACCATCACCCAGCCACCCTACACACGCACACTGAAAACTACACGGGAAGATTAAACGCGAAGTAAAAATATAAATACACATCATCATCATCATCATCCCTAATACCTCACCAAAAATTAGAAGGACTATACCCAAGAGCAAGGCGAGCAAAATCCATAAACACACAAACTGTACAAGTTCTCTCCACATCAGCATGGCTACCGTATGAATTTTGTATAAAGGTCAAATTTAATAGCACACTTTGATCATCAGTCACTTGAGCTTATTCCACAATGTCCGTCTCAAATGAAAGCTTTCAATACGGTCTGTTTTTCTAGTTTATTCCGGTCTATTTTTTCTAGTTTATTCTGGCTCCTCTTCGACGAATTTATTTGGGTTAGGAAGGACCTTTTGTACTCCGGGAGAAAAAAAATTATCGTTCCTCCATAATTACAAGTTTCTCTTTGGTTGAATAAAATCACGTGGGAAAACAGAATAAATAGAAAAAAAATCGCAATAGTGAAGTGTATAAATAGAAAGCTACAGATTAAATTAACGCAATTGAGAAAATTATAAGGCATTAACTTCTTTTCTTGATTATGAAGACTATTTCAATCTGTCTAACTTAATTCAAGAGCTGACTGCAAGTGAAGACCTGGCCATTAGAGAGAGAGAGAGAGAGAGAGAGAGAGAGAGAGAGAGAGAGAGAGAGAGCGCAGTTTAAAAAAAGAAAATGAGACGAGATGGAAATTTCTCTCTCTCTCTCAATCCAGCCCGGAAGTTCCCCCTTTGACGTCACTTCTTAGCTGAGTCTGACGTCACTTTCGAGGCGGTGAACACAAGACGTCACGGGGGGGAGGAGGGGGAGAGAAGAGGGGAAGCTGAGGGGAAAGGAGGAGGAGAGAAAAAGGGAAGTGGTGGAGAGGGGAAAGAAGTGTGGGGGTAGTTAGGGAAGAGGATAGGAAGCGGGGGAGGGAGGGAAGGCAGGAAAGCAAGGAAGGGGTGGGGGAGGACAGCAGGGAAGGGAGGGGAAATGTGAAAGAAGTATAGAGCTGGAGAGAAGAAGGGAAGGAATGCAGGGAAGGGGGGAGGAAGGACAGCAAGGAAGGGAGGGGATGTGTGAAAGAACGGTAGAGCAGGGGAGGCGGGGAGAGGATGGGAGAGGAGGGATGGGAAGGAAAAGGTAAGGCAGGAATGGCAAGAAGGGATGGGCAGAAAACATAAGGTACTGAAGTGCAAAGAGAGGATGGAAAGGAAATGGAATGGGATGGAATGGATATCAATACAAGAGAGGAAAACAAATTAATACAAAGAAATCCTATGTCAACTTACACGAGAACATGAATATAGTGTGTGTGTGTGTGTGTGTGTGTGTGTGTGTGTGTGTGTGTGTGTGTGTGTGTGTGTGTGTGTGTGTGTGTGTGTGTGTGTGTGTGTGTGTGTGTGTGTGTGTGTGTGTGTGTGTGTGTGTGTGTGTGTGTGTGTGTGTGTGTGTGTGTGTGTGTGTGTGTGTGTGTGTGTGTGTGTGTGTGTGTGTGTGTGTGTGTGTGTGTGTGTGTGTGTGTGTGTGTGTGTGTATCAGCTTATAACACCAGGGCTTCTATCTCCGGGTATTAGGTCGCTCATCATGCTATCCCGACAAACTCCCTATCCCTCTCTCTCTCTCTCTCTCTCTCCACACACACACATTTCCACTTCCCCGACGATTTTCCTCCCGTAAATTACAACCGCGCATTAAATAACACTAAAGAACACGACCGCCGACTCTATCCACCAATTATTATTTCTCCCTCCTCTCTCTCTCTCTCTCTCCTGGCATGGGACCAGAGCAGACCAAGCTTCAGAAAGTACCTAGGCTGTGGGAGGAGCTGGAGCAGAACTGTGACATCCTTCCTCTGCTTCCTCTTTATATTCCTGTACGTCCACTTATTTCTCTCTCTTCCTTCCTTTTCTTCCATTACGTCTGTTTCTTCCTCCTCCTCCTCCCCGTACTCCTCCCTCCTGCTCATGTTCTTTTCTTCCTTCTTTACTTCTTGTTCTTCCTCCTGTTTCTCTACTCCTCCTCCGCACATTCCATATACGTTCTCAGTCTACTATTCTCTCCACCATCTCGAAACGTAATGATATCTTCCTGTACCACTCACCGAGACTCAGATGGCCTAACATATAACTTAATTACTCCGAAACCATGGGGTGTAAACGAATTATTGACCGGGACTGTACGCTACATTATACCTCTATATAGTACACTCCACCCTACGTCACTCTTACTTACACTAAACAATCACTCTTTTCACTCTTTCAAGGTTCTTCAGTCTCTTCACACCCATTCATTATCCTATCTTAATTCTTGCCTCTCCCTTCCCTGTCCCTAATCTCTCTCTCTCTCTCTCTCTCTCTCTCTCCAACAACGCGGTCTTGGTGTTACTGGGAAGCGTTTCGGGTAACATCATCTTGAGAGTCAAAGCAACAAACACAGACACTAATTTTAAGGGAGGAGGAGGAGAAGGAGGAAAAAGATGATGATGGTGATGATGATGATGATAATGATGATGATGATGATATGATGATGACGATGATATGATGATGATGACGATGATGATGATGATGATGATGATGATGATGATGATGAGGAGGAGGAGGAGGAGGAGGAGGAGGAGGAAGAGGAGGAGGAGGGCAAAAAAAATGATGATGATGATGATGATGATGATGATGATGAGGATGAGGATGAGGAGGAGGAGGTGGAGGAGGAGGACAAAAAAGATGAGGAGGAGGAGGAGGAAAAGGAGGAGGAGCAAAAGTGGAAAAGAAAAGGAAGGGGAGAAGGAGTAAAGAAAGTGGAGAAGAAAAGGAAGCGGAGGGGGAGGAGGAGGAGGAGAGAAGGGAGAGAAGGAGGAGGAGAAAGGAAGGAGGAGAAGGTGAGGAAGGGAAGGAGGAGGAGATGAAAGGAAGGAGGAGAAGAAGGGAAGGAGGAGGAGGAGGAGGAAATGGTGACTGCCTTCGGTCCTTGCTAAAATGGCTCTCCATTAACTATAGTAGTTCCGCTCGAGAATTTTTTTATTTTTGTAAGTGTGTGTGCATGTGGATCAAATCATCAGTAACATTTTATATCCACTATAACATCACCACCCTCAATACAACATTACAACTATCATCACTGAAACATCATCACAAGTACCATCTTAAATCGTCTAAGTTATTATGATGTCATCATTATCACTACTACTATCAGACCACATTAAGTCTGCCACTACCGCCACCATCATCACATTAATACCATCACCATCACCACCACATCATCATTAATATCATCAACATTACACCATACAATTCATACAGTAATACTATTTACACTAAAATCTTTTGTAAGCAACAACATACAGCTAATTGTAAGTAGTAAGCAATACGAATTAATATTACAAATGCATATTTACTGTGTAACCAATTACGTGTGCCATTGTAATATTCAGGTTACATAATGCTGAATGACGAGTGAAATGATGTGTAGTCAATTTCGCAACATGTGTATTAACCTGGTCCCGTTTATGCATCCCCGCAGCCAGTAATTGTGGGGAACAGCGTTAACACGACGCGGACGACGACGAGGCTGCTCTTTTTTTTTTTTTTTTTTACGGTAAATGATTACCCTCCAGAGTTACAAGAAATCTTTTCAAGATTAATAAAATCGTCTGGAGGCAACGATACATCCATTCACGTCTTAAAATTTTCAATATATATATATATATGCTAAAAATTAACAAATATACTCTCTCTCTCTCCTTTTCTCTCTCTCTCTGGCTCAATAATTAAATGCGCAAGGCTGCCACCCTCTCCTTCATATTTCAAGTAGCAGTTAGGGTCAATTTAGTCTGTTTCCCCCTCCTGCCTCGCTCATCGTGCTACCTAATTCATGGAGCTGTTATTTCATGCCGGACGCGCACAACACCGGGTATATGGCAAGGGGGAGGGAGGGAGGGAGGTTGGTAGCAAGAGAGGCAGAAAGGTAGGCTGATTGGTTGGCAAGTAGACAGGCAGGTAGGTTGGCTGGCTGGTTCGTCGGTAGGTTGGCTAGCTGGCAGGAAGGGGGGGATGCTGGATGGTAGAAGTAGGTAGGCGGGTAAATAGGTAGGACAGATAGCTAGGTAAGGAGTTCGGTGGAAAGTCAGATACTGAGCAGAAAGGTGGGGAAGTAGCAAGGATTTAGCAAAGAGAGGTTGATAAGCACATAGACTGAGAGACAAGTAAGCAGACAAGCATGTAGGTGTGTGTGTGTGTGTGTGTGTGTGTGTGTGTGTGTGTGTGTGTGTGTGTGTGTGTGTGTGTTGAGATGTAGACACACACTTATTAATCACCAATACCGCTTGCAACTTTACCAAAACAATCAAGAAGAGAGGAGGAGGACTGAGCTTAGTACTGACAGAATGTTGTTGGGTGAGAAGCTGTTGATTCTGTGAATTTCTCGGCGCGTAAAAGTGATTCTAGTGGGTAGTTAGATTTGATGGAAAGTTGGACTGGGATAGAAGTTGATGATTCTCTAAGTAAGGATACAAGGAAAGTGATATCGAAGCAGATGCTGTTGACACTATGGGTTATCGACGATGGGGAGGGTGGACTGGTGGTGAAAGCTGATGATTACAGGTGAGACTGCCAGAAGGTGATGATTCTACCTGAGCACCGGTTGAGGATGTGAATGAGACTGTAATTAATACCCTCAGGCTCGTATGACCAATTCTCAGTTGGATAAAATCCTCTGATGTTAAGAAATGAGACCAGAGCTGTCCCGACCATGAGAAGACTAAAAGGTTCCGAGTATGATGCCTGGTGACTTAGCCCGGTTTTCTCACTGATTAAGAACTCCCTATCACCTCTTCCTCAGTGATTCATTTCTGGATATACCGAGTTAATATCCAGTACAATACACTGTACATGCAGATCATAGTGATATTAAAGAGATTTATATAACATGGAAAAGGATAATACAATGTAATAAGCAAAATAAAACGTTTTGGAAAAGGTGTTAGGGAGCTTCCTTACCCGAGAAGTAGACGAGCCCAGGACCAAAACTACAAATACTCTGGGTCAAAGTAGATGAATGGTTATGTTGGTCTTAATGCACGCTGCACTGTTTAAGTGAGATGGTATGCAGAATTTTCCATCTCTATATGGTATTTACATTTTGAGTCAGAGAGGGGTAGAAACGGGGGAGGAATGAAATGGGAGTACCGCCGCATCGGAGTGGAGGCGAAAAGAATGGAGGGAGAGAGAGAGAGAAAAAAAAAGCGGGGTGGGGGACAATTGGAGGAGTAGGAGAAGAAAAGAGAAGGGTGAGGAATGACTTAAAAAAAAAAATGGAGGGGGGGGGGATATCGGAGGCTAGGGAAGAGAAGGCGATGGAGGAGGGGAAGAGAGGGGAATCGAGGAGGGGAAGAAAGGGGAATGGAGGAGAAGGGAGAGGAATGGGGGAGGAGAAGATATGGAAATGGAAGAGGGAAAGAGAGGGGAATGAAGGAGAGAAAGAGAGGGGAATGAAGGAGGGGGAGAGAGGGGAATGAAGGAAGGGAAGAGAGCGGAATGGAAGAGGGTTAGAGAGGGGAATGGAAGAGGAGTAGAGAGGAGACTGGAGGATGGGAAGAGAGGAGAATGGAGGAGGGGAAGAGAGCGGAATGGAAGAGGGTTAGAGAGGAGAATGGAGGAGGGGAAGAGATGGGAATGGAAGAGGGGAAGAGATGGGAATGGAAGAGGGGAAGAGAGGAGAATGAAGGAGGGGAGGAGAGAGGAATGAAGGAGGGGAAGAGAGGAGAATGAAGAACGGGAAGAGAGGATTACAGCCGACGGAAGACTGAAGGAGGGATCGCTACACGAGATAAGAAACAGGATGAGTTTTAGATCAGGACAAAGATAAAAAACATATAAAAACATAAAGATTAGGGCTAGCACGGTGCCATAGAAACTCTTCCTAAGCGATTTATTTTGCTTATTACTCCTTACTTTCCTCTTCTGTGTTATTTAAATCACTCAAATAACATCATACTCACCATAAATAACAAATTGATATCAGCCAGCCGTATAAAAAAAAATAAATAGCCAAAGATAAGGCGCTAGAGAGTGTCTTAAGAGTTCTGACCCATACACTATTTTTTTCTCTTTCTTTCTTTCTTACCACCGACAGACGATTTTATGTGGTGTATGCTGAGAGAGAGAGAGAGTGAGTGAGAGAGAGAGAGAGAGAATAATCGCCTAACATGTTTCCATCTTACTTTGGGTTTGGAATCAGGAACACGACCCAGTTACCTCCCAAAACCCAGCCAGTCCATTTATTTTATTTATCAAGCAATTCCAGTATGAACAGCTATAGCACCTGACTTTTTTGTATATATATATATTTTTAGTGGCGGGTGGGAGAGCATATTTCGGCCACGGGTGAGGGCAGAGGAGATCAACGCTGCCTGGCTATATGGCGTGTTCAATTACTTTATCCAGTCACTCTGCACTTTATTCATTCTCGATGCTGTTACTTTTACGCAAGATTTTGTTCAGTATTTACTCACTCCCTCGTTTGTTCACCCATTCACGACTTTGTTCATTCATTCACGACTTTGTTCATTCATTCATCGACAGCTTTATTTAAATTCATTCAAGAGTATGTTCCATCCCTTTCCTCCTACATTTTCCTTCAAAGTTCATTCACTCCATGTTCTGTTTACTCAATTATCATTTTATTTACCAACTACAGTGTTCAATCACTCACAATTCTCTTCTTATACTTAATTCATCTCTAACTCCACCTGGATGCCACAAACTCCTCCTCTACTACAGCTCCCGCCTTCCTACTGTCCCTCTCATCCTCCATTCCACCCTCCTCGTTTTCCGCACCTCTACCACCTAATCCACCTCCTCGTCCTACTCCTCTAGACTCCATCTCTCTTCCATTTTCAAGTCTTCCAGTCCTCTCTTTTCCCTCCCTCCTTCTTCACGCCGCCCCTCCTTCCTCCAAGCCTCTCTCTCACTACTATCTTCATACACTTCACACTTTAGCGGCCACCAACCCCAACACAGTGGTACAGCGCCATAAAACAACCTGTCACTCCCTTCACACCTCAAACAGCCCTCTAATCAACGCCACACACACCTTTACTTGGCACCAGAGACACACCATCCACTCCTAATGCAACTCTCCTTTCCCCTCTAATCCCTCTCTTCATCCCTACTACAAACTCCATCCCTTCTCGTTCATTCTCATCCCTCATCACTTCCTGCATACATCTCAAAATTTTCAAAAGACATGAAGTTCTTTATTCATTATTAATTAGCCACATCTTTCCTCTTCCTTCCTCTCCAGCCTCCCTCCTCCTCTATTTTCCCCTCTCTATCCCTCCCTTCCTCCTAATTCCAGTGCCTTTCTTTACCACTGCGTTCATACATCTCAAACTTTAACATGCACCAAACACCCTTCATCCACACAGTGACCCGCAATACGAGTAGTAAATGCCCCGCCAAACAACCCATCAGGCCCTTTACCTCTCAAATGGCCCTGTTACTAATGTCTCCCCCACAAAACCAACACACACACACACACACACACACACACACACACACAAAACGATACGCGCTGCACTCAACCATATACCAACCAGTTAAAACACTATCGCCTCTACTGCTGCTGGGCGATAAACTTTCCTTACTACTATTAAACCATTTTCCGTCCTCCTGCATTAAAAAAAATAAATAAAAAAGCACACGCTACTCCCTCTACTGCTAAACTATACCATGAGCTTTCTCCTCCATATTCCCCGACACACACACACACACACACACACACACACACACACACACACACACCTAAACCCTCCCCCTGATGTACAAACCCTGCCTCCCATCGCCCCCATAACTGGCGACTCGTTTTTGCAGAGGACCTGGTGTAAAACTGCATATTGGTTATAGAGCGCATGGTATTACACCCTTTTTTTTATTTATATATTATTTCGTTTGGGTGATGGGGTGGTTAGGGGTGAGGCGAGAGGGTGGGGAGGGTGGGATGGTAAGGGTGGGAGGGAGAATGGGGAGAGGAAGGGAGTGGATGCGATGGGAAGGGGGACGCACTTTTGGCCTGCCTCGCTGTTCATACATTAGTCCACCTGTTAGTAGTTTACATAGGCGTGGATTTTTTTTTTTGGTCAATCATCATCATCAATCTTAATCCATTTTTCACTAACTGACAGGATGGGTAGATTCCAGGAACACTCGGCCATCATCACCATCATCATCACCACCATCACCATCATAATCCTATTTCTTACAGGATAATAATAGCTAAATAAGAAAAAGCATCATCATCGTCACAGCGTTACCCTTATTTGACAGTAATGATTGAGTTAGACAGGATACACTTACACAGGTACACAAAGAAAAGCAATAGGGGTGAGGGAGGTATCAGCAGAGTGCCTCGTGTGGATTATGTTTCCTAATATTCACTCTATTGTTCTGTAATGCCCACCTGTCTCTGCCTCAGTTTTATATCTCTTTGTCTTTCCATACCTGCTACTGACCCATCTACTTCCCTGGTTGCCTACCTGCCTACCTGTTTGTCTGTACATATGTCTGTCTGGTTACGTATCTACCTATTTACCTGTCTTTCTACCTAACAATGCATAAAAATCAGTGGTACCGGTATTCATTTATTTTGTTTTAATCTGCATTACCCTAAAAAAACTCTGTCAATGCTTTTAGCCTCTTCCGTTTATAAATCAGTACGGACCTTTATAGTTTCCCTCTCTCTCTCTCTCTCTCTCTCTCTCTCTCTCTCTCTCTCTCTCTCTGTATTACATATCATTAAATATGAAAATAAATGTTGACATTACTCCATTTACCAACGTCTTTGACTATTTCTATTTTTTCTACAATTACAAAAGAATCTTCTAAGCTTTCTATCTATCACCACCACTATCTATCTATCATTAACGTGTCACCCAATCATTAGCCATTCACTCCTCCAGCCACCCATCCTTCCTGTCTGCCCTACTTTCCTCCACACACCCTCCCCCTCTCTCCTCCTCCCTCCCCTTTGTCTCCCCTTCCCTGTTTTTCCCCTCCTCAATTACCTCCTCTTCACATCCCTCCTCTGGCTTTCCCCTCTCTCCCTCCCTCTCTCCCCTCCCGTCCATCTTCTGACTTCCACTCTTAATATTCCTCCCCTTCTCTCTCTCCCCTCTCTTCCCCTGATTATCCTTCTCTCCATTTGGTATTACCCCTCTTACGGTTCCCCTCTTTTCCCTCCTTGTTGTTTATCCTGTCTGTCTTGTTACATCTCCTTTGAATTTTTATTTTATTTTGCCTCCTCCGCTTCATTCTCCTCTTCTTCCTGTCCTTTTTCTTCTCGATTTCCACTATATTTCTCTCCCCTTATGCACTCTCTGTTCCTCCCCCCTCACGTAACTCTCTCTCTCTCTCTCTCTCTCTCTCCACTTCCCACCTCTTCCTTTGCTCGCTTACATCCTCTTCATCTCTTCCTCTTCCTCTCACTGCCCTTCTCCTCATCCTCTTCCGCTCTCTACTCTCCTCCTCATCCACTTCCTCTCCCTACCCTCATCCTCTTCCTCTCCAATCCTCCACCGCAAGCCTTCCCTCCCGTATCAGTCCGTCCCCTCACTCTCCCTTCCCCTCCTCCCAATCATCTCCATCTCTATCTCTCCTCTTGTTCCCTTTCCCCCATTTTTTCCTCCCTTTCTCACCATTCTCTCAATTCGTTCCAGCCTATTATCCCATCACCTATTCTTCCTTACCCTCTCCTGTCTCATCCCTATTCTCTCTCCTCCTCCCTACCTCTTCTCTTCCTCATCTATTGGTCCCATCCCCCTGCAGTCCCCTCCGCCTTTCACATCATCTTTATCTGTCTTTCTTCCATCATCTCCCTCTTCCATATTCTCTCTCTCTCTCCCCTCCCCTCCCAATCCCTCCCTCCACACCCTACACAATCCCTTCACTCTTTCGAATCATCTGGCCAATTCTTTCTCAACATCTCCCTGCCACATTTTCTCCCTCTTCTCCCCTCCTAACTCCTAAATTCCCTTCTTACTTTCCCATCATGTTCCTGTGTTTTTATCCCTCTCCCAATATTTCCATCATCTATATCCCCTCTCTCTCACCTCTCCACCCCTCCTTTCCCAGAACAACACACCTCTCCCTCTTTCCCATTATCATCATCACCGCCAACATCTATCTCTCTCCGATTATCTCTCCTCCGTTTCCTCCTTCCTCCTCCTCCCCACCTCTCCCTCTCTCCCCCCTCCCCACCCAGTCAGTGAATGTAAGGTAAAATTAACCCAGAGTCTCCCCTCCCCCAAGGGTCCTTCCCCAATTTCCACCTGAATTTCGTCCACCGGCCCATATATACAATTTGGTCCACCTCTCCGCCGCCGCCTCTGTGCTTGCTAGCCTCGTCAACACGGGTGTTTTGGGTGTGTTTGTGGGAGTGTTTTTTGAGTCTTTGTGAGAGGGAAAGGTGTAGGGGTTCGTGGGTGTCAGGAGCGCCAGTGTTTGTGAGTGTTTGAAGTCGTGTGTGTGTGTGTGTGTGTGTGTGTGTGTGTGTGTGTGTGTGTGTGTGTGTGTGTGTGTTTTTCCCTGGGTGGATACATATGGAGGGTGTTTGTGTGAGCGTTTTGTGTGGGTGTTCGCTGGGGGTGCGACGGATTCCTATGGGGTGTCTGTGTGGACGTTTGTGGTGTGTTGGTTGAGTATTTGAGAAGAACAAAGTGCTGTGAGAATGTTTTGTTGGGAAGTACGTGAGGTAACTTGTGGGTGTGTTCGTATTTGTTAGGGGGCGTTTGTGTAGTGCTTGTGGGGGGTCTGTGTGGGTGTCTGTGGGCGTGGGTGTGCGGGTGGTGTTTGAGTACATCTGGGTAGTGTTTACAGGACTGTGTGGGTGGATGTTCAGATGTTTGCAAGAAATGAGGAGATGCTTATGATGTGTCGGTGTGGTGCTGGCAGGGTGACTGTTGAGGCTTGTGGAGATCGGATGTTTGTTTGTGCCGACTGGTTGTTGTGGGAAGTCTGACGAGGCTGTGTGGTAACAGGTGGCTGGATATTAACTACACGTAAACGAAGACAAATATTTAGGTATAATCATAAAAAAGTTACTTCAAACCAAGGCGGCAGTGCACACAGGCAGTAAAGATAGCTAAGAAATAAACTGGGTTCAGGGGTAAAGGATTCGAATTCAAACGAAGAACGTATCATCTTCAACTTATACAGTTCCTTGGTAAGCCAGAAAGTGTACAGCTAAGGGTAACGTAAATGACAGACTGAAGAAAAAACAATACGGTAAACATTTAAATGGGTGAAATCTGTTTAACTTCAAAGAGCAGACTACAAGCAGAACTGGCAGTTAGAATATCACAATAAGTTAGTAGAATAATCTACATGTAAAGATTATAGATGTTCTGACAAACACTTCCAGTCAAATAAAGACAAGTATTTCATCTTAATGGTTATACACACAAGGAATAATTTGCCTAGTAACGTGGTACACTGGAATACAGTACTAATATTCAAAAAGCCACTTGGAGAAGTATCTAGTTTCAAATCCTCAGTAAAACATGTTCACGGCCGAATACTACAAACATAGAATAATTGACACATGTTCTTCAGTCATACAAATCACGGAGGAAGCAACACAAGCCCAACATTCTTATGCAATCAGAGTTACTTAACCTTTACAGATTAGGATATTGTTAAATACAGTTATCTTTTCCTTCGAAGTTCCATGACATTGTACTAAAATGGTGGTCCTTCTCACTTTTTCTTGCCAGCGTTGGGTTGAGGTAATAACGGGCGGTGGCAGCCTTCCTGCTTTAGCTCTGCCTCATGAAATATTTACCATTAGCTTAGTCTTCTCTGCAACAGTCAACCCCAAAAGGACAAGTAAATGAACTGCTGTGTGTTTTCCTTTTTACTCGTTTGTCCTCTTTCGCCAACACAGGGAGAGGCGTCAGTGGGTACTTGCCTGTGATTTAGGACGCCTTAATGTCTTTACTGTACTTGCTTACGTTGTGCCATTTATCTGCTTCAGGTTGTTAGTATCCACGGATTCGCGTAGGATGCATGTTCTCGGTGTTTTTATGGTCAATTATGTTTACTCTGGCCTACAAAAAAACGCCTTGGACTGTGTAGATCGGGTGTTTTAGGGTGTTTTAATGTAGTAACTGCTTGCTTTTTTCGGCCATTAAGTTCATTACTACACGTTCAAAATTCCGTTAAGTGTTGGTATTTGTCGTATATTTGTGAGAAGACTGTTTCCTCGGACCTCAAAAAACATCCTAGACAACGAAGCGTGGGTGTTTGTTTGTGCTTCAGAGTGTTTTAATCAATGTTTGCTTTTGGGGCCATTACGCTTGCTATGACACGGCCAGATTCTCGTAGGCTGCGACGTCTGTTGTGCATTTTACGATGAAGAATGTTTCCTCTGCCTTTAAAACACCCTGAGCAAGAAAGGGTGTTTGCAGAGGGCTTGAAGGTCTCTCATGGGTACCAGTAATTCCTTTTCTGTTTTTAAATTTACTTACATCTGCTTCGATTATATATATATATATATATATATATATATATATATATATATATATATATATATATATATATATATATATGAACAATGAATAGTGTGCCCTGGCCGCGAAAAAGTTTGGGCTAGAACAATGGGCGTTTATAAGTGTTTTTAGTTATTTTAAAGCAATAAGTAACTATTTTTCTGTTTTGTAATTTAGTTTGTTATAACGCGTTAAGAAACTCGTATGCCTGGTTGTTTGTGGGGTACTGACGATGAAGGACGTTTCCTTTGGCCTCAAATATAATAGACAGCGAGGAGGGGTTGGTTGTCAGCTTTTCAGAGTCTGT
The DNA here is from genome assembly GCF_032717465.1 of Coenobita brevimanus. NCBI lineage: Eukaryota > Metazoa > Arthropoda > Malacostraca > Decapoda > Coenobitidae > Coenobita > Coenobita brevimanus. The sequence continues at coordinate 40,406,526 of NC_136979.1, forward strand.
TAAGGTTCGCAGTAATATCTTTTTGTCATTACGTCCGCGAAAACATGGTCAGAGTCTCGTAGTTTGGACATCTGAGGTGAATTGGTGATGATGCATGTTTCCTTCGCCCTTCAAACTTGCCGGACCATGAACAGTAGACGTCTGTGGGTGTTATTAAGTGTTTCACAGTGTTTTAAAGTGTGTGTGTGTGTGTGTGTGTGTGTGTGTGTGTGTGTGTGTGTGTGTGTGTGTGTGTGTGTGTGTGTGTGTGTGTTTTATTACGCGTCCTTTACATGTCCAAATTCTCCTGCTTGGTATATTTAAGATGGACAATGCTTCTCAAGGCCCCAAAACACAGTGGACTACGAAAAGCAGGTGTCTGTCAGTGTTTTAGTGTGCTCCACTTAATAATCGCTTGCCTGTTTGCCCACTGCGTCTGTAGCAACACTTAGATATTCCTAATGAGAACAATGCTTACACTCTCGACTACAAAGATCAGGTGTTTGTACTCGTGTGTGTTTCAGGATTCTCAGACCAATAAATACTTGTTCTCTCTCTCTCTCTCTCTCTCTCTCTCTCTCTCTCTCTCTCTCTCTCTCTCTCTCTCCATTACGTTTGCTATTCCACTTTCGCACACGCCTAAAAAGTTGAATCATATGAATCATGCTTCCCCCTGACCTTCAAACGCCCTGACCTCAGAGTAATGGGTGTTTGCGGGTGTTTTACGATCCCTTACAGCTACCAGTGCTTGCCTCGGTCATTAACAGGTCATGAAGTGTGTGGGGGGGTGTTTTTGCAGGGTCTGGTGGTAATATGTATACAGCACTTGGTGGGATTGGCTTACGGTGGCCGATGCGAGGAGGTGGTTCTGAAGTAGGTCGAGGTGTGTGTGTGTGTGTGTGTGTGTGTGTGTGTGTGTGTGTGTGTGTGTGTGTGTGTGTGTGTGTGTGTGTGTGTGTGTGTTTTACTCCTAGAGGCTCCTTGAGACCCCTCGAAAACCAATACGAATAGTCTATTAAATACTGTTTTTTAGAAAGATCTCTGCAAAGTAGAATCTCTCCCTCCTTTCCCCCCACTGCACCCCCCCAATCACTCTCTCACTTTCTCTCGTCCACTCTTCACCCCACAAATCCCTCCCCCCCTCCCACGCTCTGTCCAGGCGCCAAAGATTATGCAGATGAGACAGGACACTCGCCAGTTACAGACATCTGAGAAGTTTATATATACTGTATGCTCTCTCTCTCTCTCTCTCTCCTTACCTACCTATCTACCAATCTATCTATTTGGAAAGTTATAAACATGGGAAGAATCATAAATATCTGGGAAATTATAAATATATGGGGAGTTATCTATTCCTAGGGAGTAATCTAGATCTGAGGTTATAAACATTTAGGGAGTTATAAACATTTGGGAGTTATAAACATTTAGGGAGTTATAAACAATTGGGAGTTATAAACATTTGGGAGTTATAAACACCTGGGAGTTATAAACATCTGGGAGTTATATATATCTGGGATTATAAACATCTAAGTGACAAATTTTTCTTCCCTTCTCCCACTCTCCTCTTCTAAACCTTCCTCTCCCCATTCTTCCCACTCTTTCTCCCCTCTTTTCACCCCTATAAATCCTAGCTCCCTCCCCTCCCCTTACCATACTCTCCCTTCAACCCTCCACAATCCACCCCACCATCTCTTCTCCCCCTACCACTACTACTCCTCTCTCACCCACAGACCTCCCCATCTCTTTCCCCTTTCTACCCTTCCCTTATCATATCCTCCCTTCAACCCTCCACAATCCACCCCCACCACCACTTCTCCCCCTTAACACTATTTCTCCCCTCTCTCACCCACAAACCTCCCCATCTCTCTCCCCTTCTCAACTCTCCTCTCCAGCCCTCTCCCCCTCCCCAGAGATTATGTAGATGAGGCAGGACACTCGCCAGTTACAAATATCCGGGGTAAAGTTTTTCAGTGGGGCGGGAGGAGGCGGAGGTAAAGCACAGATAACGCTACTATAAACACCAGGGGGAGGGGAAGGAGAGAGAGGAAGAGAGAGGGAAATGGAAAGAGTGAGGGGGGGGAAGGGGAAGGGAGGAAGAGAGGGAGGCAGGAGGAAAACTATGAGAGGAGAGAGGGATGGGAGAAGAGAGGGAGGGGTAGCGAAAGAAGGGGATGTAGGAAAGGAAAGGCAAGGGGGATTCAGAGGTGGAGGGGTGAAGTGGAGAGGAGATAGTGAGAGGAAAACAGAAGAGGAGGGAAGAAATGGAAAGAGAGAAAGTGAGAGGAAGAGTTGGACTGCACTAGAGGGATTTAGCAGGGAAAGAGAGAGGAGAAGGAAGGGAAAGCAAGTGGAAGAGAGACGTGAGAGGAAAAGCAAAAACGGCAGGAGAGAGGAGGAGAGTGAGAGGGTGTAATGATGTAGGAGGAGATAAGGGAGGGGAGAAGGATGGTATGGTTGAGAGAGAGAGAGAGAGAGAGAGAGAGAGAGAGAGAGGTACAGGGGGAGGGAAGTAATCCACATAAATACTGGTAATCGGAGACATTTTGACCAATAACATTATCTACTGGAGGTAAATTAATTCCGATAAAGATTTAACCAACATAGACGAGAAACTGAAGAAGAGAGAATACAAGAGGTAAGGGAGGGAAGTATGAGGAAGGAAGAGGGATAGGACGGGACAAACAAGAGCGAAGGAAAGGGTTGGAAGGGTAAGACAGGTGTCCTAGGCTGGAGAGAGGGAGAAAGTGAGCGAAAGCTAGAGGTGGGGAAAAGGAGTCGGAGGTGAAGACAGGACGATGCAGTAGCGATGGGGAGAATGGAAGATAGAAACGGAAAACGCAGAGATCGGAACATGGGAATTTATACAGAGATGGAAAGAGAGGGAAACAGAGAGAGAGAGAGAGAGGGAGCCGAGATGAAAGAATGAGTTTCAATGGATGGTCCAGACTTTCAACAAGACAGACACCGAAAGACAGACAGACGGACAGAAACACAGATAGACAGAAACAGATTAACTATACACTATCAGGGATGAGTGAGGTTGATCACTCTCATCTTAAATGGAAGGACCAACTTGTCTAGCCCCGGGCTCCTACGCTCCTCATGGGGCAGCGTGGGACTGGATGATGAATGGATGGGTGGATATATATATACTGTATATATATATATGCATATATATGAGAGAGAGAGAGAGAGAGAGACGGATATGACAAACGAGAGACAAATAAGGAGGGAGGAAGATAAGTGGAAGAGAAAAAATGAGAAGGACAGGAAGGGAAGGGAGATTAATGGGACGTGAAGAGTGGGATGGGGAGAAAAAATGAGAGAGAGAGAGAGAGAGAGAGAGAGAGAGAGAGAGAGAGAGAGAGAGAGAGAGAGAGAGAGAGAGCAGCCAAGATGAGAAAATGAGAGCTAAGAGAATGAGAGAGGGCCAAGATTGAGCTATGGTGCGATGAAGTCATGGGGGTGAGGGGATGGGGGGTGCGGCGCCCCCTTTGTCGGCGTGGTCCTGAAGGGGGCCGTAAAGCGGGTCTTAGAGGGCCTTGATCTCAGTCCTATCTGGCTACCCAGCTTGTGTCTCCTGATAACCCACACCATCTAACTCATTCTCTCTCTCTCTCTCTCTCTCTCTCTCTCTCTCTCACACATATTAGGGTTCAGATTTTAGTTTCTCTTCCCTCCCTCTCTTTCCTCTACCTTCCCCTCCTTCCCATTCTGTCTCTCTCACCTCCCCGTTCCTTCCTGCATGTCCTCTCTCTTTCCTTCTCCCATCCTCTTTTCTTTCCCTTATTTCTGTCTCATCTTCCTGTCTCCAGCCTCTCCCTCTCTCTACTTTCCTTCCTAATTCTCTCTTCTTCCTGTTTCTTCCTTCCCTTCCCTCCATTATTCAATCCTTCTTCCCATTCTTCTCTCCCACTCCTTCTCTCTCTTCCTTCCCCTCTTCCTCTCACCCACACTTCCTCTCCCTTCATCTCTCCTTCCTTCCCCTTCCCATCCCTGCCTCCCTCCCCCACTCTCTCTCTCCCTTTCCTTCTGCCATTTCCCTCCCTACGAAATTGGCAGTATCACATTTAGCACATTACGCTAAGCCCCCTCCCCTCTCTCTCTCTCTCTCTCTCTCACAGGCCAACAAAATTACTTATGACTCAAGATATTTCCCACCATCCTACTGTACATAACTATGATAGAACTTCTGATCTCTCTCTCTCTCTCTCTCTCTCTCTCTCTCTCTCTCTCTCTCTCTCTCTCTCTCACACACATATATACCATTCCCACCTTCATAACAGCATGGATTTTACCAGCAGAACGGTCACGAGAAATATCCCTCCTGCAACAATCTCTCTCTCTCTCTCTCTCTCACACACACTTTCCCACCTTCATATAAGCAAAGAAACCTTGCTCTGTGTATCCAAGACAGTGGAGTACAGTAGATCCGAAACACCTGATCCGGAAAACTGCATCTACTCTCTCTCTCTCTCTCTCTCTCTCTCACACACACACACACACACACACACACACACACACACACCAAAATATACTCTTTCCACCTTAATAGCACGGATTTTACCACGCAAGCGAATACAAGAAACATCCCTTCTAGAAACCTGCATTCTCTCTCTCTCTCTCTCTCTCTCTCTCTCTCTCTCTCTCTCTCTCTCTATTTCTCCACTTTCTTTCCTCCCGTGTCTACTTCCAACGCAGCCTATCTCATAATTTTCCTCTCTGCTTCCTTACTTTGGCACTTTAGCTTTTATTTTCTTTGTTTTCTCACTTTCCTGCACTTTAGCTGTTATTCTCTTCTTTGCTTTCCCACTTTCTTACACTTTTGCTATTCCTTTTCTTTTTTGCTTTCCCACTTTCTTACACTTTTGCTTTAATTTTCTTCTTTGTTTTCTCACTTTCCTGTACTTTATCTCTTCTATTCTTCTTTCCTTTCTCACTTTCTTACACTTTTGCTTTTCCTTTTAATTAAGCTTAAGGGAATTGGACAGAAACATTTATATCTTTTTTTATTACTTTTTTTTTACTCGTATCACCAAACTCCATCTATTCCTTTTCATGCCTTTTTTTTTTTTTTATTCACCCTCTCTCCTTCATTTTGTTTTTATTGCCATGTATTCTTTCCTTTAATTTTCTCCAATTCGCCTTTACTGTTTCACTTTCTTTCACTTTAGGTTTAATGTGCACGTCTCTTCTCACTCTCTATTCCTTTATTTCCCACTCTCCTTTATCACCAAGTTTCTCCACTTCTCTTTCTCCTCCTATTTCTTCCTTTACACCTCCACTTTGCCTCAGTGTTATGCTTATTCCCCTGCTCCCCTCTTCCATAACGCTGCCTCTTCCTCCCACACTCAGCCTCGGTATTGCACATGTACTTCAATTCTCTCCCCTCATTGCTCGCCTTCCCCCACTTCTCTCCCTTGTTCCTCCTCCCTCCCTCCCTCCTTGCCTCTCCTGTCTCCCTTTCCCCTCCCTTTTCTCTCCCCCTGCATGCTCCTTGGCCCTTCTCCCTCCCCTTTCCTTTCCCCACGACCCCTTTGACTTGCCTCTCTTTTCTCCCTGCCCACCTATCCCCCCCCTCCCCTTGTCCCTCTTCCCTCATCTCTCTGACTCGGGTTTTCATTTTGCGTGCTCCCCTCCCCCTTCTACCTACCCCTTGCCCACTCCCTTGTCTCTCTCTCTCTGACCTTTGCTCTGCCCCAGCCCCTTATCCCCTCCCCTACACCCATCCTTTCCCCTCCTCACATCCCCTATCCCTCTCCATACCCCACTGACCCACTAGCACTGTCTCCCCGTACCCCTGGCTCTTCTTCCGTCACTTCCTTATGCCTCTTTCTCTCGTCTCCAAGTTCCTTCTCTATATTACCGCCGTGCCTTTCCTCCTTTCTCCTGCCCTTCTTTTCCTTATTCCCTTCATTCTTCTTCCCTCTCCCCTCTTCCTTTCCCTCTCTTTCTTCACCTCATTTCCTCTTCTCTTACTCCCCCTCTACCCCTTCTTCCTTCGCTCTATCCTTCCCCCTTTTACTTCCTCTTTCCCCCCCCCTCTCCCCTCCAGTGCCCCGCTCAGACACTATCAGGTCAGATCAGTGTTTATGGAGGGCGGCTGCAGCCAAGAGGTACAGGCCACGCTGTCTTGGGAGGGGCAGAGGGAGTGAAGGAAAGAAGAAAAGGAAGGAAGGAGGAAGGAAACAAAGGAGGAAGGAAAGTGCGGACGAGGAGAAACGAGGGGGGAAGAGAATGAGGGAGGACGAAAGGACGAGAGAGAAGGGAAGAGAAGGAACGCGAGAGGAAGAGAGGCAGAATGGAAGGAAGAAACGAAAGGTGGGAGGGGTGAACAAGCGAAAGAAAGAATGGCAAGAAGAAAGAATACAGAAGAAAAGAAGGAAAGGAAGAAGGAAGTAGAAGAAGGGAGGGGGGAGGCTGCAAGAGAAAGAGCCACTGCAAGATGGGTAGCTTAGGAGAGGACAGGAGGTTAGCATAAGGGGGGAGGGAGGGAGACTGGGAGGAACAGAAGAAACGAAGGAAGGAGAGAATAACCACTGGAAGGAAGAGTGAGAGAAAAGAAAAAAACGAAGGATGGAGAGAAACAACTGGAAGGAAAGGAGGGAGGAAGAAGAGCAGGAAGGTGGATAAAAGGACAAAAGGAAGACTGAAGGGAATAAGTAGTGAAGAAGGAAGAAAGGGAGGGGGGGGGACTATAGAAGGAGGAATCACTGCAAAATGGGTGGCTTAAGTGAAGAGAGAAGGTTAGTGTATGAAGGGAGGAGGAAGGAAAAGAGGCAGGAGAGAAAGAAAAGACAGTGAGAAGAGGGAAGAGAAAAAACAGCAAGTAAGAAGGAAGGAAGGAAGGATGGATGGGAAGAAGGGAGGAAGGAAGGATGAAAGGAAGAGAGAGATGGGTGAGAAAGCATAAGGAAAGACAGGAAAAGCTAGAATAAAAGTAGGAGGTAGGATGGAAGGAGGGTGGAGAAAAGCAAGGAGAGAAGGCAAGAGGACTGGGGGGAAAACAGGGAAGAGAAGAAAAAAAGAAGACCAGAGGGAATACGAAAGGAGGTAGGAGGGAAGGAAAGAGGGTGGAAGGAAGGATGGAGGAGGAAGGAGAGACAGGAATTACGACTGACGCAGAAAAATATTGATGATAAAAGGAACGAGAAAAACATGAGGGAAAGAGGAAGGGATTATAGAAGGATGAGGATAGGACAATGAGGAGAGAAGGATGGAGGTAGAAGGATGGGAGGAAAACAGTACGACGCAGGAAAAGGGAAAAGCAACAGAAGGAAGTATGAAGGACAGTAGGAAGATGAAGAGACAACGGAGGGGTGGAAGGAGGAAGTAGGGAAGGGATGAAGACGGAAAAGGGCCAGTAGTTGAGATGATGATGAAAAGTTAGAATGACCAAAGGATTGAATAAAAGAAATGAAAGAAGAAAGGAATGAAGAAAAAATGGTGTCATGCCTAATTAAATGAAGAAGGAAGACAATTACGTAAAAAAAATAAAAAAAAGGACGGAAGGTTAATGAGGGGGGAGAGAGAGAGAGAGAGAGAGAGAGAGAGAGAGAGAGAGAGAGAGAGAGAGAGAGAGAGTAAAGAACCAGGGAAATCGCGAGAATGCGGTGCCTCACAAACTTACTGCATTTTACCGCCTTTTTCTCTATCTCTGCTTTCTTATGCATGTTCACTATATGCACTTTTTTTACTCTCTGGCCTTGTTTACTTTCTCCTTTTATGTATTTCTTTATCCCTTCAGAAGTATGACATCTAAAACACATTCTACTTGGCTACCTCCAGACGATTTTATTCACATTAGGAGGCTTTTCGAGTTGGATGGGTTAGGCACCAGCTTCATGAACTCCTTTACTAGCGTCTTATGAGGGTCTCTTACACTGAAGAAAACCGTCTGGTGCAGGTGAAAATGTACAAAAATTCCTCGTACTCAAAAGATCAATTACATCATGATATTTTAAATCTTTTTTTTTTTTTTGTCTTATAGTTTTATTTTTGTGTTTTTCAATTCTCCAGCTGAACAGATATGTATTCTAGTCTTTATCTCCGGCTGTGCGCCTGCTCTCTCTCTCTCTCTCTCTCTCTCTCTCTCTCTCTCTCTAATTTAGTTTTTCAGTTAATTTGATTTAATTTGGTAGAATAATAACCAATATAAGCGTTCTTTTTTACTTTTCTCCTCCTCCTCACGATCATCATTCCTACCCTCCCTCCATCCTTCATCATCACCGAATCATCATCGCTTTTTACTTTTCTCCTACTCCTCCTCCTCCTCCTCATGATCATCATCATCATCATCAACACCCATTATACCCTCCTCTCCATCTTTCTTCCTTCACAAACTCCTTCCTCCTCCCTTCTCTCCGTTCTTCCATCAGTTCCTCATTCCTTTCCGTTTTTCCTCCTACCATCTCAAACTCCCCCATCACAATCCTTTCCTCCTCGCCTCCCACCTGGCGGCGGGTCCTTGAATTACTCGTTAGCCATCCATTGTCTCCAATCCCTCTCCCTTTCACTCCACGCCTCCCACTCCATTACTGCTGAAGACACACACCTTACTCGCCATCTTTTACAGCAGCATTTATTTATTATTTTTAGTGTTTTATCGTCTTTATATTATTCTTTAACAATCTATCTTCATATCTATCTATCTGTCTGTCTATCTATCTACCTATTTCAGCCGACGCCTCACTTCATTAATGTTGGGTTCATGCCTTACAACGACATTTTCCATCAACGCTTTTATCTTTTTCTTTAACTGTTAATCTTAAATGTGGACTGGATGCGGGTGAGGAGGCTAGTTTAGCTGTTTGTTTGTCCCTGGTCTGTCTGTCTGTCTGGTTGGGTATCAGATCTCTTTGTTTATTGTTTGTTTCATAACCTCTCTCTCTCCTCTCTCTCTCTCTCTTTCTCTCTCTCTCTCTCACTCTCTCTCTCTCCACTTAATTACTGTTGTGCACACTTAACGTTCAATATGAACGTTTTTAAAATATTCGTTTGTGAATTCATATTTTTTTTAAACAATGGCCGGAGGCTGAATCCAGATGTTGTAATATGTCTTGATGTATATTGTAATTAACTGTCTGACTTCTTTAATTGTCTGTTTTGCTTGCCTGACGGGGTGAAGTGGGCGAGAATGTTGAGGTCTTCTGTCAGTCTGTCTGTCTCTGTCTCATGTACACCTGCCTGTCCCACACACCTGTCCCCCTTAGCACAGGTGTGGCACGGTAATGGGTCATCTGCGTAATGGATCTCCGCTTACCTTCCCTGCTTATCTCCCCTCCTCTTTCTCCTCCCTTCCCCCCCTCCTCTCCTCTCTCCATCTTTACTTCCTCCCTCCCTCCCTCCTTTTCTTTCCCCTCCCTATCTCCTTGCCTCACCCCTCCTCTCTTCTCTTCATTTATCCTTCACTTCCCCTCTCTGATCTATTCCCTTCTCATCTCCAGCTCCTTTACTAACTTCCTCCTAAATTCCCCCTTCGTACCTCTATCCCCTTCCCCATTATCATCTCCCATCCGTTCCCCCAACCAAGCATTATATATCTCCCCCACATGTCCACCCCATCATCTGTTCTCCCTTTCTATCCCCTGTCTCATTAGTATCTACCCCCTACCCATCGCCATCTAATCCTTTTTGCCCATTTCATCTACCATCTCACCCTCCTTTATCCTCAGTTATCTCCCCCTCCCCACTTATTTCCATACCCTCCTCTCCTAAGCCATATCTCCTCCCATCCCCAATCCCGCTAATCAACTAAATTAATAGAACAACATGATTTCACACTTACAATATCCCTTAAATTGATGAAAATGACTCAGCATACAAAAAGATCAAATACCTGAATATCCCCCTCCCCCTCAACTTCCGAAAACGACTAAGCAGATAATAAACACTCCTATGGCCGTGGCGGTAGAGTAATTCGGACACCGCCAAGGGTTACGCGCATAGGTTCGAATCCTGGAGATGACTGGAGGGTTCTCGATCATGTAAAATATTGTCAAGGGGAAAGGTATTCTGGGCTTCAATCACCGAAGGGCTTGATATGGGACTGACTGCTACCTGCTTTAACAAAGTTGCCGAAAATTAATAATAAAAGAAGGGCAATGCATAACCAAACGATTAAATATTCCGCAAACTTCCATAAATATGCAAATAGATACATAAAAATGCAAAATAATATCACTGGCCTGGAAGAACATTAATCTCACTGACACACCTATCCTGACCTTCTTCTCAGGTGAGGTGCAACAGGTGTGGGCGTGAGGAAATGTGCAGGAGGAGTTGATGAGCTTATTGCATCTTTTTTAACCCAATAAACGTGAGGTTAAGACGGATTTGTGGCCTTAGATGTGGACCTGTTGCTCTGATCAAGACGTGTGGCCAAGGACGTCCTGCAATTCAAGTAGGGTGCCGGTATACGTTCTGACTCCTTCTGTAGGATGATGTCTTTTTTATTTTATTCTTACTGCCGCGGGAGAGATTTTCGCAGTATCCTAGTGAATGGGACAGGAACACTCTCCACAACTGCTTCAGTATGAAATGACAGCAAGAAACTAAAACTGATTTAGTAAGAAGGTGGCTAATCAATAATCCTCTAACTTAGCCTAACTCTGAAGTATCGCATGTTGTGGAAACTCCAAGAATGAGAGCTGTACTCCACAAAAGCGTCAGTCTCCCCACAGTACAGTGTAAACAACTTAGTAGGGTTAAAGAAACCAGGGAGTCGGCTCAGCACAACCAATCTCTGAGAGAAGAAATAATAAAAATGTTTCTTAAAAAGATGGTGAGCATAAGAAACACTCAGAATACGGAAACGTAATGAAGAATGATCCTGTGTGTTCCTGAATGAAGATGGGTGGTCGTAAGTCTTCGTCGCATATATAACAACAAATTCTTCTTAGTTCCAATAAATAATAACTAGACAGACCAGCAGTTATGTGTGTTATTGCTTCACTGGAAAACTGTTGTAGTGGCTGATGTGATAGCCGCATCCAGAAGTGAGTGAAAAAGTGAAGGATACAATCGTCAGCGTGACAGTGGATAGCACCATCTCAGATTAATGGTGAACAGCAAGAAGAGTTAATGAAAGGGACACTACTCATAGTTTTAGAAGGAAAAGGACAATAATATACCAACAGCAGCTACAGAATGAATTGAAAGGCAATACCAGACGTAAGGTACACATGAAGGATCGATGCTGTACGAAAACAGTTTGTAATTTTAACACTTTTGCCAGTCCTTCCATTTCTATACTATCCACCCGTATAGTGCGTAGCTGTGCAAGTGTGTAGTTTGTTGATGTGTTGAGTGTACGAGTTGGTGTGTTGTCAGTAGCTGTGTAGGGTGTAACTGTGCAGATGCGTGGGGTGATGGTGTGTAGTTTGTAACCGTGGTGAGCGCAGTAGTGACCAGAACTTAGAATATTATAAGGAGAGGTGTACAGTAGTTGTACAGGGTGTAGGGTCGGTAGTAGTGTAGCGTGCAATTATACAGTGTAATGTACTACATAGCAGTTTTAGATGCAACTGACTAGGACAATACGGTACATTGTCGTGTTGGATGTAATTGTAAGGGTAAAGCATAGAAGTGTATAGAGCAACTGTGTATGGAATAGTAACATATGGTGCAACTGTGTAGGGAATAGTAGTGTATGGTGCAACTGTGTAGGGAATAGTAGTGTATGGTGCATCTGTGTAGGGAATAGTAGTGTATGGTGCATCTGTGTAGGCAATAGTAGTGTATGGTCCATCTGTGTAGGGAATAGTAATATACGGTGCAACTGTGTAGGGAATAGCAGTGTATGGTGCAAATGTGTAAGAAATAGCAGTGTCTGGAACAAGTATGTAGGGAATAGTAATATATGGTGCAACCGTGTAGGGAATAGCAGTGTATGGTGCAACTGTGTAGCGTATAATAGTGCATGGTGCAAATGTATAGGGTATAAGAGAGTATGGTGCAACTGTGTAGAGCACAGTAGTATAGGGTGCAACTGTGTAGGGTACAGTAGTGTATGGTGCAACTGTGTAGGATATAATAAAGTAAGACATACGTGTACAGTGTAGGGTGAGATAGTGAAGGGTGAGACAGTGTAGGGTGAGATGGTGCTGGGCGTATGATGTTCCAAGTCTTCCTTATGTTGGTGTGTGGGGACCAATCCTGACAGTGGGCAGCCCTAACAGCGCGGGCCAATATAAAGTTCAGAGTGAGGATCAAAGTATTAAGCACGGTATGGCTGGGATAAGACTGCTTCCCACTCACCCTCCTCCTTACTTACTTGCTTATTTCTTTCTTACTTAGTTTTCTCGTCCTTGTGTTAGTCCTTCCTCCTGATCGTCTTTTTATCTCCTTGCTTCCTTCTTTTTACCCTACTTCCTTCCTACTCCCTCCTTCCTCTTTTTTGCGCCTACCTCCTTACCCCCTAACATATCCTTACGTCTTCATATACTTCCTACTGCTTTGTTCCCTTCTTATTTTCTTCTCTTCCTCCTTACCTTCTAATTTTTATTTACCTCCTCATTCATTTCCTTGGGATTTCCTTCCTCCATACTTTTCCCACACCCTTCTTCTTTCCTACTTTCTTCCTTGCCACTGATTTCCTTCCTCCTATCTTTCTTTCAACTCCATTATTTCCTTTTTTTCTCCTTACTCATTACCGACATTTTTTGCCAGTTACTTTTCTTTTCTCTTCCTTACTTCATAACAATTTCCTTCCTCTTCCCTCACCGCGTCCTTACTTCCTCCCCCTACTTCCTTCTTTACTCGTTCAGTTATTCCTTCGTGTTTATTCTTCCTTCTTACTGATTCCCTTCCATCTCATTTCCTTATAAACTTGCAAATAACGCGCACACACACACACACACACACACACACACACACACACACACACACACACACACACACACACACACAAGCATAAGTGCCTAAAATAATAACGCACACAAACACACTTCAGGCACACACACTGTCGAACTGCTCATCAGTATAAAAAAAAAAAACGCGCGCGCCCGCACGCACACACACACACACACACACACACACACACACAGGGGAAAATGCTTGACTATTACAAAACTATTATCTCTTTTTTTTCACTTCTGTAAACAAACACCCGCACAGATTCATGCGCGCATACAAAAATGTACAAACACTCACAAACTCAAAACGGCAAGTTCACATGCAAGCATAAACTCAAACATGCGCAAACACACACACACACACACACACACACACAAAAATACCCAACTATACGCAGGCATATCACACACATCCACGCTTGAACACACACACACACACAAAAATACCCAACTATACGCAGGCATATCACACACATCCACGCTTGAACACACACACACACACACACACACACACACACACACACACAACGTTTACTGCTTATCAACACAAAAATACAACAGAAACACACAAAGGGAAAATCCCCGGGTATTAACAAACGATTCCCTTTTTTATCCAGCAATCTACAAACACACACACACACACACACACACACACACACACACACACACACACACACACACAAACAAACAAACACCAAGACAGACATACAGACATATTTAACCACAGAAAGATAGGCACTCACCAACACAGTAAAAAACGACCGAAAGACGACATGGAAATCACAGACAAACACGCAGATGGAAAAACTGGTGTACATGTAAAGATTTAAAAAGTCTAATAATCAAAACACGCAGACAGATAGATTAGTAAAGGAGGAGGAGGAGGAAAAGAATGGTTACGATGATGATGATGATGATGATAATGACGATAATGAACTGGGCGAGTAAGCGGATGGGGTAGGTAGGTAGGTAGGTAGGTAGGTTCAGACACGGTATATAATAGAAGGGAATGAGGGGGGCGGGAGGATTCAAGAAAAAGAGAGGGATGGGATAATGGGGAGAGAGAGGACAAGAGAGCAAGGGAGATGGATAAAGTGGCAGAGTGAGATACAGAGAGAGATGGAGTCTAAGAAGGTGAGAAGAGTGGAAGGAGGAGGGGTATGGGGGGATGCACAGAGAATGGAATGAGGAAACAGAAGAAGGTGGACAAGGCACACAAGGTACAGGATGGGAGACTGAGGAGAGGAAGACTGACAACGCGGGGGTGATGGCATAATGAGTAAGATAAAACAGAAGTTTTGTGGTGTGGGTGATGGATAAGTGCAAAAAGGGACAGACAAATGAGAGGCACAGGAAAAGAAGGAAAGGGAACCTGAGATCGAAGGAGAAGAATACGATAAGGAAGTTTAAGTTCTGAGGTTTGGGTGATGGAGGGGACAGAGAAAAGGTGGAGAGATAAGAGGGATAGAAGAGGAGGCGGAGGGATATGACTGATCGAAGATGATGGAGAGAGAAACTGAGAGGAGGAAGAGTATGATAAGAAACGATAAGTTTTGTGGATGCGAGTGGTGGAGTGGGGAGAATGGACGGGAGAGACGAGAGGGATACGAAAGGATGGAGAGAGAAGCCAAAAATGAGGAGGAGGAGTAAGCTAAGGAATGATAAATTCTGAAAGTGGTGGAGAGGGGCGACTTAGTTACTCGTACCCGGACGTGCTATCTCGCCTCCGTGTTTTATGAGAGAGAATATAATTAATGTGATTCTGGACCCAAACTCTTAGTGTTCTCGTTCTGGATGCCAAGTTTTTCAAAGTAACTAATTTAATTCAGTTATCATGATCAAAGTAACCAATTTAATCCAGTTATCCTTATCAGAGTAACTAATTTTATTCCGTTACACTGATCAGACTAACTCTATTCCGTTTTCCTTATCACATTTATTCAATAACTATGCATTTATTCTATCTTTTATACTTTTATTAGCACATCATTAAGCCTCTAGCATTCTATTCTAACGCCAGACGATTTTCTTCAGCTGAGTGAGTCATAGGGGCCAATATTCACCCCAAAACTCATACGCAAACTCTTTGTGTTCTGCTGATTTGGAAAGCCTAGGTGTTCACTCAGCATCTCTTAGCATGTTCTGTTATGCTTATCCTCATTATCTTCATTCAACTCTTTCATATATATTTAGTCAGCTATTTTCTTTATTTATTCAGTTATTTATTTATGTGACTAGACATATATTAATTACTGTTTGCTTGTATCTACACTGTTCTACACAAGTTAGCATTCCTTATTACATTCTGTTTTGCTTATCCTGTGTGTGTGTGTGTGTGTGTGTGTGTGTGTGTGTGTGTGTGTGTGTGTGTTACTGTAATAATATTTAATCACTGATACCCACGCAGCCCACATCAACGTTATTTGATGTGTGTGTGTGTGTGTGTGTGTGTGTGTGTGTGTGTGTGTGTGTGTGTGTGTGTGTGTGTGTGTGTGTGTGTGTGTGTTTGTTTACTGTAATAATATTTAATCACTGATACCCATGCAGCCCACATCAACGTGATTTGATGTGTGTGTGTGTGTGTGTGTGTGTGTGTGTGTGTGTGTGTGTGTGTGTGTGTGTGTGTGTGTGTGTGTGTGTGAGAGAGAGAGAGAGAGAGAGAGAGAGAGAGAGAGAGAGAGAGAGAGAGAGAGAGAGAAATCTGCATGTTCAAACCCAACTTCTGGTACCCGAGTAGTTTACCATCCTCAACCCTTCAGTACACAACACACTCACCTCCTGCACCACACTATCAAAACACACTTAATCCTTCATCAAAACCTCAACAATAGATCCCTGGGAGCGACTGGGTGAACCGGTAGACTTCCTGCGGTCCACTGGGTTCCAGATATGACAGCAACAACTACAGCAACAACAACAACAGCAACAGCAGCCCGAAGACAGCGATGTTTAGCATTCCTCCTCGAAACTATTTTCTTCAGCCTAAGAAAGCTCTCTCTTAATGGGGTCATCCAGTCTCTCCTATTCAAAAGTACAAAGTCAGTTGTACCATCATCATCGTCATCAACCCCTTTATCATCGCCATCATCTGTATCTTTTCTATTATCATCATCATCATCATCAACAAACCCTTTATCATCACCACCATCTGTCTCTTTTCTACAATCATCATCATCATCATCAGCATCAACAACAAACCCTTTATCACCACCATCACCTGTCTCTTTTCTATAATCATTATTATCATCACCACCATTAGTATCATTATCACCATAGCTAGCCAATAACACTGTCATTATCATCATCCCCATCATCATCTGTATCACCATCAGCGTCATACTCACACGTTAACTGGGAGGAGCAAGGGCTGCAATTCCAATTCTACTGACATTACCAAAATATTACTCAAAAGATGTGGCGTGGCTAAATCAACGTAAACTCTCAGTTATCCGGCATTTCGTGGCCAAGTGACATACTGACGGATAGTGAAGCAGTACCCCTCAATGGGGGCCTACCTCTCTAAAAGTCCCGTATCTGTACTGTATAACTGCTCAAACATTGTAAAACAATACCCTTATTCACTGTAATGATCACAGTAAATATCACTGTACAGTAAGGCTACCTGGAAATTTTGGGTGACGAAAAATGGCGCGGATTTCGAGTTGTGAGCTTCCCAGGGAAATTTCCTTGGGAAAATTCAGCCATTTGATACGACGCGTACTGACTGGTCGGAAAGTGCAGCGACGAATAACTGAGAGTTTAATTTTACTCGGAAAAATAAGTGTGCACTTATACTGTACTTACACAACTCATGTAGCACAGCACGAAAGAAACGCAACTTACCTGCAAAAGGAAAATATAATTAATATTTTGAAGAAAAATATTGAAATACCTACAGAGAGCTAGGAAGTATAAATGTGGCCTGCTATGTTTATTTTAAAAACTACTCAAAATCTGCTCAAGCTATTTTAAGGTAACTAGAGACTAAACTAGGAAACATGGAACTTGATTTTTTTTTCACTTTTTTTTTTTTGGCGGGAGGTGGGTGGAGGGGGGTGGAGGCAGGTGTGCTCACAAAAGTGAGGAAATTATTTTTTGACTGATGCTCGGACTATCAAATTCTGTTACGCATATCCTTACCCTAGCGGAGATTTTCGTCCTCTTGCAGCCTATTTCTCAAACTCAGTGACAGAATACGACAATGGTTGGGTTCTACATCGTCTCTATAACACTTCTTCGTGACTAACATCACATTCTAGAACTAATTTCTCGTTACAGCTCAGCATTCAAGCTGGCGAGATTGCAATTTTACTGCGTTAAAATGAAGAGTCAATACATGCATTCCAAAACAGTACCGGGTATATTAAACTCGGGCATACCTTGAAAATTCTGTAAGAAGAAAAATAATAAACTATACCAATCACAAAAAACTGTAATAAATGGCTCACTGTCACACATAAATACCTGAAAAATGAAACTAAAAAAAGATCTTGTGGGTGAGAAAACAAAAGAGATGGGAGCGCCACAGGGACCAGGGAGGAAAGGAATGGTAGGGAGGAGCAAAGCGAAGGCGGTGAAGCAGAAGAGGGAGAGGGGGAGGGGAAAGAGGGATGGGAGACAAGGGCAGAAATAGGGAAGAAAGGAAAATATATAACTGTATGTGTCAGAGAGAGAGAGAGAGAGTGAACGGACACACAAACAAGAATGGAGAGAATTATTTACTAGCAATATTTTTTTTTTTTCCTGCGTACCAAAAATATCCATGCAGACTTTTAAATTTTCATCCTTGCTACTATGACACGATATTATTTATTTTTAAAACGACACTCCGAATAAAATAAAAATAAAAAACTCTCCCTCCATTAACCCCTTCAGTACGATGCCCATTATTTCAACTTCGTTACCTCTATGCATTTTTTTTTTTGCTAATCCCAGACTCATTTATTATTATCATTATTATTATTATTATTATTATTATTATTATTATTATTATTATTATTATTATTATTATTATTGCCTGAGGGTTTTACTAATGCTACAAACAATGCCAAGAAAATTCAGAGTAAACCCGCGGTCCACGCAAGGATGACGTCCAGAGAAGCCAGCATGAGATTAGTTCCGGCAGTGAGTTTAGTCCCCGGAGTGAGACTAGTTCTTAGTTCCAGCCGTGCGATCAGTTCCGACCGTGAGATTATTTCCGACCGTGAGATTAGTTCCGATCCTGAGATTAGGTTCGACAGTGATAATAGTTCCGGCCGTAAGATGAGTTCTGGCCGTTATATTAACTCCAAAAATTTGATTTCTTCCAACCGTGAGATCTGTTCCGATCGTGAGATTAGTTCCGGCTGTGGGATTAGTTAAAATCGTGGAATTAGTTCCGACTCTGAGATTAGTTCTTGCCGTGGGATTTCTTCCGACCGTGGGATTAGTTCCGATCCCGAGATCAGTTCCGACAGTGTGAATAGTTCCTTCTGTGAGTATAGTTCCGGCCGTGAGACTACTTCCGACTGTGAGATTAGTCCTGGCTGCAAAAATAGTTCTACCGATGAGATTAGTTCCAACCGCGAGATTAGTTGCAGCCGTAACATTAGTTCCGACAGAGACATTAGCTCCTTCTATAACAATAATTTCGGACGTGAGAATAGTTCCGGTCGTGAATAGTTCCAGCCGTGAGAATAGTTCCGGCTGTGAGATTAGTTCCGACCGACATTAGATTTGATCATTAGTCCCTTCTGCGAGATTAGTTCAGGTCGATGTTAGTTCTTGCCGTGAAATTAGTACCGCCAGGGTATAATAATTATTCTTGCTACCACCTTACAGTGTTCTTCCTTAATGCATCAACACGACTTTACTGAGCGTAGGAAGGACCATTTGGACTGACGGTGTTACGAACGATACAAAAATGCTCTCTCCCTCTCTCTCTCAGCTACTGTAAGAGGGGCCAGAGAGTCATTAATCACTGCAGAAAAAAGGAAAGAGAAGGAAGAGGGTGACATTACGCTTCTCTTACTGTCCCTCCCTCTCTCTCTCTCTCCATGTGTGTGTGTGTGTGTGTGTGTGTGTGTGTGTGTGTGTGTGTGTGTGTGTGTGTGTGTGTGTGTGTGTGTGTGTGAGAGAGAGAGAGAGAGAGAGAGAGACTATATGGACATGTGAGGGAGGAAAGTGGGACCTGGGACAGTGGGAGGAGGAGGAGGAGGAGGAGGAGGAGGAGGAGGAGGAGGAGGAGGAGGAGGAGGAAGAGGAAGAGGAAGAGGAGGAGGAGGAAAGAGAAGCATGTGTGAGGAGGAGGAAAGGGGATAGTATGGGGAAGAAGGATGGTTGGAGTGGCGATGGTGTAAGGGATGAAGTGTGCGATATGAGGGATGAGTGCAGGAAGAAAGGATGACAGGAACAGGAGGCGCAAAAGTGGAAGACAGGGGGTGATGATGGTGAGGAAGAGATGTGAGAAAGTAGAGGAGGAAAATAAGGGGATAAAGGGACGGACGAGGAACATGGAAGAAAATTAAGTGTCATAGGGAGGAGGAAGACTAAGGTAAGAGGAGGTAACAAAAAGGACTAAGACAGCTAAAGGAGGTAGTAAGAAAAAGGAAGATGGGGGATAGGAAGAGGTGGCAGGCGTGGTAGGAGAGGTGAGGAGGAGGGACAGGAGAGGCGAAGAATGGGGAAGAACAAAAAACAAGACGATAAGCTGGGGTATAGGAGGGGCTGACAGGAGAGGAAAAGGAGGGAGAGGTGAGGAAGGCATGGGAAAACAGAAGGTATGAGAAAGGAAAACAGGAACAGGATGAGGTAGTGGGGAAGTGGAAGACAGAGGATGGAAGGGATGGTATGAAGGTTAGAGGGGGATGGGAAGGAAAAGAACGGGAGAGGAGTAAAAGACGAATAGGAGACAGCATGACACGGGGATGTGGGGAATGGGATAGGAACAGAGGAGGGGAGGTGGGGGAGTGGCTGCAATATGTAATCTGAGGGCAAACTATTACATTTTTAACCAGCACCACAACAACACGCACGCCCAGAGGCTAATACGAATTATTCACATATCCGTACCGCCGCAGGGATGAGGGGAATGGAGGTTGTGGAAAGGATGGAGGGGGAAGAGGAATAGGTGGGGACTGAGAGGGAAAGAGTGTCGGATACGAAGGGATGGAGGTGTAAAGAAGGGAGTGAGTGGGGTAAGGGAAGAGAAAAGGAAAGGGAAAAAAGAGAAAAGGGAAAAGGGAAAGGGGAAGCGAAAGGGAGAAGGCTGAGGACAGGAAACAGAAAGGGGAAGAGGAAGGGAGAGGACTGAGGGCAGGGAAGGGAAAGGGGAGTGAGAGGGAGTGAAAGGTTGAGGAAGAGGGAGGGAAGAATGAGAGAGATGAGAATTAAAAAAAAAAAAAAAACGGATGAATAAAGAATGAGAAGACAGAATGGTAAGAAAAATAAGGAACGCGGGGGAAAATGATGAATGGTGAAAAGATGAGAACCACTGTGGCTCAGTCGGTTTAACACTGGCCGGATGATCGAAGGGCGCTCTGGAATGGGTTCCAGCTCCAAGGATTGCCAGTAACAGCTAATTCTATCATTTCTTTCACTGTCCAATGAGAGAGAGAGAGAGAGAGAGAGAGAGAGAGATGAAAGCAACATAGCCTTCATTTTTTCACTCTTTCACCTGCTTACATTCACTCTGTATGCAGTTACGTAGTGTAATACCAGCTCTTACACTGGCTAGGAGGAGAGGAGAGGAAGGGGCTACATGAGGAAAGACAACATATTCCTTATTCTGACTCTTATTTTTTCATATATACATCTCGGAATCACACGACATACTGTACATAGCAAGTCCTGCGTACCATTTTTTTTTTAAGTCATTATAAAAATACTGTACATCACCATTACCATCACTATTATCCCTACTGGTCTGTCACAGCCGTGGCTAAACAGTTATGTTAATAATAATAATAATAATAATGGTAATAATAATAATAATAATAATAATAATAATAGTAATAATAATAATAATAATAATAATAATAATAATAATAATAACTAGAAGCGCTGCTCGTTGCTGGAGCAACAAGTAGGTCTTCCGTCAAGAACAAAATTGTTGAATCGTTGTGAGTTCGATCTGCAAAGCTGACGTGTACTTTATGAATACTGCAAAAGTATAAGAATGATATGCAAGACAACTTTTGTTCAGTAAAACGTTTTAGGTGCCGGAGCTCCTCAACATAATGGGCCAACCCCTTTTTCTTTGTATCAAATGAAAGAACTGATAAAATTGCACAACTTTTGTTCAATCTAACAAAATGTTTACACGTTAAAAGATATAAACAAAAACATGTTGAAAAAATGAACGTTTTTACCCCTCCATATTTCAGGTCTAGGCGAGCTTTTTTATGCTGTACTTCTGGTCAAACTGAAATATATGCGGATCAACTACGATGTCTAGATCACCTAAACCTCGAATCTCGTTGTTACAGCTCTTTTCGTTTCTGAGTTCTTGCGTGCACAGAATGACGTAATTTTTCGAAAAATGACGTTTTCTCAAAACCGGAAGTAATTTCTGAAAAATGATTAATGCGTTAGAGGCGTCTACTAGCGTTGCATCTTGGCTGATAATATGAACGAAATCGAACACCTGACCTATTAACGTTTGAAAAAAAAAGGGGAGGTGAAAACTAAGAAGAACAAGAACAAGGACAAGAAAGTCTTCCGCTCGAGACGAAGAGCTTAATAATAATAATAATAATAATAATAATAATAATAATAATAATAATAATAATAACAATAATAAAAATAACAAAATAATACATAATAATAATAATAATAATAAATCTCTTATAATCATGCACATTTTTATCACATAAATACCTCAACAGTGGCAAAGAAATAATCTCCGTCCATCATCCAACTCTGTTCTGCCTTTCCAGTCACATCTCCATGAGCGGCATTATGTGGCCAATATACCCTAAATATTCCTTAGACTCTTACCCTTAGGAGCGACATCTAGTTAGGGCGACTTAACCCAAAGTACCACCTGGCGTCCTATCATCATCATCATCATCATCATTACCATCTTCACCCAAACTCAAATTCCCAGAGATGAATGGGTGAGGTAAATTCATAACAAACTACATGAACACAATTACTGGAACACCTATTAAGAAAAAAGCGCTAAGAATAAGACAAAAGACTGGTGACTGCTGCCAAGACTGAAGAGTAAGACTGGGTGGAGAGGAGTGAGGGACGAAGCAGAGATGAAGGACGAGTACAGAAATAATTCGAGGAGGATGAGATGGGGGAGGGGAGATGAGAGAATGGGGATGGAAGGAAAGGAGGGGAGGAAAGGGATGGGGTGAGGGGTGGGAAGGGGGGAAATGGATGGGGTGAGGGGTGGAAGGGGAAGAAAGGGATGGGATGATGATGGGTGGGAAGGAAAGGGATGGGGTGACGGCAGGGGGGAAGGGTGAGACAAAGAAACTGATAAGGAGAGGAAAGGAAAGAGAGGGAAGGGAAGGAAAAATGAAAATGGAGAGGGAATGGGGAGGAGAGAAAGGGAGAGGATGAGACACAGCCCGGTTGGAGAAGGATGATTGAGGAAAGTGACAGAATTAGATGGGAGAGGGAAAGTGTAATTATGATGAGAAGGAAAGAATGGATGGAAAGAGAAAAGGACGTTAAGAAAGGAAGGAAATGAAAAGAGAAGATGGGATGGGGAAGGAAATGAGAAGAGGGGATGGGAAGGGGAAGGAAAGGAGAAAGTAGCAGGGGAGATGAGAAACTGATGGGAGGGGAGGGAAGAGGTCAGAAAGGAGGGAAGGAGGGAGCGAGAAGTGGCTGAAGTCTCTCATCAGACCGGCCATTGTCCTCTCGCTCAACCACACCCAAACCACTTGGCCATCACGCTTACACCACCGACACAGAAACCCACCGTAGCACAGAGGAAAACTACACCACAGACAGACAGAAACCCACCGTAGCACAGAAGAAAATCACACCACAGACACAGACAGAAACCCACCATGGCATATAAGAAAATCACACAGCACCAACATAGACAGAAATCCACCACAGCACAGAAGAAAATCACACAACACTGACACAGACACCATAGCACAGAAGAAAATCACACAACAACGACATAGAAACCATCGTAGTACAGAAGAGAAAGCTGTGCGTGGAGGAAAATATCTGTACACCCACAGTCACAGCCACAGACAACCCGGACACAGACGTTCCCACAGTACAGAACTCCCCCAAGATACAAGAGATAGCACGTGTGGGGGAAAATGTTATATAGCCACAGTCAAAATCATAAAGAAGGTGGCCACATAAGCCCCTCGTGGCACAGAATCGGACACAGAAAAGTTCCCGCGCACAAAAACTTCAGCTCACTCTTACAAGAAATAGAGACGCACCACAGAACACACACACCCGGACCAGAAGACAATGAGGACAATATACTCCACTCCCAGGCCAAAAAATTACACACACACACACACACACACACACACACACACACACACACACACACACACACACACAACACACACACACACGTTCCTCCTCAAAATGTATTCCACCAAAACAATCATCTTCATATTTTTCAAAATCCCTAGAAACTACATACGCACACACACACACACACACACACACACACACACACACACACACACACACACACACACACACACACACACACACACACACACAAAACCACAACCCCCCGTCTCTAAACCCACTTTCTTCCTTTTAAAATCGTCTTCGAATGTGAGCGAAATAAAAAACAGGCGAGGAGTGTTGAGTCGGGTATTTCATGGCGCGCCGGACACTCTTTCAGGGCAAACTTTGATCCAGAAAAGGTCTGATCAGGAGCGGGGAGAGAGGGAATGGGTTAAGGAGGAGGAGGCAGGAGTGGGGAGGGAGAAAGCAGAGATGTGGAGGGAGGAGGAGGAGGAAGGGAGGAAGTAGAGGGAGAAGGAGGGTGAGAGAGGAAAGGGATGGGTAAGGAGGGAGGTATGAGAAGAGGGGGAAATGGAAGGACGGAATAAGGAGATGGGGAAAGACGATGTGGATGGGAGGGGCAAGGAATATTGAGAGGGAGGCGGGGAGGATAGAGGGGGAAGTAGGAAGCACTGGGGGCGAGAGAAGGGGATGAGGTAGGAGGGAAATTGGAGGGAGCAGGGGATGGGGAGGAAGGCTGGCGATGGTAGGAGCAAGGAGGGTCGAGATGAAGGTAAGCAAGATCGGAGTAGAGAGAATGGGAGGAAAGAGATGGGGAAGGAGATAAGGGATGGGAGGGGTGGGGAGGGTAGAGAAGCTAAGGAGAGATGAAGGGAGGAGTGAGTGGAATGCTGGGGAGAGGAGGAGGAGGAGGTTGAAATCGGCTGAAGCAACAAGGGTGAGTCTGGGGTGGGTGCAAGGAGAAAGAGGGAGAGGAGGAAGCAAATGGCTGAAGGAAATAAAGGGTGCAAATGGGGGAGGGGTGGAAGATGAAGGAAACTGGGGAAACGAGAGGAAAACAGAGGAAAAGGGGTATGGAGCGACTGACGGGGAAAGGAGAATGTCTGAAGGGAGTGAGTAGAAGAGAGAGAAATGGAAAAAGGAGGGAAAGCTTGAGAAAGTATAAGAAAACAGGGTTAGGGTTATGCTGGAAGTAGGGAGTGCGAGAGGGGAAGAGGGAAGCTGAAGGGTGGAAGGGAGGGGAAAAGAGGAGCTGCGAGGAGGAAGGGGATGGGAAATAGGCGGTAAGGAGTCTAATAGGAGAAGAGAATGACGTTCTCCTTAACCCTTTCACTACGATGACTCATACTCGTTAATTTACGATGCCTCAACACGATTTTGCTCAGAATAAGGATATCGTTAACGGGCTATGGTAAACGGACATAGGCCACACACACACACACACACACACACACACACACACACACACACACACACACACACACACACACACACACACAAACTACAAGTGCAAAAAATACAAGCTGCACGGTATACACAAAAACTCCAAGAAACATGTCCACTACGAAACTTAAATACAACAGAGCGAGACAACTTCAGATCACTCTATTAGCCCCTTCAATACGATGACGCTGAGAAGACGCCGTTCCAGACAGAGAAGTAGCAGAGATTAAGGGAGATTTAGGGAGTGGAATGTCTGCAATGGGGACGGGCAGCTTGCAACAAAAACGTGATACGCCCTGCAAAGATTGGGCGAGACACACTGCAGGCCAAACTTATTGCAATGGGGGCTGAAGAAAGAGGATGAGACTGTGTGTGTGTGTGTGTGTGTGTGTGTGTGTGTGTGTGTGTGTGTGTGTGTGTGTGTGTGTGTGTGTGTGTGTGTGTGTGTGTGTGTGTGTGTGTGTGTGTGTGTGTGTGAAAAAAATTTCCTTTTACCAAATCTTAATAGTCAAATGATCCTGAATGTCTATTCCCTTGTTTTTTTTTTTTTTTTTTCATCCGGCATTATACTAGACTATTTTGCCCGGCAGAGAAAAATTCCTTGCATTCAACGGCAAAAGATGAGTAAATAAATAAATAAATATGCTTTCGATTATTCATTTCCCTTCTTGGAATACACGTTATATTATTCGTCAATATAGAGAATTTTGCTCAGACAGTTGGATATTATGAAAGCGTTAACAGAGAACACCGAAGAGGGGAATGACGTGAGATTATCGTTACAACAAGAGAGATAGAAGAGGAAAATGAGATGAAAATACGAGGATAACGAGAAATGAAAATACCTGCCATAAAAAGTAAGTAATACAATCCGTAATAAACATACAATGAAAATAATACACAAGTACTTCTATATAATGTAATATGAGTCAAACAGTCCCAGTAAATGTACCCGGAATTAGATCTGGAAGTAGCAGTAGCAATGGTATCAACAACGAAAAAGTAGTAGCAGCATTATTAATAATTCTAATAAACTGAAGGTGATAAGAATAAAAAATAATAACAAAGTACATTATAGATATTATTATTATTATTATGAGTTATTATTATTATTAACACATTTTTTACGTATCTGCATTCCTCCACAGTTATTCTTATGCCGAGAATGCAATGGGGTAACACCAGGAGGGAGAAAGAGACCACACACCAAGAGCGTGGGCTATGAGAGGGCTCCTTCATTGCCATCCCCCTCCAACCCCACCCTCCTCTTAACTCTTCTACCCCCATCACCCCTACTCTCATTCTGTCACTTTCACTCAGCTACCATTAATTATCCTCTCCTTCATTCCTTACTGGGTTCTTTCTTCATCTTCCCGTCTCTCTCTCTCTCTCTCTCTCTCTCTCTCTCTTTCCTCCTTTTCTTTGCAGACACCTCCACACCTCTCCTCAACCCATTACCCGGTACCATCAAATTTTCACACATTTAAACTGAACATTAATGCTCATACTCTCCATTTTCTTTTTTATTTACATCATTACCACTTCTCATATCTTCAAGCCAGCCTCCCTCCACTCTCCTCTCAATCCCTCCCAAATCACCATCAACGTAACCCTCACCCCATCCGTGTGCAACCGATATTAATTTTCCTGTTCCCCTTTCTATATTCTCCTCATTTTTTTTTTATCATTTTTTCATCTTCACCTCTTCTCTTTACGGACACCCCTCCCCCAACCTACTCTTCAGTCTCCTTATCTCCACCACTCCTACTTTCACGCTGATAGCTTGTTCACCAAATATTAATATCCTTTCTTTCTGTATTCCGTTCTTTTTACCAATGTCCTTCTGATTATAACCCCTTTTCTTCACAGCTCCACTAACTCCCTATCCCCACCACTCCTACTTTCATTCAGTAAGTTTCATTACACATTAATATTTCTTTCATTCTATATTCTGCTCTTTTCTTAAGCATTGTCTGATCTGCACTTTTTTTTTTTCACAGTCGCTTTTCACCCCCGTCATCCCCCACCATAAATACTCACCCTTGCCATTTTCACTTTGCAATATTTTTCTATTCTTACATTCTATTCGTTATCACTTCCGTATTTGCACCCACACAGCCACTTCAGCATCCTTTAACATTCCTAATCATACTCTTATTCCTGTCATATTCACCTAACATTCCTCTTCCTCTATTTATCATTTTTCCACTCAACGCCCCTTCCTCTATCATTTTTTCCATTCTACGCACCTTTTGTTTTACCTATACCCACCCCTCCCTCCCAAATCCTTACTCTCACTCAGTCATTTTCACATACCATTCACTTTCCTCATCAGTTTCAATCTTCATCTCCTCATAATCACCCTCCCCCAACCTCACTCTCACCACTGTCATTTTCTTTTCATCGTTCACATCACATTCAGTTTCTTTTTTTTAATTTCCACTATCATACACCTTCTTCCGCTAGTTTTTCTCACTCTTTTTCTTTCCAGCCACGTCAATCTTCCTTCCTGTCATATTCATCTTGCACTCACAATCTAGTCTCCATTTCCATATTTTGTTTAGGCAGTTCTTAAGTGAGATGCTGGACTGAGACGATGATGATGATGATGACTGATTGATTTTCTTCACTGAAAGTCCTTACAGTCTCCGTTTTTATCATTACGGTGTCATTATCCCCTCTCATTCTCTCTCCTTTCCACTCACCTACCATCACTACCCTCACCCTCCTTCACCACTCTATCGCTCACTCTTTCTCTCCCCTCCTTCCCTCTCACTCTGTATCTCCCCTCGCTCACTCCCTATCATTCCCCTCTTTCCTCTCTCTCTCCTCCTTCAATTAACTCTCTCTCTCTCTCTCTCTCTCTCTCTCACACACACACACACACAAACACACACAATCTACCCACTCCTTCCTTCCTCTCTCTCTCTCTCTCTCTCTCTCTCTCAGGAACCAATCGCATCAAGGCCTGCTCCACCTACCTGCATAGCCCACCAATATTTTTTACGGCCCCCCCAGCCTCCCATTCAGGGGTTCTACGGCTTCACTTATGGGGGTGTACTTTCACATGAGGCCCGTATCTCCCTAGCACCTCTTCCTTAGCGACTTATTCTGGATATGGCTGGTTAATATCCTTTTGTACGCTATTTATGCAGAGTATGGCGATGTTTGTAGGATTTATATAACACAGAATAGGACAGTAGTAAAAAGCAAAATAGATCGCTTACGAAAAGGTGTTAGGGAGCTTCCTTAAGAGACGAGAATAAGAGTCTGTAAGGCATATAAATCACTCACTTTCTGTTTTGTTTCCTATTTATGTGAACTACAGTACACTCCTCCCTCTGCTAGTCTCTCCAGCCCTTATAACACAATTTTTAAATATATATCTCACTGATTTTTTTTTTATTACTCAACAGAATAGGTATGCAATCAAAGGGTCTTACTTTCATCTTGATATTAGTTGTGCCTTTGTATTACCTAGAACACACACACACACACACACACACACACACACACACACACACACACACAGATATCCACGACTTCAGTGCCGCTTTCAAAGTCTGGACGCGCTCTGATAATTTCATGAACACAGGAGTCAAACTTTGCCGCTCCAAAATTAGCTGTAAGCCCGGTAAAAAAAAATACAATAAAATAAAATAAAATAAATAAATAAATTGCAAGAAAAAAAAGCGTAAACTGAAAAAAACAAAAAAAACATGACTCTTTAATGTGCTGAAGGTGATGCCAGACTGCGTGTTGGCACTGAAGGCTATGGAATTAATCAGCCCTGCAACTAGTGAGGTTTCTCGCAGCTGAGTAAAATCGTCTGGTTTTACCCTGAAGAGAGTACCTGCGTCCAGCTGAAAGAAATCGAAGCTACCGAACTGATGTAAAAAAAAAAAAAAAAAAAGTATAGCGGCAAACGTACACGGCACGTGAATCAATCTCCTTCCTCTCTCTCATTCTCTCTCTCTCTCAACCCCTTCGCGACGGCGGTCTCTCCTAAGCTGACTAATTAACGTACCCGGTTGCAAATATATACAAGAATTACCCATCCCAATGAAAACGACGCTGCCTGTTTTAAACCTCTTAGTTACGGGGGTGGGGTGAATCACACTTCAGTTGAATAAAATCCCCTGACGTAGCAAGAATAATATATTAAAGTGGTAAGGTGCTGAAGGGGTTAAAAAAGCGGGTCCGCCAAACCGCTCCTAAAGAGATGCAACTGTAAAGAAATCCTACTTGAAGATGGCAATCGTTTGGTGCTTCCGCGATTTGTGCTGTGTTGATATGATGATAGAAAGAGGAGGTCCTTTATTTTATGATAGGAAATTTAATATACATAAAGTTCGTACTAGTATGTTAGGTTAGGTTGGGTTAGGCCAGGGACAGCATCAATAGCATACCCTAACCCAAGAATACATGACAACCTCTCCCATCTGCGACACCAAGTTAACAGCAATAATAATAATAATAATAATAATAATAATAATAATAAATAATAATACCGTGCAACTGATTCTTCTGCAATAAACCCTAAACTGCTTCTCCAGTTCCTCTTCAAACTCACTCAACCTTTCATCACATCCTCCTCTTCATCACCTTTCAGATATGTGAAGACGGGAAGGAGCCAATTAATGAAAAAAAGAAAAAGAAAATAGATAAGACATTCAGGCGGACACTCGTGACGTCACATGCCCGGACCAGGCCTACCAACACCACCGTACAACCAAGCATCGCCAACCCTACCCAACCCTTCGTATTCAAGGCCCCTAAATCCGCAGCAAAACTCATAAACTCCACACAACAATCCTCCCCTGTATGGAAAATTAATTATTCATACGCGGACTGTGAGTGTTTGATAAAGTTTCGGGGTTAAAAATAACGGAAGGGATGGTACGCCTGCCGGGGTCTTGGGCGGGAAACACAAGGGAGGCTTTGTTTGGGTCCTCTCATCTCCCTCCTTTTGCTTCTCCTCCTCCTCCTCCTCGTCTTTCTATTTCTGTGCTCTGCTAGTCCTCCACCTCGTCCTCTTCCTACACTTTTCTTCTTCTACTCTTTTTCCTCCTCCTTAATTAAAACTTCTCCCTGTCGTCTATTTTTCTTCTCCTCCTCCTTTTGTCCTCTATTAAATCTCCTCCTCCTTCCTCTCCTCCCCTTTCTACTACACCTATTTCTGTTGCTACCTCCTGTCACCGTTCTCTCCTGTTCCTCTTCCTCCTCTGCCTATCCCTCCTGCTTCCGTCTTCTAGGTATACGTCATTTCTCCTTTATTCTCCCTCACAATCTCCTTTTGCCAAGGCCCTCCTCTTCCTCCTATATCTTATCTTCTGTCACTTCTATTCTCTCTCTCTCTCTCTCAAACTGCAAATCAACCACAATGCAACACCGTCCTGCAGTTACTGTTCCTTTGAAAACCGAGTGTGTAGAATATCCCATTGATTTTCTCCACTAAAAATTTCCTTTACAGCCACTCTCTACAGCATGGAAGTCTTTCTTACTTTTCCTGCCGGCTTCGGTTGGGGATTAGGGGAAGTGGGGGAAACCTTGCTTTGTTATCCTTGTCTTAGGCTCAGAGGGACGCACTTTCATTGGTTTCGTAGACTTCGTGATGCCTATTTCCTTGTGTTATATTTTGCTTACTACATATTAATCTTTTTGTTATTTATACCTAATCAATATCGTATTTCATTAAGGAAATACAAGAGGATATTAATGTGCCATGATTATGTAGAATTAGACTAGTAATGAGGATGCGCTTGTAATTCTCTTCAGCTGACAAGAACAGGGAACACTTAAACTCCATCACAAGCACTTAAAATGTATCGCACTAAAAATATATCGCAAACGCTTAAAATACATCAGAGACACTTAAAACGCTTAAAATACATCACAAACACTTAAAATACATTACAAACACTTAAATTATATCACTTAAAATCTATCACAAACACTTTAAATATATTAGTTACAGTCCAACAGCCTCTACCGAACCAATAGTGCTGTTGCTTTTACTCTTTTGCTCTCATATTCATGCTAATTCGTCAACTCCCCTCATCTGTCAATTCTGTCCCTACTCAGCAACGACGATCCCTCCTCCCAAGCCACACCACCCTCCCCCCTTCACTAACATTCACTTCTTCACTACGGGGCCCTTCCTAAACTGAATTAATCCATCTGACGACGTACTGTTTAGTTTTTTCTTGCTACTTCCAGACGATTTTCCTCAACTCTCGTACAGAAGGGGTCAATGAAGGCTTTAACCCTCCAGTTCGAAGAGCTTTTAGACTGAGCAGAATCGTCTGGAGATAGCAAGAATAAGAAAAATGCCATCGCTCTGAAAAGGGTTAAGATACTGATAACCAACCTCTTCATAAGGAGATCCTTGCCAAGGTAAACAAAATTGTCTGGCGGTAAGAACAATAAGAAAATCGTAATGAAGAGGTATAATTATCGCGCGCCTTTAGAAGGCGGAGCGATAATGTTTTTCTCCGCCTGTGTGTGTGTGTGTGTATGTGTGTGTGTGTGTGTGTGTGTGTTCCCATTACATTTCATGAACGACTTCAGCTATCAACATTAAACCTTCAGAGTATCAAGATATGACCGAGTTCGAAAATGGGCACTCGGGGTCATTGTCAAGGTCACCAAAATTGCTGCCAAAGATCAACTAGTTTTCATTGCCCGCCTTTAGCACCATTATATCTCATGAATGGCTTGAGCTATCAACATGAAACCGTCAGGGTATCAAAATATGGCCAAAATCTTGGACTTGGCCAACAACATATTCTAGCAGGCGATTAGCATTCGGTTCCCGAATGTTTTTCTTTCATAATTCTGTTTCTACGAAGTGTCAAATTATGTAGCAGCTTCTTTTTAAAATGTCAAGGACAATTTTCCATATTTTGAGGATAATTTTGTGAGAGCATATTTTCCCTCCTTTTCCACCTTTCATGGGTAAACCGATTATTGTCATTAGCGTATGCTTCCTCCATCCCATCCACTTCCCTCCCTTACCTCTTTTACCCCTACCCTCTTCTACGCCCTCTCCCCACCTCTCCTCCCCTCCCTCCCCTCTCCCTAACACACACATCCAGCATTTCTTCCCATCTCGCTTCTGTTTTCTCCCCCTCCCCCCCGTTCTTCACTCCTCCCCTTCCTTTGCGTTTCTTCTTCCCTTCCTTCCGCCCCCCACGCACAGATATCTGGTTTTCCTCCCCTTCCCTAACGTTAAGTCCATAGGCAGAGATGGTTAGGAAAGGGAAAGACAGGTAGACAAGGGAGAGGAGGTGAGTAGAGGTGAGATGGGGAAAGGGAGCGGAGTCGAGCGGAGGGGAGGGGAGAAGGGAGGGGAATGGCATGGGAGAGGAGTTTAGAGGCGTGAGGGGAGGAGAGGGGAGGCCCGGAGACGTAAGTAATGGGAGAGATGGGGAGACATGAATAGAGATGATAGGGGAGTAGAGAGGAGACAGTGAAATGGGGAGGGATATATGGGAGAGAAGAGAAGAAACAGATAACGACGGGGAAGGAAACAGGAAGGAAAGAGACGACACAGGACAGGAATAAGTAAGAGAGAAACAATTAAACTACTAAACTCTTATACCTGTATATGGATAAATCACACACACACACACACACACACACACACACACACACACACACACACACACACACACTCATAACAGCACGAGAACCAACATGGAACTTAGTTACGGACAGTTCACTTAAACACATCGTACCATAATCATAAAAGAAAAAAAAAACTTATAACTGATAAATCGCCTAAAAATTGAAGTACATCTGTAAGAATATCAACGTAAAGCTTATACATGGAAAACCACTAAGGGAAAAATCGTAAGATAGTAGTAAATCGCCCTACAGGTATACGTGGCTGGGAAAAATCGATAGTGGTAAGAAATCTCCAAAGCCTCCCAGCGGCAGTCACATTACACCACCTCAACCTGACGAATAAAACTCTTTTAAGGTCCTTCTCCTGAGGCAGTCCTGGGGTTTCACAGTATTTGGAGATAATCAGGCCGCCACACACCACAAAATTGAGCCCGGGGGTGGCGGTGGGTTGGGGCAGGAGGGTGGGATAGTGGGGTGAGGGACGGGATATAGGGGTTGTAGGTGGGGGAAGGGGGAAGGTGTGTGTTGTTAGAAATGAGGTTGTTGAGTCAGATGGCTGAATAGGTGACGATGATGGGGGAGGGGTGATTAGGTAAAATTGTGAATTTATTGGGGTTATGGAACGCTGGTGGAGTTGTGGAACTAGATGTGGGGTGATGTGGCAAGGTTGTGAGGTGCGAGGTGGTGGAGGGAGTTGGTTGGGTGGAGATGGTGGAATGGGTGAGAATGATGGAAGGGGTAAGGGTGGTGGAGTGAAGTAACGCAGTGATGGTGGAGGGTGTAGTTTATTGGAGGGTGTAGTCTGGTGGAGGGGGAGGTATGGTAGAGGGTGATGTGGATGGGTTGTTTATGAAGTGATGCTGGGGTTCTGGAATTAAGGTGTCAACGTACACTGGCGTGAAGGACTGAGTTTACATGTGTGTAGGGGTGGGAAGCAGGGGTCTGAGGGCGTGATTAATACAGAAAAGGGGGGGGGGGATAAGGGATCGATTAGAGGTGTTTGTGGGTGTGAGAGAGGGTGTGGGAGTAAGAAAAAAGATCTGACAGAGGGTGTGAGTGTGTGAGGCGGTGTGGGAGTGGGTGTGGGCAGCAGGGGTGTAAAAATCCTTAATGTGGTCCTCAAATTAAGACACTTTTTTCTAATGAATTTCAATGAGATGTTGGATTTTATGCGTTTCCCGGGCGATGTCGTGTCAGAAAAAAAAAAAAATGAGAAAATAAAAAAGAACTATAACAGGGAGCTAATCACGTCATGTGGGTGCCTTGAGGGCCGCATCTGCGTGGACTAAGGAGGCCCCCTACCATTTCTTCTTACTTGTCTGCATATACCATGATAATATTCTCTTTTATGTCATTCATGGAAACCACACGGACATCAATAAAATACAATAAGCTGCAATAACTATGAGACAGAAGTTTTAGGGTTCTGAAGCTCACTAGACTACGAGTGAAATGGTTTCTGAAAATCTGGTAATTCTAAGTACACATACATTAAGACTGATGCCCGACTGAAATGAACAAAACTTCACTTCATGAATGACGTGGGAAGATTCTGATGTAACACGGGGAGAGTGGATTTGGTGTTTGCACAGAGACCTACGAAAACAACCTAGTGAAAAAGACGGGCTTACATATGGATATTTCAAGCACCTGGAGGAGGTATATTCTCGTAACATGGCTAGTCGATGAGGATGCAAAATGACCTGTGATCTGGAGAAAAGGTAGAAAAATTTCGATGTGACAGTGGATGTGTGGATCTGATGTTTACACTACAAAATCCTTGAAAATTATCTAATGAAAAGGAGAGGGACCTGCAAGCATATCTGGACGAGTTATATGATAAAAACTGAGGAAGACGCATTGTGGCAGGTGTTACAGCGAAAAAGTGAGAGGATTTCAAGGTGAAGGGGGATGTGTGGATCAGGTGTTTGCACTGAACGGTCTCTTAGAAATATTTGGTGAGGGAGGAGAAAGACTTGCATCCGTCTTTTACCTCCCACAATAGGGTGATGTCTGTAGTTTATTCTTGCTGTTACCAGACAATTTCAAACACTTTAGGAGGGCACCTAGAGGAAAAGGAGGCATGACTAATTCCTCCAGTTTGAAAAGTCCCACATAAAAAAAAATAATAATCTGTAACTGGCAAGAATAAAATATAATAAAAAAGCATAAAACAGAGGATGATGCATTGTGGCAGGTGTTCCACTGAGGCAACATGTGGAAGGACGGAAGCTTATGACTGCTATAAAGTGATTCTATTGGGCTGTTAATCATGTGAACTACAAGCCACAGTCACAAACAAACTTACGATCAATTTCCTTGTCATAACTAGGATTTTTATTTTTTCCCCAGGAAGTGCAAAAGGACGGGAGGATTCTGTGTTTTGGTCGCCTATACTCTGTTCACTTTCACTGGGCATAAAACTGCTCTCTCTCCATCTTGAATGCTTGGCTGTAACAAGACATTAACACTAGAATATGGTACAAGGCCAAGTCACGAAGAAAAGTTGTGGTAAGGATGTACGGCCGTAAACTGTCATCTTTCCGGCACTAAGCTACGGAAATTAGAGGTTTAAAATTACCAAGTTAAACAGAATGAACAACAGAAGAAAAGAGAGCTAGGAAAGGAAAACAGGATGGAAATAAACACGAAAATAAACCTGGGGAAAAACTGGAAAGAAAAGACGGAGAGGAAAATATATCCAAAAGAAAAATGAGGGAAGAAAACTACAAAAAGAAAGGTGAAGGAAGGGAAGACAACTGATATAGGATGAAGAAAAAACTAAAGAAAGGAGGGGAAAAAAAAACGGGGGGGTTAACCAGAAGGAAAGAAGGAAGGAGAGAGAGAGAGAGAGAGAGAGAGAGAGAGGATGGAAAAGTTGAGAGCAGCGCCATCTATTAGTCAGTTCTTCCTCTTCCTCTTCCACTTCCTCAACCTCTCAGAGCACAACATCCTCTCTCTTCCTGTCCCTTCCCTCCTCCTCCTCCTACTCTACCACTTCTACATAATTTGCTTTTTCTATTTCCTCCTTTCTTTCGCCTCCATCTATTACTATTAGTACTGCAACTTTCTTCTTCTTGTGCTCTTCCTTTACTGTATTTATCTGTCTTCCTTCTCCACCTTTTCCTATATCCTCCTCCTCCTCCTCTCTTTATTTCCCTTTTCTGTCTTCTTTTCATCTTCTCTTACTTCTTCCTCCTCCTGACTCTGTTTTTTCACCTCCCTCCTCTCATCTCCTTTTTCTCTACCCTCTTCCTTTCTCCTCACTGCTCTTACTCAGAACCAATACGCCTCTCTCTCTCTCTCTCTCTCTCTCCATTACCGTGCTAAAATCCCCCCTACTTCTCTCCTGCTACTCTGTCCCTCCTCATACTCCCCCTCTCTCTCCTCGTTCTTTCTCCTCCCTCGTCTCATCAAATACTTCTCAATCTTTGTCCGCTCTCTCTCTCTCTCTCTCTCTCTCTCTCTCTCTCTCTCTCTCTCTCTCTCTCTCACACACACACACACACACACACACACACACACAAAGCACAAGTACACATGCTCTCATGTACGCTGTCAGCTTAATTTACGTGGCCTATAGTCAAAACACTGCCCCCGAATAATTCATTCTAAACCTTTTTTTTTTAGATGTAGCCATTTCTTCGCACACAAAATATGCACAAATATACAAACGTACAATAACCATCATCATCATCACCACTATCATCATCATCATCATCATTACCACCATCAACACTAAGCTATCATCGTCTCAACCCTTTACTTTCTTCCAAGTTTTCAATTACATATTTAAGAATCGGCATGGGGAAAATAAAGTACTAGAGAACAGAAACGATAAAGCGTCGGGAATAGTAAATATCGCATTCTTTCACTTATTATTCTACCTCTTTTCTGAATGTTATATGTATTTATGTATATTTATGAATAATGTATACTGTCTACAAATAAATATACATGGTTTCTCCAGTATAGGGAAAGATTAAATTGTGGGTGCACTCTACCTTTACAGATATTCCTGGATATATTGCAGAGAGAGAGAGAGAGAGAGAGAGAGAGAGAGAGAGAGAGAGAGAGAGAGAGAATGTATTTATTTATATATGTCTGTATGCACGAGTAAATGAATAAGTGTATGCATCGTCTGCGCGTGTGCACGTGCGTGAGCGTGTGCGCTGGTGTGTTTGTGTGTGGTGTGGTAATGAGGTGAGAGGAGGGTGATGTCTCGTAATGAGCTTAAGACTCTCTCTCTCTCTCTTTCTCTCCCTCTCTCTCTGTATCTTACTTTTTCTTTGTACTCCTTTTCTCTTACAATCCCATGTATGAACAAAGGAGTCCCCGGAAACCCCCAATAAAGCCCCAGAAACCCCCAATAAGGCCCCAGATACCCCCAATAAAGCCCCAGAAACCCCCAACAAAGCCCCAGAAACCCCCAACAGCCCCAGAAACCCCCAACAAAGCCCCAGAAACCCCCAACAAAGCCCCAGAAACCCCCAACAAAGCCCCAGAAACCCCCATTAGTCCCTAGGAGCCACAATAATATTCCCCAGAAACTCCCAATGAGAGAGAGAGAGAGAGAGAGAGAGAGAGAGAGTCTGCAATCTAACCTCTTGACTTCTAGTATAAACAGTTTTGGTCTGCTTCGCTCTTTCTGTGTGTGCGTGTGTGTGTGTGTGTGTGTGTGTGTGTGTGTGTGTGTGTGTACGGCATGTTTATATCATTTACCTACAACACAGCCATCCTCTTTCCCTCACCATTTATCATACCATGACTGGGCTATATTTTCAAACTGGCTACCGTATGGCAATTATATTCTGCTTAAGAAAGGCCTTTGATAATAAGCAATGAAAAGTTTACTCCAAGAACGCATTAATCCACTGTACTGTATATATCTGTTAATGTAAGATTAATATATATCATTTTTATTTTGTTTCACTTAGGCCACTCCATTTAGTATGTTTTCTATACTATAGGTTCGCTGTCGACAATTTATCTAACTAGTAAGACCATTTACATTATATAACGCTGACAGCTGACAAATTTACTCAGTTAAAGAGACCTCGTGGGGAAGACAATGACATATTAGAATTTGCAAATAAATCCATTGAACCCTCCTTTCAAATATCTAAATAACTTTATGGTGCTGGGTTCTATTCTTCCTGTGTATTAAACTAAGATAATCCCCCTCTTACGTTAATCCTGGCAGTGTAAATGTAAGCTAAGAGAGAAGCATTAGGTCCTTAAGTACCCCACTAAAAGCGCCCCGCTGTTGTAAATACGCCATTTTATCACTGTCCCTGCGTGGGTGTGAACCAAGACCCGCTGTAAGAATACAGCAACATAAATACAAAGGGATAAATACGTAATCGGGGTGAAGGGGTTAAAATCAAGTCACAAACGGGGTTGGGAGGGGGGAATTTACCGTACACAATACACCTTAACAGACCATGCCACAGTATATATACCAAATAATGTAACACACTAAAATCCAATAGCGTAACATAACAAACTACACCACACCGACAACAAGCAACACCAAACCACACACCACACCATAAATCATAAACCACAAATCACTCTACACCACAAATCACCGCACATACCATGTCACACCACACCACTCCTCTCCATACCACACCCCATCACTCCACTCCATACCACACCACAATACTCCCCATCACTCCACTCCATACCACACCACAACACTCCACACCACACCACACCACGCAACACTAGAAACTTATAGTAATAAACACTTACTCAGATTTCAAGAAGAGGTTTTGGGGTATGTCCTTTGTCCCCTAATGATGTTCTGGTCTAGGCTGCGATTCACAAACTTACAGTACGTCAATTTCCCTTTCGTAAAGTAAGATTTGCTTCGGCAGGAAGGACGAGACAAAGGCGGATTCTGTACTCCACCCCTCTTTTGTCCTTCGTGCAAATGGAAATCTTTGGCGAGACAAGGAACTGATCGGAAGTCAGTCTGTGAATCCAAGTACTGTCCCTCCACACACAAGTTGAACCTACCTGCAAGAGATGAACAAGAAGGTTAGTAAAGATTTTTTAATTTATTTCAATTATTTATTTATTTGTGGAAGAAATATTTAACATCAATAGCTAATGCCTACCCAAACTAAAAAATAGATAAATAAACAACACAGGTCTTGATTATCCTTATTATTACAGCTAGAGGGCGATAAACAACAGACCGTCTCAGCCTAACCTTTTAACCCACTCGCTATTTAAAACGTGAATTTTATTGTTGCATGTATGTGTTTACTTAATTTTTGTTTATTTAATTGTATTTGAAATAATACAAGACAGTTGTGTCAGTTGTGAGAAAGCTTACTCCTCCAGTGACGTATTGTAAATATTATTCTCCCTTGGGTGGACAATTTTATTCAGGTTAAGGGAGATTTTTCGAACTGGATGAGTCAGATAATGGCCTACGTTAACCTCTTCGCGACTAGAAGGCTCTCAAGACGAATAAAACAGCATGGTAGCGGGAAGAACATAATTAAAACACGTCAACAGGCTGATGGGGTAAACGGGTACGATTAACTTCAGCTGAACAAAGACAAAACGACTGAAGACAAAACTTTCTGAAACAGCTCCCAAAGGCTGGTGAAAAACAATCATTACAGCGATAAAATTAGAGTAATGGGTGTTAATGGATGTAGGGGCGGTAATTTGTGGCACGGAGGAAATGAACACATCGTCAGGGGAGACTATAATAGCTCAGTAGGGCTTGTGGGTAGCGTTATTCGCCTCCAACACGTCACGTCAAAGCGACGAGGGTTTTCAGTCGGCTTACCCGGCAGCTTAATGATTCAGTGGTCAATTCAGTATTCAGCCCCGTTCACGGACTGGGCTTCAGTCCAAGGTCGTCATTATTTAGTCAGGCTATCACCAAATATTTTATTCAGTACTAAACATCCCTCGCTCGGAACCTCAAAATAACTTTATCAGTCCCTTTACCTGAAAAAGCATTGATATAATTTCTGTTCCATCTGGCCACCACCAGACGCCTTTATACTGTTTATGTTACTTAGGGATGGCCCCGCAAATCTCCCCAATCAGTCGATAATCCCTGTGAGAGAACATTCAGAACAGTTTTAGGGCATCAATAACAACAATAGCTGTGTGTGTGTGTGTGTGTGTGTGTGTGTGTGTTTGTTTTCTGCATATATATATATATATATATATATATATATATATATATATATATATATATAATACACACACACACACACACACACACACCTTTAGTTCTGTAGCAGTTCGTATGTAGTCCACTGCAGGCGAAGTACGAATGGGATACGGGTGTGTGCGTGAGACATGGTGTGTGTGAAAGTCTATGTTTGTATATATCATTCTGTTTTGTGGTCGCTAAAATGGTCAGAGTCCCTACAGATATAGGTATGTGACACGGCATACAGTACTTCAACACCCTCTTAAAATATAATGCCACGTTGTTTCGAAACCGCGACCCCTATATGAGGAGTAGAGCACGCTAGCGCCACACTGATGCAGCTATCTACCTAACCTGTATCTCGTTATTCCTTCCTTCAGTTACCTACTTAACTATATTTCTTTACTCACCGTGACTATCTTACTACAAGAACATCATAACATGTAATATTTCGTTCACTTACCAATTTACTTGACTACATTTCTTCACTTACCTGTTTACGAGCCTATTTAAAAAAAAAAAATCTCGTTTTTCTCCCTTTATTTACCTAACTACAACTCTTCACAAACCTACCTACCTACCTACAAGAACATCAAATCCTCCAGTGCAATTCATTCCTTCTGTTAACTACATACCTGTCTAACAACAAAGTCCTTCTTTCATCTTTATTTACCCAACTACATCATTTCTTCCTATTTACCTACCTACCACCTAAGAAAATTTCGCAACCCCTTCCTTCGTCAATAACTACCTACTTTACATATTTTTTAAATGCTTAACTACCTACCTACCTACATACATACATGAGCAACAAAAAATCACAAAAATTCCTTATCACTTGCCTACGTAACTACCTACCTACCAATACGGTCATGCAAGTAACATAACCTCGTGTAATTCTTCCTTTACTTACCTTATATTCACTCCTACGTCACTTTGATCCCTTCCATATCACAATCACGCTCACTGCAAGTCACACAGCTCTTGATTCGTATTCTAATATTCCTGCTCTTCTCTTCACACGAGCAAAAACATAGAAAATAAACACGAACCCCCACCCTTTCCACTGACCACGACGAGAAGAGCCGGTCACTTCAGGGAACCAACCTTACAGGCCGACACTCTCTCCCAATAGTGTTTGCCGATATTTGTTTAACTTGTTAAATATACCCTTAGAACCACTAGTACCGTCGGCTTTCCCGTCTCTATACCCACATAATTTCGCTGTTACCAAAATCTACCTTAAATCTGTCTACAGAAAGCGTTTATTAGTTAATAAAAATGTATTTTATATTCATTGATGGTGACTGAGTACACATTCCACGCATCTCAGCCCGACCCCCCCTACAGCGCTATGCTGCCAAATCTCTTAATAAATGCTACCAAATTACAACCCT
Source organism: Coenobita brevimanus (assembly GCF_032717465.1). Lineage (NCBI taxonomy): Eukaryota > Metazoa > Arthropoda > Malacostraca > Decapoda > Coenobitidae > Coenobita > Coenobita brevimanus. The sequence goes on from NC_136979.1 coordinate 40,447,466, forward strand.
CAAATGACACCTCCAGCATTAACTGCATTGTACAAATACATCTTTTGAACCATTCGTTCGTCAGATGATAATGGGAATAGTGATAGAATAGGCAAGGAACGTTTAAATAAGCCACAACTAAAGCTTGAGTACCATCACGCGTCCAGATTTTATGGACCCCCTCCCCAGCCAGCGGCATACCTAATTCCCCCCCCCCCAACATGCTCTCCACCTCCATCTCCCCCCCCCCAACTACTTTCGCTCAGCAACCTCTCTTATGAACCTGGGGATTTCGATTCACCGAGTGTTCACTGAATGAAGGTGTTTAATGAATAAATAGCCAACAAAAGAATCTATCAAGTGGCTGAATGCATTTGTTTTGTATCATAAGAATAAGATTATCTTCCTTTATGTTGTTAGCGGTACCTGTCTGTACCCTTCACTCTTCCGTCGCTCTCTCCTTCGCCTCTCCCTTCCCCACCCCCTTCTGTTCCCTCCTCTCCATGACCCTCCACCTCCTCGCTCCTTCAGCTTGTAGAATGTTTCTCTCTCTCTCTCTCTCTCTCTCTCTCTCTCTCTCTCTCTCTCTCTCAGTCACACCACACACTGCCGCGTAATACACTTCTGCACTACACACTACCACATCACTTATTCCCATACCTCACACTACCACATCATACCCCACCACTCACTGCCACACCATATCACCTTTTACACCACCATACCTCAGACCTAGAACAGTATGTCAGAATTGTATGCTGCCTTTTTTGTACTGATTTTTGCTGTTCAGTGCATAATAAATTGGTGAAAAAATATTTGTTACAGTTCCACTATACATATAAAGTTAATTTACCAGTTTCCTCAAACTGCATTAGCTACTTGTATGGAAACTGTGATGTGTAACACACGCCTGACTTATAAAGAGAACTATATATATATATATATATATATATATATATATATATATATATATATATATATATATATATATATATATGGAGGGGGAGAGAGGGAGGGGAGGCCAAGGATGAGATGGAGGGATGGAGTGGAGAGGTATATGAGAGAGGGGGGGGTGAGTTGGGAGCAGGGCAGTGAATTGGCGGGGGACAGGGCGACGTGGAGGTGATTTGTTTGTGGCCACCCCGTATGGGATTAAGGCGTCTGGCAATATATAGATAGAAAGATATAAATACTGATATTCGGGCTTTCCCCTTGCATCTAGTGACGCATTTTCTCTAGCTTCTTGCTATCTCCTGACGATTTTATTCAGATATGGGTAGGCTTTTTTTTCTTACTAGAGAGGTTAGATATCGCCTCCACTGATTCAATACGAGAAGCCTTTCCTAAGCTGAATATTATCGTCTACAAGTAGCAAGAATAAAAGATGAGAATACGTTATCGAACTAAAGGAATTACGGCTGAACCTGAAGCCTGTGTACTCTCTCGCCTCTCGTGGTAATCAAACTTGAGGAATGTTGGTTCCAAAAAAAAAAAAAAAAAAAAAACGAAGTCTCCGGTGGCTGGGTTGTCAGCACGCGGGTCTGTCAATCCTCCTTACCTGGGTTCAGTCCCATCCGGGGACCCACACTTAACCCATTAGTGCCCTGTGTCAATAAAAGACAGAACTGGGCATTTTCAAAGTTTAATAAGGAAGGGAGCCCCGTGGTAGGTACCCGTATTAGCTTCGCTACTATGAGCCGGCAGGGGCATGGCGGTATGCCTAGCACCCTTCCAGCACAATCCCCCGCACAGGAACTCTGGGAGCCAATGGGTTAAGATGGTGTAAATGTAGTGTCTTTATGTACTGTCACACGTTGGCAGCCTGTTGAGGTTCGCTTGATGACATATACAGGCTCTCTCACTCACAAACACAGCTACTACACATTTCCACACCCACTTCTTACCCTACATTCCACATACCTCTCACACTTATACCAGACATTCCTCGGCCATACGGACCAGCTGCCCTTCGAGACTCGTAAAACAAGGTTTGGACGTGGATAATACAGCTGGAGACAGTAACAGTTCTCCATGTTTTAGGCGACCAGTTATGAAACTCTTACATAATATTGTGGAAAGCTTGATGACATGATCGCATCATCAGGTATCGAAAGTCACCCTTTGCTGTCTCATTAGTTTTTGCTACCGTGTAAATATTAAAGGATATATATATATATATATATATATATATATATATATATATATATATATATATATATATATCAAGCGTATGCATGCCGGCCGCTACAATACATACACACACGCATGCATACAGTACATACATCACGTGGGGAGAAATGTATGCCACCCCTCCGCTTTTCGTGGTCTTCAAGCCTTTGAAATCATCATCTAACTCCCGCAGGCAAATCCGTCTCTAATACAGGAATAAAATATACACCACCAGCCTCCAGCGGAAGCTGTCCATAATTCGCCACGGCCGGTCAATATTTCACAGCTTCTCTAGAAATGACGATAAAATTGCCGTTGCGGGCCCGTCACAGCTTTCAGTTATTTTTTATTGGGATTTTGGCTGTCGGGCTTGAAGCCAGGATAACTCTTGCCAATTTTTCACCTGCAGTGTAACCTAAACCTATACTCTTGTTAAAAGCTAGCCATGTCTAGTTATTTTCTTAAATTAGCCATATCATATGACTACTTTTTAAAACTAGCCACACCTAACTTTTCTTTTAACTGGCTATTTCATCTCATTACTTAAACACGAGCCCCAAGTAATATTTGTTTAAACGATCACTTTTAACAATTTGTAATACCAGTAATTTATATTTCTTTAAATCACCCCGTCTCTACATTTTAAACTAACCATATATAATTACGAAGCATGTACTTCTCTAAACTTTATAATCCACTTCATTTACTATGCACCTGCAACTTTTAAAACTGGCTACATTTTTTATTGACAGTATGGCTCTCAAAATCGTATGTATCAATGTGCAGCTTATTTTTGTTGACCACTTCATTTTTTTTTCTTCGTGAATATTATGGCTTGTAAATAATATTATATATATATATATATATTGAGACTTGCTTTTTCACATCGACCTCGGAACTTATATGGGTTTTATATTTCCTGTGTGCGTGTGTGTGTGTGTGTGTGTTTAATCACCACCGACATGTGGACTTAATAAATGAAGTATACTGTACATATGCAAGTATCTTCTCTCCGAATTAAAAGAGCTAAAATTAAAGGTTTATGAAGATAATTACACACACCCATTAACATATTTGAGGTCATTAACGTTAGGACACACACACACACACACACACACACACACATACACACACACACACACACACACACACACACACACACACACATGTACCCGATTTTAAGTTAATCTAAATAAACCTTCGAACTTCTAAAACGAAACATGTATAGCCTAAATAAATTATCAACACTGTGGACTGTAATAATAAAGATACAAGTTGGGAGAAAAGTCTTCATGGAACAGGAGACGCGAGGTGCAGAAGTGAACGATGTGGTAGAATGAGGTATGGTGGCGTGTGGTGTGCAATTTGTGAAAAGTATGACAATGTGAGGTGTAGAAGTGTGTGTGTGTGTGTGTGTGTGTGTGTGTGTGTGTGTGTGTGTGTGTGTGTGATACAAATGACAGATGCGTGTAAGGTGGCAGTATAACCTGTTGCACTATAAGGTGTGTGTGAGATGTGGCAGTGGTCAGTGTCTTTTCCATCGCCCTGTAAAATAAATATACAGAAACAAGATGCTGGAGCCGCTGTGATTACGAGAAGAGGAAATTAAAACCTGAGCTGCGGCACCTGTCAGTAAATAAAAATGTGGTGGATAAACAACCAGGATGAATCATATGAGACACCGATTTTCCCCCTCAGTACCTTGACACATTTTCACATTTTATTCATTCCACCTTCAGACGATTTTATTCAGTTACGAGACTTTACACACTGGAAGGGTTAGACGTAGCGTTCATTAACCCCTTTACTACTAAGAAACTCTCCTAAACACAGAAAAAATCGTCTGGAAACAAAATGAATAATGTAGAAAACACGTAACTGTAGTGAAGGAGTTGAAAACCGTGGGAGAGTGGAATGGTAGGAAGGCAAATAAGAGGGAAATAAATGAGGAGAAAATTAAGGCAGAAGAGTAGGCCTATATGGGGGAGGGTGACGTGTGGTGGGAAGAGGGGTCGTTACTGAGTAGGGACAAGAAATACCCTTATTTCGTCAAGATCTCCCTTCAACGGTTATACTAATATGTAAAATGTTCTGAACTTACTAACTGAAAGGCAAATTTAAGCCGTACTGTAAGGTGTGGTTGTACAGTAAGATCCGGTTGTTATACGGTGTGGTTGTTGCGCAAGCCTGTGGTGTGGCTGCTGTGTAGTGTGGTAGGGCTGTGACGAAAGGACGTACTGCGATTTGAAGATTTAATGAGGTGTGTTTGTGACGTGGTGTGGTGTGACAGTAGTGTGCGGTGTAGTACACAGTGATGTAGTTGGAATATAGTGTGGTGTGGCAGTAATTTGCCATACTCAATAGCGTGACTGCTATGAGGTGGCAGTGTGGTGTGCTGTGGATGTGATGTGGTGTAGTGTGGTATAGCTAAAGTGGAAGTACGTGGTATGCCTGCAGGTTGGAATGAATGTGGTGTGGTGTGGATGCAGTATGGTATGAATGTGGTGTAGCTGTGGTGTGGATGCAATGTGGTATGGATGTGGTGTAGCTGTGGTTTGGGTGAGTCAATCCGTCGTGGTAATATAGCGAGGTAAACACGGCTGAGAGGCGGAGAGGGTGAATCAGGGTGATGGAAGGTCTCAATATTGACACCACACTCACCCTCGCCTATTTCACTCACCTCTCTCTCTCTCTCTCTCTCTCTCTCACGGGCCAGGTGTAGTCTCAATTACTCAACACTGTGGAAGAGCTTAATTAAAACCTCTTCCCACTTCACAGCGAAAGAAAACTCCCTATAGCATTTACCCAATCACCCTACATCGCCCCTCACTATACCTATTACTATACTGCTTAACACCCTACACTGTTCCTGAGGTTTCTGTACTATCCTTGATTTATTTTTACACTGTTTGACTTTCTTCACTTCCTAAATTTACACCGCCCTTGACATTCTACACTATCCTTGATTTATTTTTACTATGCTTGATTTTCTACACTGCTTCCAACTGAACTGCCCCTTTCAACAGTCCTTGATTACTACTACAATGACTTTCTACACTGTCTGTCTACACTACCCCAGACCTTCTACACTGTCTTTGATGATACAAAATACTCTCTTACACTAACTTTGCCTAAAAGTACCATCTCTCCATCTTGAGTGCTGAACTACAACAGGAAATCAGCACGAAAATATGGCTCTGGGGCTAGATTCACTGACACGGTCGTAATATCAGGTGCCTGAGCAACATCTGGCACCTCAGATTACGCACTCCTGTGGCGCCGTATCTCTCACCAGAGTTTGGTATTCACTAAAAATTTTTACGGCGCCGTACCCCTGTCGTAAGTTGTACGTGCATTAACTCGGCCGTCATCAGCTGATTTCTGCTCAGCCAATGACAGAGAATCTTACAAGTGAGGCTTTGTCACGATCAACCAATCACGGAGCGAACCCTCACATCAGCTGTTTGTCTCCCTAATGTAAACACAAGCGCAGAGGGGAGAGCATGCACAACACACAAAATACAGTCCTCAGCCCAACAGAAGGAAGTGACATTACAAACTAACTCGGCATATTTTCATTTAGCGAAACATACAATGGAAATAAAAACTCCAAGTCCAACAGAACAAAACGAGAAACGTCCTAACCTTTCAAGTGACGAACTCTAAGTGATTTTTATTTTCTTTACTAGTCGTTTCCATACCCAGTGGATTTTGATATCATATAGTGTATGCCTGTATGTGTTTTATTGTGTGCAAATGAATATTACCGAATCTTGCTCAACATACTGAAAGGTGGATTTCGTTTCCCAACTGGATGCTGGGTTAGGTTAGGTTAGGTTAGGCTGGGTTGAGTTGGGTTGGGTTGGGTTAGGGGTTAGGTTAGGTTAGGTTAGGCTGGGTTGGGTTAGGTTAGGGTAGATTAAAATATTAGGTACAGTTAAGCTATGTTAGGTTAGGTTTAGTTAAACACTAGGAGTAGGCTGTACAGTAAACATCAGCAGCTGACTGCCCAAGCGGCCCCAGTGGAGACTTTCCCTGTGGCATGTTTATTTTTGACACATTCACATTACCTGGCAAAGAAATAAGTATTGCCAGAGTTCTTAGCAGCACTAAAAACGATTATGGCACATCTTTTATCTTTCTGTCTGTTCAATTTCTTCTTTTACGACGTTGATTAGAAGTGGAGAGGGGCATAGGCAAACGGTAGGCCGAGAGGTTGCATACTTGATAAACACACTGACTCCGGGTTGTGATGTAGATTAAGGTATGTCCCCCAAGCGCTTAACTTCAGGCGCCAGATCTTGGTGCAAAATGGCGGCGCCCATGCTTAGTGAATGACTGATTCTGCCTCAGCACAGTATCTTTAGGCACCGTTAGGAGATCCAGCGCCGTAAATGGTTAGTGAATCCAGTCCCTGGTCAAGAAAAAGTGCTGTGGAATGAACGTAAAGACGTTGCATTATATTTTTCTTTTCTCTCTTTTATTTCTTTTTTGCCACTGAACTACGAAATATAAGTTGCAGAAGGGCGGAAATCCCGGCAAAATTGAGGTGAAAAAAGCATAACCAACTTTCAACAGCTTCAATACTGCTCTAGCCTATTCCTAAACAGTTCATTGCTTTCTACACTGCCCTTGATTTTCTACTTGCCTCTAATATTCACCCTCTTAAGTTTACACTGTTCCGGACTTTCTACATCAAACATAACTTTCCACACTGCCCGACTTTCTAAACCGTCACCAATCCAGCACAATTCCCAACCCTCTACACCGCTGCGGAATTTCAAGACCACTCATGACGTCTACTACACTGTCTCAGAATAATCTACACTGCCCCTAGCTCCACTTCCCACACTGTTCCTGATCTTACTTCCAATTGCATCCCTAACATTTTCCACACTGGCTGACATTCTAAACAACCTCTCCAAACAGCATCTACACACCAGGCATGCGCTTTTTAAACTGATCATGGTTAACCTATACATCACCCGAACTTTCTTCTCTAGAGCAGTCAACACATTTTCACACTGCCCTATTTTAAACACAGCCTCACCGACTTTATACACATCAAACAGAGACATTTTACACTGCTCTTACTTATACTGTCCAAGCTGTTCCTAATGTTATTTTCTTCATCCCTAACCTTGACATACTGCCTGACATTTCAAACTTCTCAGCACAACACCACTTCCGACTACACACACACACCTCTCTCTCTCTCTCTCTCTCTGCCATTCCCCTTCTTCCTCCTTCTTAGTCATGATTCTTCTTTCACTCCCTAACCCCCTCCCTCTCTCTCTCTATCGCACCATCCCGCCACTAACCTATACACACTGCCCAACATTTCTAGACTGCTCCCCAACTCAGTCCACTGCACAAAGGTCTAATTACCGTTTGCTCCACCTGTCTCCTCACTGTCAGAGCAACGGAGCCCGACCTTTGGAGAAAACTTACGCCGGGACAAAAGTAGTATTATGACTATCTAGCTCAAACTGTGCTTCCTGAGGTATTCTGTTTCTTTTTTATATTCCTCCTTCCACTATCAGAGAATTAGTATTTATTATCGTCCGCCTGAGTCTGTGTGTGTGTGTGTGTGTGTGTGTGTGTGTGTGTGTGTGTGTGTGTGTGTTTTACCAAAATATCTCAAAATTAAGTGGCCAATTTGTATCCAAACTTTGTGAGCAGCGTCCCGGAGTATGTGGTTTGTTGGTTAATAATTCTGGCGAAGCTGCGATGATATGCTCCCGATTGCCGGAGGAATAATGGTCTACTTTTTTAGTGATGGTGGGCAACAAACACTCGTTGGTGAATGCTTTGGTTGTCCTTGGTATGGTTATTATTGTTGTTATATTATTATCACTATTATCATTATTATTATCATCATCATCATCATTATTATTATTATTTTTATTATTATTATTATTATTACTCCTGCCGGTACTAATACTACTACTATTACGGTGCTTTTATTTACTTATTTATTCACGTATTTATTTATTCATTTACTGAGCGCATACGAAGGCTCATCAAAAATTACAGACACAAAACTGACAGAAATCATAATCTTTTGATTTATTTATTTTTTTTGCTCCACTGCCATGACCGACTTTCATATTTCTGTCATCATAACACCAGACGATTTTTCACCCCCCTAATAGGCGACGTATTCTCTAGTTTGTTCTTCAGACGATTCAAGTTTAAGAGACATTTTTGCTAACTGGTCGAGTCGCTGATTTACGTTTTGTGTACCTTTTTTTTTTTTTTTTTTTTTTTTTTTTAACTAGGAAACTCTAGGTTAAGTTGGGTTGCTTTTCTTAGTATGAGGTTAGTCTGTTAGTCAGTTAGGTTAATCTGTCAAGTCAGGTTAGGTTTGATAAGGCCAAGTTAGACTATAGAGAGAACAAAAGCAGAATCGCTCTGGGACCTGCGGCGAGGCTCTTGTTTCAGTTTACGGTACGTGAAAAGTAATTTGCCTTAACAGAGAGATCCACTATCCATGCCGCTACCACAGGTGTCAGCTGACGCAAATTTGGATTCTCTATGTCAGATTACCAAATATTGTACCACTTTCACGTCTCCAAAGGCCCCCTTTTAACAGATCCGCCAGAAACAGAAGAAGAAGAAGAAGAACACTGGCCATTCACTGACCTGCTGGCTATCGCCGCAGGTAAAAATGAAAGGGTGATCATCCTGGGAAAATCAAACTATGTACGTAGCGCAAAAAAAAAAAAAAAAAAAAAAAAAAAAAAAAAAAAGGAAATCTGCTGAGTGGGTAGATATTTATTCGATCAACACCTTCACTAATAGAGGTCCTCCTTAACTTAAAATCGTTTGGTGGTAGCAAGAACAAAATAAATACACGTCATCGGGGTGAAGGTTCCATCCTCCACTTGGTCGATGTAATGCTCCCTTCAGGTGATTCTACACTGAGTGGTAAGCCAAATGTTTCCCGTAATCCAGGAAATAATTTGCTACGTTGGGTGGTAACCATATATTCAACAAATGGATGCCTGGTGTACTGGTAGGTTAAGGCGCTCTAGAAGGATGTGGTCCATAGGGATTCAATGACGGAGAGAGAGTTGGAGTTTGATGTTCACATGTCACTCATAGAAAGGTGACTTAACATCCTTGCGCTCTTGTTGGGGTAAGAACAAAAAGAAAGAAAGAAAGAAAAAAAAAGAATGATGTTTGCATGTATAGATGACTACCACGCAAGGTTTTTATTTATATTATAAAAGGATGTCTCGTAGTGGAGGGGAAAAAACAAAATCTCTATCCCTTTAGTACAATGACGTCCATCACTATGTTTATTTCTGTTGCTACCAATCGATTGTATTTAGAGAGCAGTCCTCGTAGTGAAGGCGTTAAAGGATGGGGGGGGGGAGGAATAGTGAGCAAGAAGGAAGTCGGTATCAGAACCTGAATAAATGATAAGAAGTGAGATCGAAAATCAGACCCCATGATTGTTATTATCTTGCAGCCCGGGGACGTCTTGTTATTCTCTCCGACAAAGAGAGTATGTTTTCACCCCTGTTGTTTGTTGGTTAGTTTATTTGTTAGCAGGATTACTCAAAACTTAGAGAGATTTGGACTAACTTTGGTGAGTAGATAGCCCATGTCCCAGCGAACAATCGATTAACTTTTGGGGCCAATCCGGATCGTATTACAGATTCTGGATCCGGAAAACATTTTTCGTGAAACCCTAATCAATGATGAGAAATCCTAACCCATCATGAAGAGTGGTTTGGATATTACGTTGCCCTTGTCGAAGAGATGCGCTCCTCTGCGTGCCCTCGAGTTTATTCATGCTTTAAAAAGACGACCAACTCAGTACAACGTAGTGTGGAATTACTGAGACATAGCTTACCTTCTGTAGTTCATTCTTGACACAGAAACCTGACTTTATTCAGCTCTGGATTTAGGCACGAAGGAATTCTTCCATACCTACTTCACATTCTTCGACATTCTATTCATGCTACAAACACCAAATTTTCTTCAGCTCCGTGCAAAGCAAAGTGAAAATACTCACACATCCTTATTTACCTTTCCGACATTTCGTTCTTGCTACCTTCATTACATTTTATTCGCGTCTGGACTAACTCTGGCGTGAGGTAAATTCTGGCATACACAAGTGACCAATGGTATTTTATTCTTGCTACAAACACACGAGTATCTTCATCTTGGAATTACCCAGAATTGATTTTTTCGACATTTACAGTACTTGTTTCCTTCATCCGATTTCATTCACCTTCGTATAACGTTGTGTGGATATGTTTAGATGGGAGGAGTTCTTGCTACATAATCTAATCTTTACTATATCACTCTTACTAACATAGCACTACTTTATTCACCTGACAAAGTAGTGTGCAATAATTACCGTACACTAATATGCGTAATTAACCTTCTTGATTTCACTGAGCGACTTTACTCAGGCCTTACTCAGGTGTGGGTGACTTCTTGTACACTCATTTTCACCCTTTACTACTTTACCTTTACTATTTCACCCGTTTGGGATACATGGCGTCTGGCAATGGATGGGACTACTTTACCTTTACTATTTCACCTTTACCACACCACCCTTCATCATTTCACCCTTTACTATTTTACCTTTTACTGCTTCACTTTTACCATTTCACCATTTACTCTTTCACCCTTCACCATTTCATCCTTTACTATTTCACCCTTTACTCTTTCACCTCTTACCATTTCATTATTTACTGTTTCACAACTTTGCTATTTTTTGTAGGACGTTGTATTGGAATTACTTCGACGCATGAAATTTACCTTCCTCGATATTTTAATCTCACGCTCGCCACATAACTCAGGTGCGGGGGACGTCCTACATATGTAATTGCTCCGTCCTTCTCGACGTCTGATTGTGGGTTCCAGAATTAGCAAGGTATTTCACCACTTAATGTCCAAGTTTTGCATCTGACCTTCAACACGCCGCCTCCTGCACTGTATATCTCGAACACTTAGATCAAATGTTTTTCTCAGTTAAACTACAATCTCTTCTATACTCTGTTCACTTTTCCTTGGCCCAAAATTGTCATCCCTCCATCTAAATGCTGAGTTGTAAAGACAGACCAGCGCTAGAATATGATGCTAGTAACAAAGAAGTGCTACAGAAAGGATGTAGAGCCACAGTACTATCTTTTTCTGTCACTAAGCTACATGAACTAAGGTGCCAAAGGATGAAAATCTGGGTCGTTAAAGTGAATGGACTATAGTATGATTCTGCAACTACAATACGATTTAATTCAGCCAAAGATGGCTCTCTAGTAGTGAAGGTGTTAATCAAGTCTGTGTGTAACTTCTCCCGTTCGGATTCAAGTCTCCAAGGTTGGAGTAACTAGAGGCCTCCCCAAGAGAGGAATCACACCAGAACAGACAATTCTATACCCCTCCAGAACTCCGCAGAACTTCGTGTCTTGCAACATATCCTACTCTTCATCTCCTATTACAACCCTGTCTACTGTGTACACGATATTGAGATGGCGATTTTGAAGAGGGTAGAGCACATTCGTCCCTTTTTTACTCATATATAGGGCGGTCCGTAAACGGCGCTCCACTGGCACCTCACGTGGCAGGGTTTATAAGTTCCTGGGACGGCTCAGTCGGCCAGTGTGGGCGTGCTTGTGGCAGTGGAAGAAGGATATAGATAAAAAATGCTGGATAACGGCTAACGTCCCCGCAACACATGAAAAATCACCAGGCGGAGTGGATAAGAAACAATATATATGGATTACCCTGAACATAACAATGAGGTTGGTATTCTAGTCGGATATGGAAGCTCCCTAACACCTCGTCCTTAGAGATTTGTTTTAATACACCTTACTGTCCACTTCTGTCTTAAACAAATCCTTCCAACATCGCCATACTCTACATAAATAACGTACAAAAGGATATTAACCAGCCATATCCAAAAATAAATCGCTATGGATGAGATGTTATGCTCCTTACCCCATAAGAATACGCGCCTGAGCATATTCATTCCTTTTATACACTTATGCATTTGTAACCTTCAACATTCTGACACATTATGCAAAAGTAATCCACCAATCAGTCCACTTTGCTATTCACTGTGTTATTCACTTTGTCCAGCGTCTTACTACCATTATTTATCGCCTTCCAGACTGAATGTTAAAGCCCTTTCAGCTCGATGACTCAATATTTCATTCTTCCTGACTGCAGACAAGTTTATTCGTTTTTGCAAAGACCTCTTGTACTGAAGGGGTTGATTAATGAAGGTGATGCCTACCCTCTCCAGGTGTAATACTTCCCTCCTAGGCAGGATAAAACCGTCCGTCGACAGTAAGAATTAATTTTTAAAAACTCATAGGATTCAAGAAGATGAAATTATCGGCCGGTGTCAATTAAAAAAACAACAATGACAATAATAATAATAACAATAATAATAATAATAATAATAATAATAATAATAATAATAATAACAATAAAATTGAAAGTAATCAAACGATACCTAAGCAATTCAAATCTACCACAGCATGTTTCCGCCTCATATCCGGGAAGCTCTTCCAAAGGTAAAGTAATCCATATAGGTAGACAGATAGATAGATAGATAGGCAAACAGACACCGATATTATATAAATTAAATAAATAAATAATATATATATATATATATCCCTGAAAAGGTTAGCTAAACAGTAATTACAAACCTACCCAACAATATATTTCATCGTCCACCATGATATGGAAAGCAAACAAAAATGTAAGGGAACTAAATGGTGAAAGTTCCTTCCGAGGACCAACAGAATCATCTACAAGCAGCATGAATTAAAAAAAAAAAAAAAAAAAAAAAAAAAATGGTTGCTAGCCAATTCTAAATTTCCCATTGTACCTTTCTTACTTTCTTTGTCTTTTTATGTTTCATGCCAGGTCCGTCCGAGAATATATATATACAAGCGTCGGGTGTTAGCGTGATATATATATATATATATATATATAAGTTACTCAAAACGTTAGCTAGACAAGTCCAACCCACCACAACCCCTTGCCTCCCCATGCACCAAGGAAGGCAAAGCAAACAAAGGTATAAAGAAAATATTGTGGAGTGGCAATCCCAGTGAGGTGCCAACAGTGACGAGAGGGGGGAGGAGTACCGACATTTTTTTTTTTTTTTTTTTTTTTATAGCACCCCCTACCCTTTCCCGTCTCTGTATACACCTCTAGCTGGCGCGCGCACACACACACACACACATTCACACACACACACACACACACACAAATAACTGAACCCATAAACGTTAAGAAAAATTTTTCTTGGATGTGGGAGTAATGATGATGATGATGATGATGATGATGATGATGATGATGATGATGATAATAATAATAATAATAATAATAATAATAATAATAATAATAACAACAACAACAACAACAGCAATAATAATAATAATAAAAAGTAGTAGTAGTAGTAGTAGTAGAAGTAGTAGTAGTAGTAGTAGTAGTAGTAGTAGTAGTAGTAGTAGCAGCAGCAGCAGCAGCAGCAGTAGTAGTAGTAGTAGCAGCAGCATTAGTTGTGGTAGTAGCAGTAGTAGTAGCAGTAAGTTCCATCCTGTGCCTACATAAATACTAAGATACAAAAGCAGTGAGATACATCAATACATAAGTGGTACGATATGAAAGCATGATTAATGGGTGAAAAAAAAAATGCATAGAAATACCATAAAGTAGAACAAACATGCATACTACGTGGCCATGGAAGGCTGATGGTTGCATGTTGGTCTAGCAATGAACGTGTCCTCAGCATCTATACTCTGCTCATTTAAAGCTGGTGTAGGACCGCCATTTCACCATGTTGAATGCTGGGGATGTAACAAGAGATTAGCAATGGGATACGCTGATAGTCACGACGATGTGCTGTGGAAAGACGTATTCTTATTCTACCACTGAGCTACGGGAAGTGGGTTGCAAAAGTTCGAAAAATCTCCGCCAGGTTGAGGTGAATTAACTGTATGAATCGATGTCATGATGGATATTACAAGTGGGTGCTGGTGGTATGTCCTCGCCTGTAAGTGCCTATGTTTGCGTTCAGTTCTACAGATGACATACTGAAACTCTTAACACAAACGTGGCCGGTGCAAGACTTCGATTTTGATTACCATCGCTCACTACAGACACCCGTTCCCCACTCGCACTTCACTGGTGTGGGAAACGGTTAGTTTTCTGGCTGTCATTCTCCCTCCAAGAATAAAGTTCCGTCCAGCAGTGAATCTCGTTTGGAATGTCACAACTACAGTTAATTTAGTCTTCATGTACTCACTGGAAACAGCAGGGTGGCCCATAAATATCTCATCTCGGTTCTCGTGGGTTGTGGTAGAAGCTCAGTCTGTTGGTCTGGAAAACGCAGATATATTGAGTGTGCTTAGTGAAATTACTACTCAACCATGCAATCACCGGATGTAAACAGCAGACATCATAAACTATGAAAAGGTAATGAAAAGTAAAACGTATTGCAGGTTAGACATTAATAACGCTAGCTGAGCCGTCCCTGCAACACACGACAACAGGGATGCGTTATATATATGGACCACCTTGAACTTCATTTTGCTACCGCCAGATGATTTTACTCAGAGTAGGGAAAACCTCTTGCTGAAAAGGGATCTGAAACACTGTCCATTAATCCCCTTAGTGCGATAATAGCCTTTTTAATTTGATCTTGCTATACCCAGAAGATTTAATTCAGCTTAGGGGACGCCTCTTAAGGAAAAGGGGTAGAACTTAAGGTATGATCGCAATTACTTACTACCTGTAGTTCGTTCACTTTTACTTGGCGGAGATTTTCTTCCTTTTGCAGTTTTCTTCCCGTCACTCAATGCCAGGATTAACCGCAGCTCTACAGCCTTTCCATGACACTTCTTTGTGACTAGCGCCAGATTCTAGTGTTCCTCTCTCGTTACAGATCAGCATTCAAGATGGAGAGATGGCAATTTTACGTCAACATATAGTGAACACGGTAGAGGGCCTTGGACAATGATGAAAATTCTCCACTATTTTACTTTTGCATTTTCTGTCTTCAATGTCTGTCTATCTCTTGCATTTACTCTTTCTCTTTCCATCTCTCGCATGCATCTGTTATTTCCCTTTCTATCTTCTGCATTACCTCCTCTCTCTCTCTCTCTCTCTCTCTCTCTCTCTCTTTAGTATGCTCCTGCCGGCCCTCCTCCCGGCTTGATGCCTTCCGTAATCTCCCCCTCACTACGCCGCTCTTATCTCCCCACCTTTTTACTCTCTCTCTCTCTCCTCCCTCACACATCCCTCCCCCACCTTTCCCAGCACTTATCTCTGTCTTTTCTCCTTTCCTTCTCTCACACAATCTCTCCTCTCCCTTCCCCACCAGCTCTCCTAACCATTTCTCCTCCCCACTCCTTTCTCCCTGTCTCTCAACTCACTCCCTAACACTGTCTCCCCGTCCTATTCTCCTCTCTTGCTCCTGCCTTACTCAACAATCCCCTCTTTCCCTTACTATCCCTCCACCTCAATCCATTCCTTCCTTCTCAGATCCCTCCCTACACTTATGGCAACTTTCCTCCCCACACATCTCCCTCCGACCCTCCTTGTCTCCCTCTCAAATCCATACACCCCCACCCCTTCCAGCACCATCACTCCCCAATTCTCCCCTCCCAATTTCTCTCCTTCTTTCTCAGCTATCATCCGGACACTGCAAATTCCTCCCCCACTCTCTTCTCCTTTACCATACTCCCCATCCCACACCCATACACTATCCTCCTCCCCAATCCATTCTTCCCCTATTAATTCCCTGCCCCACAATATACCACAATCCCTCTTCACACTTTCAGCATCTCCACTCCCCAACTCCTTCCTCCCCTCTAACCCCCCCTCCCCACGAATGCACAACTTCCTGACTCTCACACAACTTTACTCCCCACACGTCCCTTTCCCACATTCCACCTCACTTCTAGAATCCTGGCCCATCGTCCCACCGTCCATTTACCAAACATTTATCCTTCCCACAGTCTTCCACCCTCTCTCAAATCATCTTCACCCTCATACTGACACCTTAACTCCCAATTCCCCTCCCCACACCCTCTGTCTCGGCTTAAATCCCTCCCTACACTCTTCCCCCTAAATTTCCTCCTCACCCCCACACAGCCTTCCCTCACACATCTCCCCTTCCTCCCTTCCACAGCCCCACAACACCCTCCTTCCCCACCCTAATCCCCCGCCTCCCCCAGACCCTGTTATCTGGCCACACTGGCGGGGCAAACAAGATTAACACTGATACCAACACGCTCCACATGGGAGAGAGGTGGGGAAGGGAGGGAAGGGGAGGAAGAAAGACAGGGGAAGAGGGACGAGGAGGAGATCAGAGGAACGGGAAGGGGAGTGTGAGTGGAGGGGGAGGGGAAGGAAGCAAGGATATGGGGCGGAACTAATAAAAAAAATGTTACGGAAGAAGAGAGAAGGGAGGAAACATGGGGGTAAGGAGAAGGAAGCAGGAGTGGAAAGGAGGGGGAGATGAAAAGGAAGATGGTGAAGGAAAAGAAGGAAGATAATGTTGGACAGGAAGGAGGGAAGGAAGAATGAAAAGGGAAGCAAACAAGATTAACACTGATACCAACACTACTACAGAGAGAGAGAGAGAGAGAGAGAGAGAGAGAGAGAGAGAGAGAGAGAGAGAGATGAAAGGGGGGGAGGGGGAGCTAAAAGAGGCGTGATGAAGAGGAAAGGAGAGGAAGAAAGACAGAGAAGGGTAGAAAAGAGTGAAAATACGGAAAAGGAAGGAGAAGGGAGAAGGAGGAAGAGGAGAGCAGAAGACAAGAAGGAAGCAGGAGCAAAAAAGGAGAGGTGTGGGATTTAAAGATACGGGTAGGAAAAGGGACATGAAGAAATGAGCAAGGGAAAAGGGGAGGGAAGGGAAGGAAGGGATGGACAGTGAAGCAAGGAAAATTAACACTGAAGCCAACACTGGAGGAAGGATGAGGGGAAGGAGGTGGAGGGGAGGAGTTGCATAAGGATGAGGGGAGGAAGAAAAGGTAGAGAAGAAAGACGGGGGGGGGGGGAGCGTGAGGGAAGAAGAAGAAAAAATGAACCAAAGGAGGAGGACACTGAAAGACGGGGAACGAAGGAAGCAAGAGAGAGAAAAAAAGGGAGAGGGTGGAGGTACGGGAGGTAAGTAGGGAGAAAGAAGTATGGGCAGGAGGACTGGAGAATGATGCAGGGGAGGGAAAGAAAGAGTGAGAGTGGGGGAGGAAAGGGTAGATAGTGAAGTACAAATTCGTCTTGGGCTAAGCTGAGGAGAGAAAAGGGAGGGAGAGTAAGAGGGAAAGAAAAATTAAGGGGAGAATGACAAGAAGAGAGCAGGAGAGAA
>NC_136979.1:40467465-40472465 GCF_032717465.1 Coenobita brevimanus
TTTACGACGCCCATTAAGCATCAACACGAGAGTTTTGGGGTTGTGACGTGGGGTTGTGAGGTTGTGGGAGTATTGTTAGGATTCTGTATGGCCAGGGGTTGTAATGGGGTTGTAAAGCTTGGAGATGATGATGATGATGATGACTGACTGACTGATAAGATAATGATAATGATGATGATGATGACTGAAAGGTGAGGCTGTGATGGAATTATAAAGCTATGATGATGGTTATGCAGACCTTTCACCTTAACTTGGCTCGTTTTGCTCCTAGTGCAACTTATTTCATCCAGCTTAATGGCAGAATAAGACGATACTACGGCTATACATCATTTCCATAGCACTTTTTCGTTATTAGCCCCATAGTCTTGTATAAATCTATTGTTATATCTCAGTATTCGAGGTGGAGAGACAGCAATTTTAGGTCAAGTTAGCGTAAAAGGGGTACACTACTATAACAAGGACGGAGGAAGTAAGAAAGGTTGTTGATGGTGGGGTTGTTCGGAGTTAATATGGTGTGGTTGTGATAAAGTTGTAAAGCTGGGATAGAGTGGAGGAGGAGGAGGAAGGAGGTTGTGATGGTGGACTTATGACACGGTGAGGTTGTACTATGATGAGTAGTGATAGTGGATTGTGGAGTTGTGATATGGTGGGGTTGAAAGTATTCTGATGTGGTGCCGTTGAGAGACTAGGCGCTCCCATTCACAGCCCTCTTCATTCTCCCCCATCCTCTCCTATGCCCTCTCTCTCTCTCTCTCTCTCTCTCTCTCTCTCTCTCTCTCTCTCTCTCTCTCTCTCTCACACACACACACACACACACACACACACACACACACACACACACAATTTTTCACCCCTCAGTCTAAACCAGTGTATTTACTAAACAAAATTCCGCCTAACGGCCTAACGATAAACACAAACCCTATAACACCTTCCAACCTGAATACAATCCCTGAGGGGGTAACCAAAATAAATAAAATAATTAAAAAAAAATCATAACGCTAAAGAGAGGAATTAAGATCTGTTTAACCCCTTCAGTAAGATAAAATGGTGAAAGCAAAAAATGAACTATAAATGCAAAACGTCAAGACAGTTTATAAAAGACACCCCATGAGAATTATTTTTAGATTTTGGAAGAGATCGTTGTAATGGGGATGTAAATGAAGGTCATGTCCATCCCTTCCATCTCGAAAAATCTAATTTTTACGGAATATAATCATCCGAAAGTAACCTGAAGGAAAAAGAGGAGGTAACCACGATCGAGTCTTTTTACAAGTGTGGGGAAGGGTGTCAAAAGAGGAATGGGTGAGGGATGGGAGGATGGGGGATTGGGGTGGGGGAGAGGGTGATGGGGGGAGGGGGGTCATTCCTCATCCCCCTGCCCGTAACCACGCCTCTATAAACACCAAACGGCAGACATAAACAATCCGCAACGCCTTCCACACACACTGGCGGAGGCGTGGGATGAGGCGGGCCATAACTTATTCGTCAACCCGCTGCTGCCGGAGTTGTCAAAAGGGGCTCAATCCTTCATGTTTCTCTCTCCCCCTCCCCATCTACCTATTTCTACCTACCTATCTATCTACCAATCTGTCTTTATCTATCTACAGCCGACGCCTTAATCCCTGACTGGGTGTTATCAGTACATATTCCGTTAGGCTGTGTCAGGGTAACGACGGATAGGTTTGTTTAGTTTGGTAAGGCTGGGCTAGGCTAGGTTAAGCTGGTGAAGATCAGGTTAGAATTCCACATGGTTTACTGAGTAAGAGAGAGAGAGGGGGGGGGGGCAGGCAGGAACGCAGACAGACAGACAGGAGAGAAAGGCAAACACACAGGTCACAGGTTAAAGACTGACAGACAGACATACAGGAGAAAAGACAGACAGAGGGGAAAGATATGATGGGAAGAATGAGAACAGAACGTGGAAGGAAAATAAGGAAACTGAGGAGAGGAAGGGGAAAAGAATGAGAAAGAGAGATGGTCGGTGGGGAGACAAAGAGAATGAAAAAATTTAGGAAGACAGGGAAGAAATGAGAGAGAGAGAGAGAGAGAGAGAGAGAGAGAGAGAGAGACTGCAAGGAATAACATCGACTCTGAAACCAAAACGAAAGACGAAAAAAAAAAAAATGAAAAAAACAAAGAGGAAGAGGAAATAATAGTACAAATAACTTTATAAGAAAAAGGAAAAGCCAAACGGAAAAAATAACAAAAGAAAAAGTAAAAGGAAGTAGTGATTATACCCGTAGCGAAAATACAGGAAAAAATACGTAGAGAAAAAACAAAGAAAGAGAAGAAAGAGGCAAACATAAAGGTAAAATACACATGGAAAAGATAGAGAAGAAGAAGAGGAGGAGGAGGAGGAGGAGGAGGAAAGACGGAAGAGTATGTAACAAAGACGTAAAAGAATATGTGGAAGAAAAATGGCATAAACAGACGAAGACAGAGAAGAAAGAAGGGTTAAATGAAGAAAGACGTAATAATGAAAAAGACAAAAAACTGATAGAAAAAGAGGAAGACAGAAGATGAATACTATGGAAATAATATAGAGGAGGAAGAGGAGGAGGAAGGAAAGAGAGGAACACTAAAAAAGTTGGTGGGAATCTGAGTGAGGGAAACGAAGAGAATAAATTAATGACCGATGACGAAGACGAGGGAAGGAGGAAAAGGGGAAAGAGAGAGAGAGAGAGAGAGAGAGAGAGAGAGAGAGAGAGAGAGAGAGAGAGAGAGAGAGAGAAATGGGGGCAGGAAACCATATCTTCGGCGACATTAGCCTTAACCGCATTCAGGTATCCAATGACTCATTATTACGGTGAATCTCGGTAAGTACAACTTCAGCAGCTTCTACGTCTTTGGTTCTTTCTTTAGCCTCCTTTATTTTTCATCAATAAAAACATACGAGGGGAACGGAGTAAAGTAAGAGCAAATGGTAGGGAGGGGAGAATATGGCTAGAAGGAGGAGGAAGAGGAAAATGGGAGAAAATTGGAAAGGGGGGAGGGGAGGATTAACGTAAGGCCAACTTCGGACAAAAAAATCTCCAGATCTGAGTGACACATAGGCCATATATAGCAGCATTCTGGGTATCAAGTCTCTACCTGTACATGGTCCCCTTTTAGTTCCATCTTATCCTATCACGCCAGTCAGTATTTTAATCTGCACATTTATCCGTACAAAGGCAAGTAATCTATAGGCTGCTTCGGAATACATATTATCCTCTTTAACCAGGGATGTCTCATGGTGCATAAATTGTCTGGTGTCAGCCCCTCTAAAATAATAATAATAATAATAATAATAATAATAATAATAATAATAAATAATAATAATAATAATAATAATAATAATAATAAAAATAAAGAAGTCCTGGGGCAAAAGAGTTTATATACAGACTTCTGCAAAATCACATACATATACTCCTGGCATACAAGCAACCAAGTCGTTTACAACCGCATTATATGAATAACTTCGAATGCCTATTTATCTTACGTCCATAAGACCAAACAGATATATGTCAACAAGCATATCAAATTTTTAAACATCCCCAGAGATAACACATTAATAAACTCAAAATTATCTCGCCCACTTCAATAAAATCTTCATCTATGCTTGGGTGTTGAGAGAAAGCACTAGATTAGGAGTAGTAATAAATAAAAGAAGCCAATAATTCAATAAACAACTGCTTATTATTACCGCTCCCTCAGCTTACACACACACACACACACACACACACACACACACACACACACACACACAGCTACATACACGAGGAAGTCAAACACACACAAAGAACAGTTATACACACACAGAGGGAAGACCGACGGACAGACAGAGACAGAACACACACACACACACACACACACACACACACACACACACACACACACACACACACACACACGGGTCGTTCCCCCTGGGCCGGACCAAAGGGAATCAGTGTCGCCTTGTTCGACTTTATTGCTGGGGCGTTTGACGAGGTTTGCTTGAAGAGGTTAGGCGAGAAGTGGAAGGGGTTGGGAGGGTGCGAAGTGGGTGGGAAGGAGCGGGGAGGGGAGGGGGTGGGTAGGGAGTGAGTGGGACGTGGTGGAGTGGAAGGGTGGTGAGGGGGGTGCGAAGAGGGGAGGGGCGAGATGGGTTGGGGTGGTTGGGATGGGGAGGGAGGAGGGACGGAGGTGTGGGATGGGTGGGGAGGTATTACAGAGTGGAGGGTGCGAAGTGGGTGGGAAGAGCTGGGGGGAAAGATGAAGCATAAGATGAGTGAGGAAGATAAACAAATACATAAGTACATATAGGGAGAGGGTGACGAGTTGGTGGGGAGATGTGAAGTGCGGTGGTGGGGTGGGGGAGAAGGAATGTGGGATAGGAGGAGGAACCCCTTTACTGGTGAGAGGTGAGAGAGGAGGGGAAATGAAACGTACGAAGAGGGTGAGAGAGTTGGAGGAGAAATGCGCGTCGGGAGGGAGGGGGATTGTGGAGAGGGTGTAGGTGTGAAAAGAGCTGGAATATGGAGAAAGGGAGACAGATATACAGAAAGGAATGAGAGATAGGTGGCAACAAATTGGAAGGGGTGACAGGGTAGTGGAGTGGATATAGGGAGAAAGATGGAACGGTGTGATGTGAGAGGAGGAAAAAGTGTATACAGGAAATGGCAGAGGATACAAGAGAGGCAATATGATGAGATGAAAGATTTGAAGTAAGTGGGGAGGTGGGGACGGGAGGTTTGGAAGTGTGGGGGGGAAAGGGACGGAAGAAGTGGGGAAGAAAGAGAGACAAATGTATATGGGAAAAGTTGCAGTCAGTGAAAGAAAGTGAAACGGGATTTAAGCTACGGGTGGAGGGGAAGGGAGTGGGTGGGAATATGGTTGTGTATGTGTGTGGGGTGAGGAGGTTGTGGAGTGGGTGGGGTAAGGGGGTTGTGGAGTGGGTGGGTGAGGAGGCTGTGAAGTGGATGGGGGTGAGGGGAGTGGATGGCGTGAGGGGGTTGTGATGTGGGTGGGGCGAGAGGATTGTG
>NC_136979.1:40477465-40517465 GCF_032717465.1 Coenobita brevimanus
AAATTCTTTAGAAAGGGGAAATCCGATCCTGACAGTTCATGAAAAACAAGGGGATTTTCTGAGTAACTTTTCAAAAACATCTACCTAAATTCCTCTTCGTACGATTTAATAATGATATTGGTGATGATGAAGATGATGATGATGAAGATACATCTCTACATCCTTTTCACAGCACATTTTCGTGACTAGCACCATATGTTACTGCTAATCTATTGTAACAACTTCGCACTCAAGACAAAGAGAAGGCAATTTTAGGCCAAGTTAGAGTACAACGAGTATAACATCCAACAGGTCAGAGTGGAGAAAGTTGAGAGGGAAGCGACAAAAACTAAATGCTGCACCGAAAGCTCTTACACGTATTCTTCTTTGCTAGCCTTTTCTTCGCGTAATACGCTTTGGACAGAGTTGCCTACTTGTCCTAAAACTGTCATATATATATGGGGGGATGGGCGAGAAATTTTGACGCTTTAGCCGGGAATCGAACCCAGGACTTCTAGCAGCAGCCAGGCACTTGCCGAGCTGCGTGGGGCTAAGCAAGAATTGTTGATATACGTAGCCAAGGGGTTTGATTAGATGGAGAGTGATATTGTAAGCGTACTTTAAAACTAATGGCTGCCCCTCTTTCTCCAATGGAGTGTGTGGGCCGCTGCTAGTAAAATGGTGCGTCGTCGAGTAGAATGAATAGGTAGTTCTCTCTTTCTATCTCACTTTCCCTCTGTGTATCCTTTTATCGCGAGTGAGGTGAGTTATAGTCACTTCTTGGATTACGGAGTTTTACTGTACAAAATTACATGGAGGTGTGCTTGATAGCGTAACGTACAGTTACGTGACGGCGAACCACCTAACTACCCCATCTCCTGCCTTGTGCCCTCGATCGTACTCCCAGGCTCTCTGCCCTACAGCTGCTTTCCCTGGGGTTATATACCGGCCAGTGCATAGGTGTGTCTTTGGCTTGTACCTTTTCATTGGTAGTCTTCCATGACGTCGTCAGATAACTGGCTCAAGCAGGTTATACTGCAAGCTCATGAAACACCTGTATCGTCTGGCTTAAAGAGCTAGTGATACACCAATATTCTTGAACCAAAATATGCGTTCGACTTTCCTTGTACACCAAACATGACTTACTGTGTAAGTGTTGCTCATATTAATACCTATATACTGTATTAATGCCTATAATTATTACATACTGTCATAACGTAATGCCTACAGAATCTTGATGACTCTGAAACATGTGTCATCATATGGGTTCGGGCTGAAACATATCATGTAGTGGCCAAATTATAGAACGATCAGGCAATGGCCACAGAAAAAGAACGTTCATGTATCTGCCTCAATTAGAGAACGTACAGAACATGCAGTAGCCACAGGAGAACGTGCATGATTAAAACATTCATACGGTGGCCTCACCACAGAAATACATTCACGAAACACACTAAGGAGAACGAAGGCCTCAGTCTATAATCGAAATCCAACTCTCGTATTCCGAATGCTGAAGGTTCGATTCCCGATGAGAAATGTTAAAGTATTCTGTGTTCCTCCTGCTTGTTGGTATACCCCTTACTGATTCAGCTCTTAATTTGTTTATCGTTCATCTATTTCCATTTATTTCACCACCCGAGCTCTAATCTCGCCAATCAACCTTCTCTCAAATTCTTTATCATTTATTTTAACTGATCTCGTAAATTATTCAGCACTCACGTTAATCGATTGTCTCTGATTTTACTACTTGTACTCTAATCTCGTCACTGATCCTGCACTCACTTTGCTTAAACAGGAATTTCGTTTTACCTATTTTGCAACTTGCACTCTAATCCTCTCGCTCACCTTGCTCTCACTTTGCTTAACAGTAATCTATTTTTACTAATTTTAACCAAGCTCACTCTTATCTCGTTAATTCTGTTTCACTATTTTAACAACTTTCACTCTAAACCTGTCACTTGTCTTGCTGTCACTTGGTTTAACAATATACTCATTCATTTTACTTTCATTGTAACCTACAGCCTACTCGTCCTGCCCTTAAACTACTCTCCTTATGCTATGATACGTTGTTTAAGAGATACAATAAATATATGGTTTCCCCTTTATTCCTATTTTCTGTCCTCTCTCTCTCGTCCCAGCCCTATACGCTCTTCCCACTGCTTTACCTCTGCCCCTGCCTAATCCCTGCTTCCCCTGCCTTATTCCCAACCCTAACTTTGTCTCTGCCTAACCCCTGCCTTATCCTTAACTCTAACTCTGTCCCTGCCTCCTCACTTTCCTACCCTTACCTCACCCCTGCCTTCCCTACCTTATCCCTAACCCTAACCTGCCTCACCCCTACTTTCCCTACCTTATCCCTAACCCTAACCTGCCTTCCTCCTGCCTTCCCTACCTTATCCCTAACCTGCCTCACGCCTTCCTCCTCTCCCTCACCTTGCCTCCCCTGACGTACTACTTCCCTTAACTCGCTCCTATCCCCCCCTGCCTCCCTTACCTCAACCTACCCCTGTCTCCCCTACCATCCCCTGCCCCTGCCTCTCCCCCCTGCCTGTAAGACGGCGTGTGTTTTACGAGGTGTGAGCGGATGTCAATTAACAAGTCTATGAATATATTGGAGGAGACACCCCTCACATTGATTCCCGGCCTCACTCACCCTGGGGAGAGAGAGGGGGGAGGGAGAGAGGGGAAGAGAGAGAGAGGGATGAAAATGAATGATGACTATGGGAGAGAGAGCGAGGGAGGAAGAGAAAGAAGGATGAACACGAATGATGAGCGTGGGAGAGAGAGGGAGGGAGGGACAGAAGGAAAGAGAGAGAGGGATGAAAATGAATGACTGAGTATGGAAGAGGGAGGGAGGGAAAGAGGGAAGGAGAGGTGGGAAAGGAATGAAAATGAACACGAGTATAGGAAAGACAAGGAGGGAGGGAGCGAGGAAAAGAGAGAGGGATGAAAATGAATGATGAGAGAGAGAGGGAGGGAGGAAGAGAGGGGACGAAAGCGATAGGTGAAAATGAATGATGAATGTGGGAGAGAAAGAGGGGGAGGGAAAGAAGGCAGGAAGAAGATGAAGAACAAGGGAGAGAAGGGGCAGAAAAGATTATGACTACAGAACACAGGACGAGCAAAACGGGGACGCAAGAGGGAAGGAACGGGGAAGAGAGGGAGAAAACGGTGAGAAGGGGAAAGGGGAGAGAATGATCTGCTTGGGGGAATGGAAAACGGCTGGGGAGAGGGGAAGGAAAGAGGAATGAAAAAGATGAAGAATATGTGAGAGAGGGGTGAAGAAGAAAACGAAAAAGGAAAAAACTAGAGAGGTAGGGGAAAAAACAGGGAGGTTAAGAAGGGAAGGAGGCAAAGATGAAAAGGAATAATGAATATGGGATAGAAGAGACGCAGAGAAATGAAGGAAAAGAGGGGAAACTGAATAAGAAAGGGTGATAAGAGATGATAATTATCAGAGTGAGGAAGGGACTAGAGGCGAAAAAGAGAGAGGAGAAAAGAAACATGATGGATGCGGGGATAAGAGAGAGGAAGGAGGAGAGGGATGAAAAGAGAAGTAGAGAGGGAATGATAAAGAAGAGAAAGGCAATGAAAACGAAGAGGGGAAGAGGGATAGAGAAGACGAAAAGAGAGAGCGATGGGAGAGAACGATTTAAGAAGGGGAGACAGGATGGAGAGGGATGATGAAAAAGAGAGAGGAAATGAAAAATGAAAGAGGGAGACACGAGGAAGGCACGAGAAGAGGGACTGAAATTAGAAGTTATTCAGGAGAAACTGAGAGAATGAAAATATAAAAATGAAAAGAAGAAAGAAGTGATGAATTGCGGGAAAAGAAAGGCACTCCAAAGATGAGGAATGTGTGTGTGTGTGTGTGTGTGTGTGTGTGTGTGTGTGTGTGTGTGTGTGAGAGAGAGAGAGAGAGAGAGAGAGATGCAGAGGCGTAGGACGATAAAAGGAAAGGTGAAGTAGACTGCAGGAATTAAAAGTGAGGGATGGAAAGTGGAAGAATGGAGAGAAAAGGAGAATAAGTAATAGCAAAAAAAACGTAGAGAGAGCTAAGACAGTAGCTCGTGAAGAAGGAAGGCACGTAAGACGGAGCAAGAGGAAATGAAAATAGGGCAAAGAAACAATAAAGGAAGGAAGAAAGGAAGGTCTTCTGCCGGTGCATATACACACACAATCCCTCACATTTGGCTTCCTACATTCAGTCTTACCCACACAACCCGTACAGCAACTGATCCATACTCTCTAATATTCTCCTTCCATCCTTGCACACAGCAGTACATAACACCCTCCTCTGCCGTCTCATTCTCACCTACTCCCGCACATACACCTAATCCATACTCCTACTCTCGCCCACTCTCATCCACCATCTGGTTTCAGTCAATCCACATAATTAAGTCCACTATTTCCTGGCTTACAAGAAATCATTTGGCCTGTCACTCAATGCAGAGTCACCCTGGAGTAGCCCTACATTAAGTCAGTGGA
Organism: Coenobita brevimanus; assembly: GCF_032717465.1. NCBI lineage: Eukaryota > Metazoa > Arthropoda > Malacostraca > Decapoda > Coenobitidae > Coenobita > Coenobita brevimanus. Next base: position 40,481,933 of record NC_136979.1, read on the forward strand.
TGATGACAAAAAAATTATATGAATAAATGACTCAACGAAAGACTGACTGAATGAGGGAAGGAGGAAGGGAAGACGTACAAGATGGAATGCATAAATACATCCAAAAAGCCAATGATATCTTCAGATGTTGACCCTGGGGAGCTGTAGGGCAGAATCTCTCTCTCTCTCTCTCTCTCTCTCTCTCTCTCTCTCTCTCTCTCTCTCTCTCTCTCTCTCTCCAGTGGGAGGAGAAGAGGAAGTACGAAGGAAGAAAAGGAGGGGAGAGGGGGAAGAAGAGAGAGAAAGAGAGAGCGAAGAAGAAGGGAAGGGAGAAAGAGAGCGGGGAGGGAAGGAGGTGATGGGAGAGGAGAAAAGAAATAATGGAAGAGAGGAAGAAGAAAAGTGTGGAGAGGAGAAACAGAAAGGGATAGGAAAGGGAGAAAATACTGAGAAGGAGACGAAGAAGATGATAAATGAGTATGCTAGCGGAGGGGGGAAGAGACGAGTGACTGTGGGGAAGGATGAAGATGATGATGATGATGATAAGCATGAGACCTGAAGGTGGGAAGTAGGAGGAGCGGTGCTGAAGATGATGAAAATAGGGAAAATGTACTGAGAGAGACTGAGGAAAATGAAGTAATAAATAGATACGAGAGAAAATAAACGTTTTTTTACGTGGATTTTTGGGATGGGTTTATGTATGTGGTTTAATCGGTAGAAAGGTGGCCTGCAATCCCAATGGACCCAGGTTCGAATCCCCGCTGGGGCAGTGACCAGTTTATGGATTTGAATTTCATAATAGCAGACTTTACCAATCTACCAAAAGACCCGCCGATATTTCGTAAAAATACCCGCTTTAATACCAATACTGTACACCAGTCCTGTATGAAACAGCCCTAGCATGTATTCAACATGGACGGTGGGTGTTAGCGCTGAAGTAGTGACATGTGGAGGTGTATGGTATGCAGGAGGACAACTGGGCCTTGGGAGCAGGCTCTGAAGCCTATGCCCAGAGTCGGACACATAAAAGAAATGTATATGGGTCTGTAAGTATGTACGTACGAATCGTACGTATGCATGCATTCATGTATGTATATATGTATATATGTGTGTGTAGGCGATGTATGTATACAGCGGGTATGTATGTGTGTACCGGTATGTCTATGAAATGTACATGTGTATGCATATATATGAGAACTATAGAAAAGGCATTATGGAAACTGAACACAGCTTTATTACTTGTTCACAGTCATTCCTGCTGCACACACCATACATACACCACAACTTACACCTGTCATACATATACACCACAACTTACACCTGTCATACATATACACCACAACTTACACAAGTCAACTCACATTCCTCACTGCAGAAATATTATAAGGTGACACACATCTTTCTTGTCAGCGTCAATATAATTTTCAAAGCGCACACACACACACACACTATATCTATCTATCTACTTGTGTATGTGTGTGTGTGTATACATATATATATATATATATATATATATATATATATATATATATATATATATATATATATATATATATATATATATATATTGTATATACATATATATATATTGTATATATATATTGTATATACATATATATATACATATATAGATAGATAGATAGATAGATAGATATACAGGGTGTCCCGGGAGTTAAGTCAAAAACTTTGGGAAATGATAGAGGAGGGAATTCTGAGGAAAAAATGTTATATGAACATATGTCCAAATCCCAACCGTTACGGAGCTACAGTTACTGATGACCTTATGGGCGAATTATGAGGGAGACCATTTTCGCCCATAAGGTCATCAGTAATTGTAGCTCCGTAACGGTTGAGATTTGGACTCATGTTCATTTAACATTTTTTGCTTAGAATTCCCTCATTTGTCATTTCTCAAAGTTTTTGACATAACTCCAAGGACACCCTGTATGTATATAAATATATATATAAAGAGAGAGAAAGAGAGAGAGAGAGAGAGTCTAAACATAGGGTAAAAAAGACAAACAAGTATTAGTATGTCCATTTATAACCATGTACAGAAATAAACAGGCCAATGATCCTCTCAATACAGACCACACACACACACACACACACACACACACACACACACACACACACACACACACACACAGTTTATTTCAAACACAGAGCAAAGAAACAAACAATCATTTGTCTCCTTATATAAATATAAACTCAATTAACCAAGACACTGTTCCTCTAAGCCAGCGTTTCCCAACCTGGGGGGCGCGACCCCCTGGGGAGGCGTTTGAGATTGCCAGGGGGGGCGTGGGGTAATCAAAGTTCAACATAGGGCTGGGCCATTCAAACGCATACAGGGTATTCCCAAAGATATAGATGACTAACAAGCTTTGATAGGAACACTTCACAACCGTCATTTCGAGCAACCACATGTAGTGTTGCCATCTAGCATCTTAAGCATCCATATGGAACAGATTAAAATATTGTTCTTTATGCGAAAGAGGGATGGGGGAGGCATCATGAATACAGTCCTGACCGAAGGGGGGCGCTGTGCTAAAAAGGTTTGGAACCCCTGCTCTAAGCATAACCACATCACACACACACACAAACACACACACACACACACTAACAAATACACACACGTACAAACACACATACAAATACACACAGGCACAAAAACAAACAAGCACACACAAACAAACACACACACTAACAAACACACAACACACACACAACTCTCAACCTTAAAATAGGACACGGAAACACACACGCTTATGTCCATATATAACCGCTCATCTCTCTCTCTCTCTCTCTCTCTCTCTCTCTCTCTCACATACACACAAACACACATTGGACTGACCCTCCGAATGATCAGACTGACAGACAAACAAACACGAACGAAAACAAACACGATCAAAGCAAGACCTCTTAACGTCTGGCAAAAGTCTTAGGAAGAGAATGGAAGGAATGAAAAATGATCGATAAGAAAAAGGAAGCCAATAAATGAAAGGACACACTAGATAAGGAACCAGTACGAGAATAAAGGACGATAACGGAGGAAACAGTGAAAGCGAGAGATAATGGACTAAAAAAGAATAAGCGAAAAGAAAGTAAAATGGAAATGATGAAAGGAACTGGTAACAAAAGAAATAGGAAGGGACTGTAATAAAAATGAGAAAATAACGATAACCAAGCGATAAGCAGGAAACAGTGGGTTGAAAATGAATGAAGGAAACATCAAGTGAGCATAAAAAAAAAAAAAAAAAAAAAAAAAAGTTTCCAATTAGTTTTTTCAAGCTTAAGGGTGACTAAAGGGACCCAGCAATGCCCTAGCTGATGTCTGTTCGTTAATTATTCAGGTGTCAAAATTAGCCCCTCAGGTAAGTTATACAGGTGAAGGAGGTGAGAGGGGTTGAGGAAGAGAGATGCGAGAGAGGGAACAGAATGACAGGTGAGGCGGTGAGAGGGCGTGTGAGGAAAGAGGGATGTATGAGGAAGAAGGCAGTGAAAGGGAAGGTGCAGTAAGTGGTTAAAAAAAGTAAGAAGAGAGGTATGAATGACGAGGAGAGAGCTGACAGACAGACAGACAGAGTTGGGAAGAAAGAAGATATAAAAATAGATACATTAGAGGATGAGAGACGAGAGAAAGATGAAGTGAGAAAAAGTAAGAGGACCGGGAAGCTGGAGGATGCGTGAACGAAGAAGCAGGCTAGAAGAGGAGGAGAGAGGAGAAATGGAGGGTGAGAAAGTGAGGAACAAGAAAGAAAGAGTAGTACAAAGGAACACAAAGAAGAGCAAACAGCAACAGACCTGTTGGTCCTTTCGTGGCTGTTTGGTATATGGAAGGTTATAACTAACAAAACTAACCTATCAGCTAAAGACATGCATAGAGAAGAAGGAAGGCTCCCCCTCTCCCACCCGCCAAACCCTCCAGCCGAAGCCGGCAGTCAGGTATAGGGAGTAATAAGAGAAGTATAGACAAAGTGTGGAAGATATATAAAAGACGAAGTTAGAAGAGATAGACTAACTGAGGAGGACAAAAGAGAGAGGGAGGTGAGAAAAGATGAGAAGATTGATTAAAAAGATAGAGTACAAGACAATAAGTAAAATAAAGCAATACTAAGGAAGAACAGATAAGAATAACAGGTATATAACTGAGACGTAAACAAAACCAATGACCTTACCACCTGAAGGTTTGTATTTATCTGATAGCTCCACCTTAATTATGCATACAGGTGTTCAAATGAGCCGAGAGAGAGAGAGAGAGAGAGAGAGAGAGAGAGAGAGAGACAGACAGACAGACAGACAGACAGATAGACAAACAGACAATCCCCCGCTTCCCTTCCACCCCACAACCTATCCTTCTCCATCCCTACACCACCCTAGCTTATGTAAATTCCATCTCAACGACAGAACGACTTGGGAAGGGAGAAGGAGCGACATAAAACAGGGGTAGAAGACAACGACAGAATGACTTAGGTCTGGAGGGGAGCGGCATATGGTCGTTCCAAAGACTAAGGATTTTTATACGAAAAAGATGGGAAAGGAGAAGAGAGGAGAGGAGTGGAATACAAAGGAGTACTGAGGAAAATGAACCGTAATAAATATAATGATCTTCTCAGGGCTGCTTTTTAAATAGAAGACTGTTACTCTTATTTATTTATTTATGTATTTCTTTACCTCTATTCATTTATTTTTGCGTTCCTTTTCCTGTTGTTCGATACCTCCCTTCCTATGTATGTGCGAAGGGGGCTCAGGATGATGATGATGATGATGATAATGATTACTGTACTGTACTTAATTCTATAAGCTAAAGATGTGGGCAGTGTGAAAAGCAGGGATGGGGATGGGGAAAGAAGGAAGGGGAAATGATGGGGAAGGGAAGGGGGAATGATGGGGAAAGGAAGGGAGAATGATGGGGGAAGCGAGTGTGGGGGAATGATGGGTAACAGAGTGTGAGGGAATGATGGAGAAGGGAAGGGGGAATGATGGGGAAGGGAGGGGGGAATGATAAGGGAGAAGGGAGGGGAATGAAGGAGAAGGGAGTGCGGGGAATGATGGGGAAGGGAGAGGGGGACGTGATGGTGAAGGAAGGTCGTCCACAACTTTATCAAGAACAGTAAACCTCTCGGCACAGCTCAGCGGGTTTATGGTGGGCAGATCTGGTCAGTTGTTTGGCCCTCTTGTGTTGCGCGCTCTCTTTCTTACTTATTCTCTCTCTCTCTCTCTCTCTCTCTCGTATTACACACATGGTTTACCGTCACTCCTCCCCCACCGTCTCCTCTTTCTCTCTCTCTCTCTCTCTCTCTCTCTCTCTCTCTCTCTCTCTCTCAAATGAACTATATAATATGGCAAGAATAAAGAAGAGAGCGACCGGTTTGTCAACGTATATAAAATAAAAAATACAGGTGCAGAGAGAGAGAGAGAGAGAGAGAGAATCCTGTGTGTATGTATGTTTGTATGTATGTATGTATGTATATGACCTTCAACTATCCATCTCATATTCAGTACAGGAAGGTCAACTATGAATAACGACTGACTATAATATTTTTAATAAATAATCACTTGCTTGGAAAAACATGGTGTGTTGCAATTTAATATTCTGGCACGAAACTCTGAATGCATAACTAATTTTACTTTGTTGATTCTTACTTGTTCCGTCTTTCTCATGTTAAATTGCAACTGATATTCTCAATTCTCTGTCTGTCACACACACACACACACACACACACACACACACACACACACACACACACACACACACACACACACACACACACACCGCCGTCACAAACCACTCGCACTTATACTGTCCTCGTTCACTTTCCAAACAGCCACTTTTTTACGCTTTCACACTTTTCCGTCCTTCATTCTCTCATTCACACATGACACTAATGCACAAGTCATCTCACATCATCACACTCTCGGTATTACATTACACCCACGCTGTTTCCTATCACACATATCACACCCACTTTCACTCACAAATCGCACTCAAGACACACTAACTCATGCCCTATCACTCTCACCCCGACCTCATCTAGTCATTGCACTCTCACCATCACGCACTTCACTCTCAACCTCTTAATTATCTCGCAAACGCTCTCTTAACCTCACCCTAACGCCAACACTTTCCCATTCTCCCTTGCTTGTCTCACACATTTCATCTCGTCACTGTTATTCACTCATTCACTACTCCCAACCCCTCACACACAACATTCTCACTTTCTCTCTCCCTCTCTCTCTCTCTCTCTCAGAAAACTCCCCCTTCAAATCAGGGTTTAGGAAAAGTCATAGTTCCATTTCCCATTACCTCCCCTCCTCCATTTCCTCCCCTCCCTCACCCGCTGATTACCCCTCTCCTCTCTCTCTCTCTCACACACACACACACACACACACACATTCACACACACACACATTCACACACACACACACTTTTATTATTTCTCACATGCTTGTCACTGTCATTAATCTCTCCCTTTCTCTCTCTCTTTCACACACACAAACACACACACACTTTTATTATTTCTCACACGCTTGTCTCTCTCTCTCTCTCTCTCTCTCCTCGTTACCTCCTTCACCTCCCTCCCTCTCAATATCTCACACACACACTGAGTGCTCTCTTAGGGCCCCCTTAATACCACTTACTATCTCTAACTCACTATCTCACTCGCCTCTCTCACTTTACCTTGCTCAATTAACAGTGCCCTCTCTCACATTTTCTCTCCTCAAGCTGTTCATCTTTATTTCAGCACTTTACTTATACATCGCAACAGCTACCTATCGTTATGTTAATGATATTGTGTCTGTCTATCTATCTATCTGTCTATATCCACTTCTCCATCAATCTATCTCTCCACCCATCCATCTATTTGTCTGTCTATCTTTTTTCATACACTCATCCCTCCATCAACCATCCATTTGTTTCTCTGTCTATTTTTTCATCCACTCATCCCTCCATCTATCTATTTTTTATTGATCTATCTACCTATCCAAGTCCAATTTACCTATACCATCTAGTTTTATCTGTATGAATGTATTTACCTATGCAAAAGTATTTACCTAATTTTCAACTGCCTGCAAAACTGAACTTCAACACAGGCACACTACAAGGAATTTATACTTAACACACATACACACCTAACAAAACAAGCACACACACACACACACACAAATATATATTAAGGCTGCCCACCAACCATACATTCACTCCTCTCTCTCTCTCTCTCTCTCTCTCTCTCAGCTTTAAGTGGTTTTAGCTATTCTTGATCTATTATTTACGTCTCTCTCTCTCTCTCTCTCTCTCTCTCTCTCTCTCTCTCTCTCCTAGACATTATACAGACAAACATATAACAAACCTAAATCGCTAGACATAACCACACACACACACACACACACACACACACACACACACACAAGGGCCTACTGTCCACACTCACACTTTGAACCACCCAAACACACAAACACACACACACGAATCAGCAGTAACCAAACACCACTTGAGCCAGTCTCCTATCAAACACAAGCAAGGGAGTGTTTGTGTCTGTGCGTGTGAATGTGTGTGTGTAGAATAGAATCAATCTGTGCATGAATGAAAGCGTGTGTGTGTGTGTGTGTGTGTGTGTGTGTGTGTGTGTGTGTGTGTGTGTGTGTGTGTGTGTGTGTGTGTGTGTATAGATAATAACCACGTATTTGCATACATAAATACAATCATACATATTAAACTAGATGGACTGGCAAATGGATAGGTATATAAATTAATAAATAGATGGATGGATGGATAGCTTGAAGTGTGTGTGTGTGTGTGTGTGTGTGTGTGTGTGTGTGTGTGTGTGTGTGTGTGTGTGTGTGTGTGTGTGTGTGTGTGTGTGTGTGTGTGTGTGTGTGTGTGTGTGTGCATGCGCTTTAGTCACTGTGCGCATGAGTGTTTGTGTGCACGTGCAAGTTCTTCAGGGCGTGTTTGCGTTTGAGACAGTATGTGTACTGAATATAGGAGTGTGTGTGTATGTGCGTGTATATCCAGCAACAAGCCAATCTTTCATCAAGTAGCCTCAAGTAGCCTCCACAGCTGCTCCATCAAAGCTAACACACGCACACACACACACACACACACACACACACACACACACACACAACGTCGCTTCCAAACACCATTCTACCTTATTGCATATAACTCTCTCTCTCTCTCTCTCTCTCTCTGGTGTTAGCCTGAACGAAAGCACGGCATCCCACTCATCACAGATCCCTATAATGCCTCTCTGCTTGACAAAAATGTAACACACAAAAAAAATAGACTTAATCCTTTCAACACCTGGGATTTTTAGTTCAAGGACTTTTTTCTTTTTCATTAGTCTTCCTACCTACAGATTTTTTTTTTTTTTTTTTTTGGATTTAGTGAATACGTCTGGTTTGGGGTATAGTACTGCTGTCACTAATGATCTTGGAATATATAACAGCAAGTCAGTTGTTACACAGGCCTATGAATGAAAAATATAGTTAATCCTGATATAACTAACAATATTCCAACAAGCACAGGGGTCAACGATTGTACACTTGCGCAGGTGAGTTTCAAACCTGTGCAAAAATAAACAGGTATTTTTTTTTTTTACTTATCTACCAATACTGTTTCAGTTAAACAGGTATTTTTTTTTTTACTTATCTACCAATACTGTTTCAGTTACTCATCATTTACCCCTCGAGTTTCATCCAAGACCAAACAGACGGAAAGATAGACAAACAAAAATACACAGACAGACGCGAACAATACAATGCCCACAAATTAAGAGAAGGGGGATAAAAATTACAACTACCCTTGGGTGAACTATAATTCTAACACCACATCTTGGCCCAGATTTTCGCCCATGTGGGACATATTTCACGTAAGCTCAGTGAAAAAAAAAAAAAAAAAAAAAAAAAACTAAGGCTCTGGTTCTTCTCCACGGCACTTTTTCCTTTCTAGCATCATATACTGGTGCTAATCTCTTACTACAACGCAGCATTCAAGATGGAGGGATGACAAGTTTAGGCCAATCAGGAATAAAAATATAGTATTCAGCAGCGTTAGAGCCACGAACCGGATCAGAGTAAAGTAACCTTAGCGACTCCACGTGGCCGCTGTCTTTACACTCCAGGCAGGCTTTGAGGAGGACACGGAACAAAGCCTTTACCCGAGTGTGTATTGCCGGGATAAGGGAGCCTCAGCCAAGCGCACTTCCCTCCCCTCCACTCTCAATGCACCAGTGGCACGGTGATGGCTGCAGTATGGTAATGACACTAATGACACGGACAATACTCAAGGAGCTTCCCATTGTGACATCTCGCTACCACCATCATTGTCGGCATTCTTGTACACGCTCCACTTACCTATACGGATCTTATGTCAAGTTAAATTAACTCTCAAGGTCGTACGCTTAAACGCTACGTCGCAAAGTGAAGTGCAACCCATATTTTTGACGGTCAGTTACGGGACGCCTATGGGTATTAGGTAGCCTGCATCCCATACCACAGAGTACAGTTAGTAACGATACAGGAGGGCCATATACGTTCCATCATAGTCAAATACCTCAATAATCATCGTAAAAATTTAAGGGTCTGCATCCCACGTCTCGACTTCAGGTTTAAGCATACAACCCTCAGTTCTAAGCTGGCCGATAAATATCCTTTGTTCAACCCCTGCAGTAACAAAGGATTTTCTTATGTTAAGTGAAATTATCTTCAGGAAGCAAGAAGCTAAAAAGACAATTGACAACACTAAAAGACCACCTAATATTGTACAAAGCTTCCAGAAATATAGGCCATTCCCATCATAAATATAATCGTTTGGAGGTAGTGAACATCTGCTACATGACTCCCAACAAAGACACAGGTCAAGCGCCCTCTTGTGACACATTTCGTTTCATTATGGTCGTCTTTTTGACCCATGAACTTTCAAAGTCGGCCTTAGCTTCGATATGGCCAGTACCTACCAACTTAAAAACAAACAGATAAATAAATAACAGACGAGAACTTCCTAGACTAAGGCTTTCAAAAGTTCGCGCCGGAGTATACACATACAGACAGAAAACATTATCTACCCACTACACAGGCCAAATCATCATCATCATCATCATCATCATAACAATAATAATAATAACAATAATAATATGAAATCACCATGAGATTTTTTCCACCTTTGTACGGAGATGACTAGACTGCATTCTTCATTTTATTCCAAGCACAGTTTAAGTGACATTGCTTAATTTCTAATTTCTCTCTCTCTCTCTCTCTCTCTCTCTCTCTCTCTCTCTCTCAAGATCATATTCTAACTATATTCCGACATTAAATAAATGTAACGAGTAGTTTGACGTTTGTGTATTTCTTTTTCATTATATATGGACCCCACTTACCTTACATAATTGTATTAGTGGTAATAAAGTCATGATGATGATGACGATGATGATGATATTTTATACGAAACGCTTTTTCCTTCAAATTTCAGTGATTCTTCTAGCTATACAGGCCATTTCTGAGTTCCGTTTCGACCACCGTGCCAGATTTCAACCACATCACATGGAATCGGTGCCATGAAGGTGTGGATGGGGAGTGAAAGGAGTGTGGAGGAAGAATGGAGTGGAGGTGGGAGGCAGAGTTCGAGGAAAGAGGTGTGAAAGGGAGTGTGGGAGAAGAGAGAAATTTAAAGCAGGGTGAGAGATACGACGAGTATGAGGGAGAGTGGAAGGAAAGAAGAGTATAAGGGAGAGTGGAAGGAAAGAAGAGTATAAGGGAGAGTGGAAGGAAAGAAGAGTATAAGGGAGAGTGGAAGGAAAGAAGAGTATAAGGGAGAGTGGAAGGAAAGAGATGTATGAGGGGCGGTGGGAGGAAGTGGGATTGAAAGAAAGCGAAGGAAGAGTTAAAGTGGCAGTGAAAACAGAGAGAAGAAAATGGGAGTAGGAGTGGGAGACGTGGGAGCAGGAGACAGAATGGAGGAAAGAGGAGTGAGAGGGAGTGTAAGTGGTGGACAAAGTGGTGTGAGAGGAGTGAAGAGGGAGTGAGAGCCATGCACATATTTCCTCAACTCAACATGACATCTGGGGTCTGAATGAGGACAACGAGAGAGAAGGGGAGGCAGAAAAAGAGTGGAGAATATGGGAGTAGAAGACGCAATGGAGGAAGAATGGAAGATGGACAAGGGGGAGTGGGATTGGGAAGAGAAAGGAAATGGGAGGAGAAGCGGACGGCGAAGTGAAGTGAGAGTGAGAGGAAAGATGAGGGGAGTGAGAGACATGGCCACATTTCCTCTGTTGATGACGTCTGGGGTCTCAATGGTCTAAATAAGAGGGAGCATCCTGTCGCACCCACCCACGGTCTGGCTACTACGCTTCTGCTCAGTCTCAAGTATCTGTTTTTCATGGACAGACACACGAACAAAACACTCCAACACTCATCGTCTCTGTCATTTATGTGGGCTTTCAAGGACACACACACACACACACACACACACTTATCTTCTCTCATTTACTTCGGCTTTCAAGGACACACACACGAAAAAAAAAAAAATCACTCATATTCTCTGTCATTTATGTGGACTTTCATGGACACACACACACACACACACACACACACACACACACACACACAACACTCAAACACTCATCTTCTCTGCCATTTATGTGGGTTTTCAAGGACGGACACACACACACACACACACGCACACACACACACACACACACACACACACACACACACACACACACACACACACTTATCTTCTCTCATTTACTTCGGCTTTCAAGGACACACACACGAAAAAAAAAAAAATCACTCATATTCTTTGTCATTTATGTGGACTTTCATGGACACACACACACACACACACACACAACATTCAAACACTCATCTTCTCTGCCATTTATGTGGGTTTTCAAGGACGGACACACACACACACACACACACACACACACACACACAAACACTCATCTTCTCTATCATTTATGAGGGCTTTCAAGGACACACACACACACACACACACACACACACACACACACACACACACACACACACACACACAAACACTCATCTTCTCTATCATTTATGAGGGCTTTCAAGGACACACACACACACACACACACACAAATAATAAACATACCGGTTTGCAAGTCATCCCAACTACACCGATCTTCCTGTCAACTACACTCTGTTCACTTTACCTAGGCGCTCAATTCCATCTCTCAGTCTTGAATGCAGAACTGTAACAATAAAGGCTTTTCGTCTCATTAACTCTCCTCCTCTTACTGACTCCCTTCAACCTCTGTCTCTTCGCCGCACTGTTGCATCTTTATCTCTTTTCTATCGCTACTTTAATGGTCACTGCTCCTCTGAACTGTCTGCGTGCATTCCTCCACCTCTACGACGGGCGCGTAGCACCCGTCTGGCAGCAAACTCTCATCCCTTTTCTGTCCAACTCTTTAATGCAAGAGTTAACCGTTACTCCCAGTCTTTCATTTATGCAACAGGTCAGCTCTGGAACTGTCTCCCTCTGTCTGTATTTCCTGCTGCCTATGATCTCCAGTCTTTCAAACGCAGTGTGTCCAGGCATCTCAAAATGATCGGATCTTGATTTTGGCTCTCTCTTGTATTTTGTTTTTCTCTTGGAGGGAACTGTTACTGCGGGCTCATGGCCTTTGGTTCCTTCTTCCTCGCATAGAAAAAAAATAAAAAAAAAAATAACCACGAAAATATGGTGCTAATCACGAAGCAGTTCTGTGAGAAGGATGTTCAGTCTTAGAATTGTCTTACTGTGCCACTGAGCTACGGGAAGTTAAGCTGCAAAAGAAGACAATTTTTACCAAGTTAAAGTGAACGACCTGTTGTATTATCAGAAGCATCGTCAACAAAACGCACAGGTAAAAATGTTTGTGTTGATTTGTTATTCTGCTTTACTGATTTAGCTAACCTGTTGGTAATATCACTCGACAGTTTGTCTTTATGGACTCTTCTTTACTAGCCACATAAAACTTCAGCAGAAATTAAAGAAACATTAACCAGCAATTCAGCTTTTATGAGTGTATCTAGATTTGGCCGGGGGGGGGGGGCAGTGTGAGGAATGTGGAAGGAGGAGGGGAGAAGAGGAAGAACGGGGAGAGGAGGGAGGAGAGGGGAAGAGGAAGAACAGGGAGAGGAGAAAGAGGGGAAGAAGAGGGAGAGGAGGGGACAAGAGGAAGAATGGGGTGAGGATGGAGGAAGGGAGAAGAGGGAGAATGGGGAGAGGCAGGAGAGGGGAAGAGGAAGGACGTGGAAAGGAGGGAGGATGGGAGAAGAGGAAGAACGGTGAGAGGAGGGAGGAGGGAAGAAGAGGCAGAACAGGGAGAAGAGGGAGGAGGGGAAAAGGGGGAAGAATGGAGGGGGAAAAGAGGAACGAAGAGAAGAGGGAGCAGGGGAAAAGGAAAAGGGGAGAAATAAGAAAAGCAGGGAGTAGGAGGAAGAGTAAGAGGGGAGGAGAGGTACACATTAGCTTGGAGAAAGAGAAGAGAGGAAGATGGAAGGGGAGAGAAAGAACGGGGAGACAGTGGGACGGAAAGGAGACAAGTAAGGAAAGAAAGGGGATGAAGAAGGAGGGGGAGAGTCGTACATGAGAGGGGAAAGGGGAGGAAGGAAGGACGGAGGGGGACAAGAGAAGAGGGAGGGGATATGGGGATACGAGAAGAAGGGAGGGGTGAATGAAAATGGGGGTAGGGGTAGGGAATGGTTCGGACATGAGAGGGGAGAGGGATAAGAGGGGAGAAGGGTGAGAGGGGCAGGGGAAAGTGGGAAGGAGGGGGGAGAAGAAGGGAGGGTTTCTCACACCACCTCTCAAAATGACAGGATGACGTGACGGAGGTGAAGAGGCCAGGAAGTGGAGGGGGAGGAGGGGAAGTGAAGGGGGGGTATGGGAAATGGAGGGGTGAGGAGGGGAGCTGGAGGGACGAGGGACAGGGAGTAATGGAGTGTGAGAGGGTAGGGGAGAAAGGAGGGAAGAGACGGAGAGAGAAATGGAACGTGCGAGGAAGGACTGGGAGTTCAAGGGTGAAAAGAGAGGATACAGAGAAAATGGTGTAGGAGGAGGAAGGCGAAGAGGAGGAACAGGGGTATGAGGAGGAAGGAAAAGACGAAACGGAGTATAAGGAGTAGGAAGAGGACTAGGAGTATGAGGGGAAAGGAGAAGTGGAGAAAATCGAGTATGAGAGGAAGTGGAAGAAGAGGAAATAGAGTATGATGGAAAGAAGAGGAAGAGGAGGTAATGGAGTATGAGGGGAAAAGGAAGGAGAGGAAATGGTGGAGAAGAAGAGGAAATGGAATATGAAGGAAAAAGAAGAGGAGGAAGTAGAGTATGAAGGAAAGAAGAAGAAATGGACTATGAGGGAAAGAACAAGAGGAAATGGAGTATGAGGGAAACAGGAAGAGGAGGAAATTGAGTATGAGGGAAAGAAGAAGTGGAAATGGAGTATGAGAAGACGAAGTGGAAATGGAATATGAGGGAAAGAAGAGAAGGAAATGGAGTATGAGGGAAAGAAGAGGAAATGGAGTATAAGCAGAAGAAGAAGAGGAAATGAAGTGTGAGGGGATGAAGAAGAGGAGGAAAGGGAGGGGAAGGAGAAGAAGAGGAAATGGACTATGAAGGGAAGGGGAAGAAAAGGATATAGAGTATGAGGGAGAAGGGAGAAGAAGAATAAGAAGAATGGATGGAGAGAAGTGGGAGTGAAGGGGAGAAGGAAAGGGGGAAGAGAAGGGGTAGTATGAGGTAGGGGGGAATGGGAAACGGAAAGGAAGGGGGAACTGAGGGGGAGGAGCAGTGAGTGAAGTAGAGAAGCTGAACAGTGAAAAGTGACAGAAAAGACGGGCCAAAAGGGAGGATGATAAATATGCGGAATGAGGAGTAGTGCGGTGGGAGGGATAGGATGGAAGGGAGTGGAGTGAGAGGAGAGGGGAGATGATAAGAGGAATGAGGGGTAGAGGCCGCAGAGAGGAGGGAGGGAGAGGAGGAGAAGGGTGTGGAGGAGTGACAGGAGAAGGGAGATGGTAAGAGGAATAAGGGAAGAGTGGAGGGATGGAGAGGATGGAAGAGAATGGAAAAGTGAAGGGGAGAGGGGGATGAGAGGCAGGGTAAACATAAAAGTGATTCAGAAGGAGAAAACAATGGAAATGGGAGACGGAATGAAGGGAGGAGGAAGAGTGTTGGGAGGAGTGGTCGTAAGGTAGAGGAAGGGGATCGGAGGAAGAGTGAAAGAGGAGAGGAAAGAGAAGGGGAAAAAAAGGTAGGAGGAAAAGTGGGAAAATATGTGAAAGGTGAGAAAGGGTGGAAGGGGAAGACAGGCGAAAGAAACTGAGGTGGGGAAGTGTGGAGGAGAGGAACTGGGAGGAAGAGAGAGGAGGAGGGTGGACGGGAGGTTTAGAAGAGGAAGGCAAGGTTACTGATGTGGAGGAGAGGGAGTAGGGAGGTGTGTGTAGAGGAGGAGAGGAAAATGGAAGGGAGGGGGGCTGAGTGGGAGGCAAAAGGGAAAGAGTAATTGAGAGGGAGGGAGAAGAATTGAGAGGAGGGGGAGTCGAAGTGGCCCGGGTCGATGGGTTACGCTGTTATGGCTTTATACCTTGTATTTCTCTCTGTCTACAGACACACACACACACACACACACACACACACACACACACACACACATATATATATATATATATATATATATATATATATATATATATATATATACACAACAAATGACAATTTTTTTTTTATAAGCTGACAGAGGAATGATAATATACAGTATATTTATTACCTACTAATCAACAGATAAAGGCAATGATGTATAGATAAAAGTAGATACCTTAGCAATAATGTACTGTAAACATACAAATACTTAACAACAGAATAAAATACAGGCAGATAAAATTTATATATACAGCATACAATGAAAGAGACTGATATAAAATTAATAAAATGAAAGAAATGAGAAGCGAGAATCACCAAAAGATGAGAGAGAGAGAGAGAGAGAGAGAGAGAGAGAGAGAGAGAGAGAGAGAGAGAGAGAGAGAGAGAGATACAATACAATATAACTGCAATATTCATTCCTAGCCCTTGTGTGTGTGTGTGTGTGTGTGTGTGTGTGTGTGTGTGTGTGTGTGTGTGTGTGTGTGACGGCAGACCCGACCCTCCGACTTTTATTTGGATTTAGTTCTCTGTATTTCTGTCTCTGTCCTGTCTTTGTCCGTCTCTCATATACAGTATATATATATATATATATATATATATATATATATATATATATATATATATATATATATATATATATATATGCGCCTGTCCATTCTCTCTCTCTCTCTCTCTCTGCACATACAGTACTTTAATTCTTCTACTTATCCATCGCGGTGGGTGCCTGTGAGCTAACCAAAATCGTCTGCCATTACCTGAAATAAAATACATAATTATTAAGCCATGGTCAAAACGGTGATCTGGATAGTCTCAAATATCTTCAGTATGATGACTTTCTTAGCATATTACTGCCACCTCCTTCACAGACTTATCCAGCTCAAGGGATCAAGTGATATTTACAGTTTAAAATTATCTCAATAAGTTATACCATATGTCGTATACTTATTCCTTTTTAGTGAAATTGTGCTTCTGTTAGACTTTCATTCTACCTTGGAAAGGTGTCCCGCTTTAATGACGTTAAAGTTCCCTGTATCTAATATCTACCGGTAATTATCCCTCCAGTTCGATGTCTATCCTGGGCAAAGTAAAGTCGTCTGAATGATACAGACCTGGAAATTCAATGTATGTGATCGGGCTAAAGGTATTATCCAATACTCGGTTATCACCACGACTGGGATAACAGTCATGGTGATAACGGAGTATTGGGTTATCACCAGTACCTTACCAAACCATCTCCCTCTCTCCATTCCAATAACCACCACATGAACTATTATCGTACTTTTCTACATCTCACACTCGGCACGTAAGCAACAAAACCACATCCTCCGGTTTACCAATCCATCACCCCCCTCCCTCCAAAAAAAACAAAAAAAAACAATAATCATCATCTGTTATCGGCAACACACACACACACACACACACACACACATATATATATATATATATATATATATATATATATATATATATATATATACACACTAGTGCTTGTCCACAAAAATTTCCGGGACCAATAGCCTTTCCGTCACAAAATGTTTGCAGATACCATTATTGTTGTTTACGTAAAGTTATTGTGCCCACACTGACCAACTATGACCCAAAAGTCGAAAAAATTATTTTCGCATATTTTCGTGTGTCGCGATTCCAGACAAATTCGGGCCGTCGCGTCGCGGGCAATCGTCATTTTTTTTTTTTTTTTTTTTTTTTTGGGGGGGGGGGCATTTTTGACACTTCCTGGACTTACCTAGACCTAATGCGAAAAGAATTAGGTCGATATATATTAACGTTCTCGTGCAAGAAACGAATAAACGCACTTTTGCTATTATTCCACCAAGACAACCCTCTCCTACCGTCACGTCTTTCCCACACCAACTCTAATATAGCCACAACTTCCTATACATCATTCGCCACTTCTATTACCATTCCACTACGACCACCACAGCCACCTTTCTTTACCATACCTCATCCATCACTTCTACTACTATTACTACCATTCTACTACAGCCATAACCACTACCGTCACTAACCATTGCCATCACGCACCATTCTGACCCTACCAACCCTATCCCAACACACAGCTCCCTCCTGCATGCAAATTAATTACATTCATTCACAGTTTCACACATAGTCCACACTCCCACTTACATGACCCCTACCCCTACCACACACACACACACACACACACACACACACACACAATTCGACCTTTTTCCAATCATCCCAATCAACTCTCTTCCTCTACCTACGGTCCACCCCGAGCCCATATTCCCCTATCTGTTTCAATCACTCCACTCCATCCCCTCCCTCGCCCCCACACCGCACATTTCCACATCCTTTTCTATCACCCCACCTAAGCATCCCCTCCCTCCTCTCCCATACGATCGCTTTCATTCTAATATTCTCTCGATATTACACACTTCCCCTTCCCCTTCCAATCTTCCCCTCAGTTTCCCCTCCCTCCCCCTTCCTTCATACCTCTGTCTTCTACCTTCTGCCCCCCTCCCCTCCCCTCTCCTCCCCCCTACCCCGTCCCATTCCACCTCCTGGTCTACAAATATTAAAGTTTTAAAAATCCTCCTTTGTTATCATTCTACTCCACCTCATTCCCTCTCTCCACACCCTCCTCTCCTATCACTCCTTCTCCTTCACCCTGTCTCTCCATATTCTTCCTCCTCCCCCATTCAACCCTTCTGTCCATAGTCTCACTCTCCTCCCCCCCCTCCCTCCTCTCCATACTCTCCTCCTCTCCCTCTTCCCCTCCTCCTCCATATCTTTCCCCTGTCAACACCCTCACCTTACCCCCTTACCCCTCCCCCCATCACCATCCCTTTGATTCTTACACTCTTTTTACTGATATTAAAACTTTTATCCCTCTCTATATCCTACCCCTAACCTCTCTCTCTCTCTCTCTCTCTCTCCCAACCACTAGACACCATAGCACTGAGTCATTACCACATTTAACAGTGCCATGTAGTTCTCATGTTGCTCCCAATTACGTGCTGACTGTCCCCTCTACGTTCCTCCTCTCTTTCCCCTCTCACCCTAACTCTTTACCTCTTTATTTGCCCAGTATTCCCTTACCTTCCCTTTTTTTACCGTTTACATGACCACCGCAACATTCTCCTCTCCCTTACCTCTCCACTCCTTCCTTCTCCCTGCCCCTCCACGCTTCTCTCCACTTCCCTGTCCCCTCCCCCCCAACCTCTTCATAATCTAACTGAAACCTCCAGTGGCCGGGTCGGTAGCGTATGTGTTTACCAGTTCTCCCACCCTGGGTTAGATATTCGGCATTTAAAAGGATGTAGCAGCATGTCCTCTCACGTGTTCTCAAGTTCGCATATAGACTTCCTCACTCATAAACAGACCCAATAACACACTTTCCATACGAAGTGCTCATCCTTCACCCTAAAAATCTTTCATATCAAGATTATACCAAAGCGTGAAGCACTGGGTGGGGGCGGGTCAATTCCTTAATGACAGAAAGTGATGCTCCTCAGCCCTAGGGATCAGCTGCCCTTCATCAGGAGCAGTAAAACATGAACATGTATGGTAAAGTCGCCTGCCCATGACTATTATACGTGCAAGTCGGCCGCTACTGCACATACTCAGACTCTCTCTCCCTTCCCTCCCCCTCTCTCACACACTCTCTCTCTCTCTCTCTCAACTAGAACACCCTCTCCTCCCCTCTCATGCCGCCCAAATTTCCCATCACTTCCATTCCCCACCCCTGCAGCACCTCTCCTCCCACCTCAACCCCAGTCCTTCTATAGCATCTCTCTCCTCTCCCCTCCTCACCGCCACCCCACCCCTACAGTACCCCCCTGTCCAACCATCTATGCAATCTCCCCCCATCCCCATTGTACCTCTCTTCTCCCCATCCAGTCCTGCCCCGCCTCCCTCACACCCATCTTCCACCCTTACAGTCTCTCTCCCCCTTCTAACTGGCTATTTAACTTCCCCACTCTCACCCAACAGCACCTCTCCCCCTCTTCCTCCCTTCTCACCCCCTCCCCGGCCCCCCCACTCATAGCCCAGGTCCAATTAGGTTTTCATTATTCCACCATTTAACCTTAATTATTGGGTATCATATTATGGAAGAGGGAGAGGGGAGGGGGTTGGAGGGGGAAGGGGGCAGAACAGGGGATAGGGTATGGGGTAGAGATGAAGATAAGGAAGGGGGAGGTAAGGAAAGAATAAGGGGAAGATATGGGGTAAGGGCGAAGAAGAGAGAGGAGAAGGATGGAGGAGAGTGACGGGTGGTGAGAGGTATAAGGAGAGGGAGGAGGAGGGGTCAAAGGGAGTGGCAAAGGGTAAAGGGGTACTAGGAGGAGAAAGCGAGAGCGTGAGGGAGGAAGAGGAAATGGGAGGGAGAGGGGGTTTGGAGGAGAGGCGAAGGAAAGGGAGAAGAAAATAAGAAGTAAATGGGAAGAAGAAGACACAAAGCTGCAAGGTGAAAGTAAAGGGGCAGAAGAGGGTGAAGGGATGGGGGGTAAGAAAAACCAAGGGGACGGGACGGAAGAAGGTGAGGGAAGGGGATGAGAGGCATATGATAGGAGTGAAAAGTGGGGGTGGGGGAAGAGGAGGGGAGGGGAGAGGATAAATGCGATGGGGAAAGTGGTATGGTTCGACTGCCTCATACTCGACGATAGGTGAATGAAAAAGAGGTGCAAATCAGCGAAATTGGATGTGACCGAAATGAAAAAATAAATAAATAAAAAAAAATAAATAAAAGGGATGCGAGGGGTGAGGAAAGAGAGAGGAGAGTCAGGGGGTGAGGGGGTGGGGGGAGGGACTTGGGGGGAGAGGACAGGGTCAGTGGATGAGTGGAGTATGGGGAGGTGAGGGAGGGGACGTGAGTACGTGAGGGGGATCAGGTACAAGGGGGAATTGGGAGAGAAAGAGATGAGTCAGAGGGAAAAAGCGAGTGCAGAAAGGGAGTCAGAGGATAGTTTCAGGAGAGGTGAGGAAGGGGGTGAGGGGTAATGGAGGGGGGGAGGGAAGAGGAGAAGCAAGTGAGAGGAAAGTGTCATGGGCTTGGGTTAGGGGAGTGAAGAGGGTGAGGGGGAGAGGAGAGTCAGATGAGTGTCAGAGGACTGAGAGGTACTGAGGATGGGGAGAAGGGAGGGGACAGACAGAGATGTGGGGTAGAGGGGGAGGGGGAGAGGGGGGAGCGATGAGTGTCAAAGGAGGATGTGGGGGTACTGTGGAAGGGAAAGGGGGAAAAGGGAGGAGAGGGGGGGGAGGGTGGTGCTGACTCTCCCTGTAACGTTTAATTTGGAGTGTTAAAATGTTCGCGGGGTCATTTTTGTTTGGCAGAGTGTTTTTTTATGTTTTAATTTGAGGGGTCTATTTTTGGCGGCTCGGGAAGGGGGAGGGAGGGAGCGGATGGTGGGAAGAGAGAAAAGGGGTGACAGGGAGAATAGGGGATGGTGGAGGTGGGGAGAGGTGTGGGGGACGAGGGGTTGGTGATCAGAGGAGTGGAGGGTTGTGGGTGAGAGGCGAAGGAAAGGGTGGGGAGAGAGGACGGAAGGAAGGTGAAAAGATGGAAAAAGAGAAGGACTGGAAGATATAATGGGGCGGAATGGAAGAGGTAGGGAAAGCAAGGTAGTGTGGATTGGACAGGAGAGCAAAGAGGAGGAGAGGAAAATGAGAAGAAAGATAAGAAGAGAAGATAAAAGGGAGGTAGCATGGTTAGAGGAAGGGAATGAAAAGAGAAAAGGAAGTAGGGTTGGGTGAGACTGATGAAGGGAAGGGAATGAAGAAAGGGGAAAAATAAGAAGACAGGATAGGGAACGCAGGGGGACATGGAGAGGGAGTGGGCAGCGGAACAGGGCGAGGAGAGGAAGCGTGGAACAATGGAGGATTGAGAGAGAGAGAGAGAGAGAGAGAGAGAGAGAGAGAGAGAGAGAGAGAGAGAGAGAGAGAGAGAGAGAGAGAAATGAGACCTATAACAGAAGATGATGAAGTGGAAAAAAGGGGGGGAAGAACAAGAAAAAAAGTGATGGGTGGGGTATTTTGATGAATTTGACACCTGACTGATTACCGTACTCTCTCTCTCTCTCTCACATGCTACAGTGGGTTTGGATTCACGAGTGTTACCTTCAACCGTATTTCATTTTTCGATATTCTGACAAGTGTACAAGCGAAAAAATTTCCACGCCACACTGTTCTGCATCAAATAACAAGGCTTAGTCTCAGGAAAGTGGTTTTACAGGAAATCACTCTGCATTTTCACGGTGCACATTCATTCAACATTTCTGGGGTCAGTGTTTATGTTAACTAAGGGTCACACACACACACACACACACACACACACACACACACACACACACACACACAGTCACTGAGGAGGAAGAATTATTAACACCCCAACTATGCATGTCATCTTTTATATTTTATTATTGCTATTGCACGATTTCACTGAGTTTAGGGGAAACCTCTCGTAGTGGATAAATCAAAAACTGTCTCCACTATTCCCTTTACTAGGGTGGCGCATCTTTTATTCAATTCTTCCTCTCCCTCGACCATTTTATTCTGGCTGGGGCTCGCTCTCTGTTGTGCAGAGGTTGACAAACGTCAGATACAGCCGGATGAAGTTTGCCAAGAAATTTAAACAACAGGGATTCATTTGTGTATTTGTTTTTCTATTTCTTACTTACTCTCATTTCGACAGTCTCCAGAATGACTTGACGAATCGAATTTACTGCATAAGCCTGTGAGATACATCTAAGACTTTATGAGCCTATAACTGTCACCACGATGACTGATGCAATGCTGTGGTGTCCACTGACAAGACATTTTACAGGTACAGTCTATCTATCTATCTGTCTACATATCTAATTTCTATCTATAGCCACACGTCTTAATCCTGGATGGGATGGTAGCAAACGACTCGTCTTATGTCGCGATGTCCTCTGCCATCAGGCTTGCCTACCTCCAACTCACATCTTTCTTCCCATTTTATATCTCTTCACCAGATCCCTTTGTACCATATATAAAAGCCTGGTGACCAGGTCTGCCGGTAAGTACTGCGGGTCAGAGTCGGCAGTGTCTTAACACGCAACGGTTCCAAGTTTCTGGGGGTCTTTCTATTATGTGAAATACCGCAAATAGCGTAGGTTGGTCTCCTACCCATCAATATTTTGGAGTGCGGTAGTATAGCCTCTAGCTGCTCTAGCACCTACCTCTCGCAGAAAGTATTGCGAGATTAAAGTTTAAATTTTTATGTAGTTTATCTTGTCGGCTAAAAACTGCATCAATAATTCGTGTACAACCAGTGGGGACAGACACAAACAACTACAATGTTTCTAGCCACTTCAGTCTGCAGATAGGAAAACCAAAACGTCCTCGGGATAAAGGAGTTAAAATATTGTCAGGACTGGTTTCACGTAAGAGAGAAACGTAAATCGATTTCGTGTCCCCCTGATCGCATCACCGCCTATAGATATTCAGGCCCTACACAATGCCACACCTGGACGGCCCTGAATAGTGTGCAAACGGAAACGCACCCTTGTATACCTCTCTCACCCCCCACCCCTCTTTCTCTCCACTTCCTCCTCCAGCTTACCCCCCCCTCTTCATCTCTCTCTCTCTCTCTCTTTCTCTCTCTCTCTCTCTCTCTCTCTCTCTCTCTCTCTCTCTCTCTCAGCTTTGACTACTCTCCTCCCGCCTCAGCTCCAAACCCTCCTATCTCTTGATATATCAATCCATTTTCTATCTATCGGTCTACCTGTCCATCTATGCCACTCCATATGTTCATCCACCCCTCTATCCATCCATTAATTTAACTCACATCCATCACCACTTCCTCCCAACCCCCTCCATCCCAACACTCTCGCCTCTCTATTCTCTCCAGCATCCCTCCTCTCATCTCTCTTTATCCCCTCGTGCTATCTCTCGTCATCTCGTCGCTGCAGAGATAGTGGAGATAGCGGTGTGTTCCTGTCATTATCAGTTCGGGGGAGATGGTGGCGAGAGGCGATTGATCTGCAACGAAATTTTTAAGTGGAATGGTGAAGTGGTGGGGGAAACATGGACTGGGGGATGGAAGGGTGGTGGTGTGAGGGGGAAAGGTGGGGGCGGGGTGGATGGGGAGAGTGGTGGGGGAGAAGCGAATTGGGAGGAAGGAAGGGTAGGGGTGAGGGAAGGGGAGAGTGATGGGGGAAAAGTGGATTGGGATGAGGAAAGGTGAGGTGTGTGGGGGGAAGGTGGGGGTGGAGGGAAGGGAAACGTGGTGGGGAAAAGTGAATTGAGGAAAGGAAGGGTAAGGGTGAGGGGAAATGTGCAGGTGGGGAAAGGGGAAATCAGTGGGGGAAAATTGGATTGCAGGAAGGAAGGATGGGGGTGTGATAGGGAAGGTGAGGGTGGGGAGAAGGGGAGAGTGCTGGGGGTTAGTATAAGAAGTAAAAATGGGGTAGGGTAAGGGAGAGCTGCGAGGGAGAGAAGTGGACAGTAAAGGGGCGGGCAGGCGAGGGGTGGCGGGGAAGGAAGGGTGGTGAGGGAGATGGGTAGTGGGACGAGGTGAGTACAAAGTACAAAGGAGTATAAAAGAAAGCAAACAACAACAGACCTTATGGTCCTTTCGAGGCTGTTTATTACAGAGTAGACTACGACTACGATATAATTCTACATGCTGGAGGATAAAGGACAGTAAAGCAAGAAGGATCCCCCCGCCTCGAAACCCTCCAGTTAAAACTGGCAGGAAAAATTGAGAAAAACCACAATGCAACATGAAAAAATTGACATGGAAATTTCATAGGAGAGACTGAAAAGGAAACGTTACATTCTCTAATACTTAATCTATACGCTACCAGTTTGAGTAACCTGAAAGAGAAAGCACAATAGTAAAATGAATAATCAAATAAATAAACAAGTAACGCATGTCATTATGTACGGGTACGTTGTGAGGCAGGCGAAAGGGGGAGCGTGGGGAAGGTAGTCTTGGAAGAATAATAGAAGCTGATGGGACGAATGTGAAATGGCAAGAAAGGAAAAGTCAAAGAAAAAAAAAAGAGAAAAAAGAAGAACGTGAAATGGCAAGGGATGAAAAGTCAAAGAAAAGAGAGAAAAAAGAAGAAAGATGCGTAGACAGGAGGACAGGGTGGAGTTAAGATTTTTTAAGGTTTGAGAAAAGGATATACAGAATAGTAGCCGATGGTCCATTTCACCAGATATTTGGTTAATTGTTCCTCCTAATTTTCCTTTAAGTATATTTTGGTCCTAACCATCCCAGTGAAACGGTGCGATACTAGGTGATGATGATAAGGAGGGGGAGGAGGAGATGGAAGATAGGCTTAAAGGTGAAGAGAACAGCAATGATGCTGATGCTGATGATGATATGATGATCTGCCGCTGACTGACAGTACTAATGAAAATGGAAATGAAGATTATAATGATGACGATAACGATAGTAATGGCAATGTAATAGTTTGATTCATCCATGGACATTATAAAGGCAAACTTCCATGATCACCATTTTCCCCATAAAGGCCCTCACACGCTCAGTACCCTTTTTCATTTATGCTAATCCACTTAAACATTCCCTGTACTTTATCGTTCGGCGGCCGGGGGTATCAGCATTCAAACTACCTATTCCCCACTACAATACGGAACCTACTTTTCTCCCACACCATCCCCTCCAGTCCGGAAATACCCACTCCCCTCTCACTTCCCCCTCCAATTTGACTGCCGGCCACTTTACACCTCCCCCCGTCTTCTCCCTTCAATTCGAAAACTACCTTCCTCATCTCCCATCCATTTTGGCAACTACCATACCTACCCACCCTAATTCTCTTCAATTCGGCATCTACCAACCCCTCTCTTTCCCCCCCCCCTCTATTTCGACAACTATCTACCCCCCTCCTCCACTCCAATCCTCAACTACCCCTACCCCTCTAAATTCGAAACTACCTCTCTACCCCTTCAAGATCGCAACTATCTACCATCGACCGCCTCCACTTCGTCTACAACCTATCCCTACTCCCAACCCCCCCATACTCAGCAACTACCTACCCCCCTTCTCGCTCCAACTTGACATTCCCCCCCCCTCCCCTTCCCTCACCTTCAAAATAAGCACCAACGTACCCTCCCAGCCCTCCAAATCCATTATAACCTGCCCCCAACCCCCTTAAAATCAGCCACTACCTATCCCAACACACACACACACACACACACACACACACACACACACTCCCATACCCCACTGCCCCTCCAATATGGTCTTTCTCGTAAACAGGCTTCGGTGGTCATTAACACACCCATTAGGCAAGTATATACCGTGCAGGGTTGTCCGTATATATGACTCCACAGCATAACAATCACCCTCGTTATATTCTTTGTTAACTGCCCTCATTACCAAAGCGACAATTGCCTCATTTGCAGTCACAGCGCTGAACTGGGCCACTAGGTCTGTATTATCATTATTATTATTATTATCATGATTATACTATTTTGTGGGCATACAGTATGTGTTGAAAGGTTATATGGCTGTACTTTCTGCATGGATGGATTTTGTTTATATATTTTTTCTGTGTGATTTTGGTTCTGGTATGAGTGGATTATAGTTAAATTATTTCATTCTCTCCTTAATGTGTGAAATATTGTGTCCCATTTCAATAGGTATTTTGATGACAGTTGTCTCACTCCAGAACTTTATCTTTGTTTTTAGAGCCTACCTCATCTCATCCTTAGACGGGAAAAATGGTCTCTCTCTCTCTCTCTCTCATACCAAACTGTGACTGGCTAAACCTTGATAACACTACCCTTCCAGTTCTCTTATACTAGAATGGTACTGATGATGATGCTGACAACGGTGGTGGTGATAATGATACCGAGAATGATGATAGGCATGCTGGTAGTGACTAATAACCCGGGGTAGAAGACTGCTGTTCCTTAGGAGAGAACGGTGGAAGCCAAGAGATGACTGACGATTTTTCTATCATAATAAATTCTGTTAGAGGCGTAGATCTGAAGCCTATGATTTAACCTCTCGCTGCCTTCAGACGATTTTAATAGACTTAGGAAGGGTTTGTGGTAGATACGGGATTAATTAAGGATATATCTAACCACTCCGCCTAGGAAATTGTACATGAGTTTAGTAAAATCGTCCGGTGGGAAGGGATAATGATGATGATGATGATATGATGATGAAGCAAGCATATACTAAATAAATACATCACCGGATTCAAGGCGTTAAATCAAAGGGAATATTGCAGTCTAGCCTAGGGCCCTTGCGCTCCAAAATGGATGATAATAGTACTGACTGGTGTTGCTGTTATTTTCACCCCCATTCTCCCAAACATTATCTTTTTTTTTTCACTTGATTATGTCTGTGATTCTGGGCATAACCTACACTGCCCCCTGTCAAGATCTACACATCCATCTTAACATACTACCCCCTCTCCAACCATACTTTCCCCTACCCCCACTAACACTCACTTTCCCATCCCCATCATCACTCCCCACCCCTATATCCCCCAAACATCCTCCCTCTCTCTCTCTCTCTTAACCAATCTCTATCCCAATCCCACCTTCTTACCTCCCAATAACCAATCCCAATTCCCATATCAAAACACCCCCTCTGCCCATCCCATCCCCGCCACCAGGCAGCACTCAGTAGGATGAGGGCCGGCGTGGATGTAATGGTAATGGGTGGACAAAAGATGTGTGTGGGGCAGTGGGTATTAGGGTAATGGTGTGTTATTGTGTGTCCCGCCCTGTCACTCTCTCAACCTGTCTGAGGGATGGGGGGGTCGAAGGCTGTCTAGCGCTGTCCGAGTTACCCCTGACACCCTCCCTCCCTACCCTACTTCGCTCCGCCTCCTTCCACCACCACCAACACTTTTCTTTGCATCACCAATGGGTTTTATTTATATTGGTTTGACTTCCGAATTTATTTATTTATATACTTTATCCCATCTGATACACTGCGGTGCTCTGGCATCAGCCAGACGAACAATATATTTACCCGTATACTGTATACATACATACATACATACATACATACACACACACACACACACACACACACACACACACACATATATATATATATATATATATATATATATATATATATATATATATATATATGGAGCCTGTGTGGTACAGTGGTAAAGTGCGCGTTTTCGTACACTGAAGAACGAGGGTTCGAGCCCCGCCAGGGTAATAAACTTTGGGAGCGTTCTTCAGGCCACGTACTGCATTGGCGGACACAATGGGTGCTGTGGTTGACCCATACTATAAAGTATGCTTACACCCAGTCGGCTTGCGCGGGCCGATTACACTTGGTTCGCAGACTACACACACATCCAAAGCCACTACAATTACATTTACAAGCACTTCCCACCCTACCAGCCTAAGCCACTTGGTAGAGATACATTGGCTGTATCGTCCCCACTTCGGTCGGGATAGGCCGGTCCTGCAGTGGACACACAAACGGCTGATGAGATTATATATATATATATATATATATATATATGTATGTATGTATGGGTATGTATACGCATCCTCACTAATGGTTCCATGGGGAATTGTGGATACATCATTTTTCATCCCTCATGTATTAATTTTTCTCTGAACCTTTTGACACTCAAAACATCTAGACGTTTGGGAGATTCAACCTGCAGCTTGAGGTAAAACTGCGAAAAAGAACAAGAAGGCTTAGATTACTGACTATTGTCTATATAAGTCATTACGGCAGACATTTCATTTTTGCCAGGTCCCCATATGCCTGTAGAATACGACCAGCAGCAGCTGGTTTATATCCAGATCCCTAATTATACTACTGGGCAAACATGGAAAATGGAGGAACAACCTCTGGCCATGACTCTGACCTGCCCATGTATGGAGAACGGGTACTTTATTTATTACCTGGACGTGTAAGGTGGTGGCGACCATCATCCACTCACTTGATGTAGTGCTGCCTACTTCTTCCTCAGCCTTTATTTATTTTTTTTTTTCTGTGGCTGCCCTCCTCTCTTCCTATTTCTCCCATCTTTCCTGTCTCTCCTTATTGCTTTTCTTTCCTTTACAGGTGGCTTTATATTGAGTGACAAGCCAAATGGTTTCCTGTAAGCCAAGAAACCATTTACAACGCTGGGTGGTAACCATATAACCAAACCATACGTGCTCCCTACGTGTCAACAAGTGGGTTGGTGGAGGGTTAGTGCCCCTCCCCGTAAAACAAATAACTCAAAGTCAATGGCCACCCCTTACGGGATTATGGCGTCTGGCAATTGATTGATTGATTGATTGTAAACCCATGCACCAGTAGCTGACCAATGCTTTGCTGGGGTAGGGAGTGGGGGAGGGGGGTGGAGAGACAGGCTGTTCCGGAAGGAAATGAAGTGTTCCAAGGTGGACGGCATGGGAGGTGGAACAGGACGAGGGAAAAACTGCAAGAACTAGAAAGCACTCAGACAGCGCATACCTCTGCCAATGCCATTAAAAAGGATCCGGATCCGGATACGTGGAGATATTGTGGAATACATAGGATCCGGATCCGCGCCCAAATTTCACCAATTACTCCTTGACCCATTGTCCACTCTTCCACAAAATTTTATTGAAATTCACTGAAAACTTTTGGAGACATTGTGTTGACAAACATAAGTGAATATATAATCTCCTCCAACTTCGTTGGCGGAGGTAATGATGATAGGAGATATGGAAACATTTACAGAGAAGGTGCAACCTAGATGTACCCATTTGTGTCTGTTGTGAACTCATGAGCGTATATGATAATGTACTGTACGCGTGTATTCACGCCCATGAGGGTATACTGATACCCTCATGAGCGTATGTATGCACTCATTGACGTAAGGGTATATGAGCGTATATATTCATGAACTTATGAAAACATGGACGTGAGGGTGTAGGTGTGCGAATATGTTCACCTATGTAAGCATCCCTGTACATATGGATGTATGTATACGTATATACTCACGTACGTAGACAGCCATGTACGTGATTGTGTGTGCGTATATGTATTCACGACTATATGCACACATGTACGTAAGAGCGCCTAGGTACGCGTATGTTCGTGGGTGTGGGTCACTTAGGTAATTGGCCTCGCGAGATAATCTGATCCACAACACCGAGACCCTTCGCTAACACCGTCTCGCTCCCTCCCACTCGCTCCACCTCCATATACTACATTTTTTTTAATTTACATGTAATTATTTTTTGCAGCCAATTTTCTTACATACTTGTTCTTTTTCTTTAGTTTTCTTTTTTCTCTTCTTCTCTTTTTTCTTTTTTTTACAACACCAAACCCACTCGCTAACACCGTCTCACTTCCTTCCACCCGACCCAACTCCATGTATCTTAATTTTCTGTATTTATTTTTTGAAGCTTACACACACACACACACACACACACACACGTCGGGCTAAAAAGGTTATTGTAATGACTGTTGCGAAAAGAAAAATAATAAAGGAGGGAACGAGAAAGCGAGAGAGGTTCGGGGGAGGGGACAGAGGGAGAATCATAGAAGCTGAGAGAGACAGTACGAGCAGATGGGTAAACTTATATTGTATTCTGTAAGTATAGACGGATGGATAGACAGATAGACAAATAGACAGAGAGACAGAGAGATAGACAGATAAACAAATGGATAGACAGACAGACTGACACATACAGACAGTCAGACGGATACACAAACACTAACAAACGGTAGATATTCACAAACTAACATAAGCAAACAGTGGGCAGGCAGAACAACACACTTGCAGTTTTTCTCAACATTTTATCACCTATGACACGAATACCAAAAACACGACTATCTTTGCTACCCTATCATCATTACTACTATCATCACCACCACCATCATCACCACCACTACCACAACCACCACCATCACTACCACAACCACCACCATCACCACCACTACCACATCCGCCGCCACCACTACCACATCCGCCACCATCACCACCACTACCACAACCACCACCATCACCACCACATCCACAGCCATCATCAGAACTACCACCACACCACCATCACTAGCACTACCACACCATCACCATCACTGCCACCATCATCACCATCACCACCACTACCACAACCATTACTATCATCAATACAACACCTTAGTATACTAATTAGAAGGAATAATGCTCGTCTTGCTCATGCGCATTTGTCTATTATAGAATCCAAAAGCAAACAGACAGTCTCGCCACAAAATCCAGTTAAAAAAATCTTGTTCAATAATTTCTTTCTCTGGACAAGCTGGCTATACATACACTATAAAACATACCAGGGCACAAAAGAATCATAAATATATTTCTCTGATGCCCACAATACAAAAATAATTCCCTGTACAGAAGCAAGATTTTACCTTTTAGATCCATCAACATCATCATCATCATCCACTGTCAGTCTCTTGCGGGACAAAAGACTCTCCCAACATCATCATAAATATCACCACCACCACCACCACCATCATCATCATCCGTTGTTGGTCGACTGCAAGACAAAGGCCTCTTCCAACACTCTCCACTCTGACCTATTCGTTGTTTGCTCGTTCTGTCTTAGATAACAATACTTCAGGGCTTCATTTCTCCAAACAGTTCTCTCTCAACCTTTTCCTCTCGCTCCATCATAGAATTCCCACTCAGTTACGCTAACAGTACACCTCCAGCAAAAGTTAGCAACGCCTCTGTGTGTGTGTGTGTGTGTGTGTGTGTGTGTGTGTGTGTGTGTGTGTGTGTGTGTGTGTGTGTGTGTGTGTGTGTTACACTAACAGTACACCTCCAGCAGAAGTTAGCAACCTGTGTGTGTGTGTGTGTGTGTGTGTGTGTGTGTGTGTGTGTGTGTGTGTGTGTGTGTGTGTGTGTGTGTGTGTGTGTGTGTGTGTGTGTGTGTGTGTGTGTGTGCGCTCTCTCTCTCTCTCTCCGCTTTTCCCTTCTCAAATCTTTCTCTCCCTTTTATGCCTCTCGTAGCTAACCTTCCAGCTGACCTCACAGCTCCCTCCCTCCCTTTTCTCTCTCTCCCTCTTTCCCCTCCTGCCTCCCTCTCTCTCTCTTCTCTCTCACTCTCTCTTTTGACTACCTGTACTTTTTCTCTGATTTCCTGTGTCGTGCATCATCGTCATTATTCTCTCTCTCTCTCTCTCTCTCTCTCTCTCTCTCTCTCTCTATTTTTTCATTCCTCTTTACTTTTTTTTCTTCTATTTTTCTCTACCTATCTTTGCGACAATTATTCTCACACCATTTCTTTCTCTCTCCTTTCGTATCTCCCTTTTTTCTCTCTCAGTCTCCTCCTTGATCTTTCCGTCTCTCTTAGTTTCTCTTCTCTCCAAAACACTCTTCCCCTCTCTCCCCTTGAGCTTGCTACTGTCTCTTTCCTCCCATTCTCTCTCTCTCTCTCTCTCTCTCTCTCTCTCTCTCTCTCACACACACACACACACATCCTTTTATCTCCCCTCCTTCCTCCCTCTCTGATCCATTAGCAGCGTTTTCTCCCCCTTCTCCCTCCCTCCCATCTACCCCACCTCTCTCCCTCTTCCCTCCCCTCCGACTCTCCCTCTCCCTTCCTCCACTCTCCCTTTCCCCCCACCCTCCCTCCCCTCCAGCTCTCTCTAACTCACCCACTACCTCCCTCCTCACTCACCCAGGCTCTCTCTCTCTCTCTCTCTCTCTCTCTCTTTTTCTCTCCTCCTACGACCTCAGAGTAGTCTTAATTGTACCTTTTCAAAAAATATAAACAAAATACAAGACCTTCACGTTCACCTCTTAATCACTTTAATTAATACCTTACAATACCATTACCTGTTATGTACAATTTATTTCTGACACACGCTGGCGATTTTTCTCGTCTGAAGGGAGACTTATCAAAATGGAAGGTGTATATGGCTTCCACTGATATCTTTACTTCAAAACGTCCTTCTTAAACTGAAAAAATAATCATGAGGCAGTAATTAATGACGACGAAAAGGATGTCATATTGGTGTCAGTACAGATAAAGAGACAGAAGGGCAGATAGATAGATAGATAGATAGATAGATAGAGATAGAGAGAGAGAGAGAGAGAGAGAGAGAGAGAGAGAGAGAGAGAGATATTGAAAGGCAGATGGACACAGATACTGAGATACAGATACAGACAAAGATAAATACAAACAGACAGAGATAGACAGATTTCATTTTGGACAGACGCTATCGACTACTATAAAAAAAAATACAAGGATTTTCGGTGATATTTAATTGGTCTCAAAAAAACAGACTACCTGAGAGAGAGAGAGAGAGAGAGAGAGAGAGAGAGAGAGAGAGAGAATTGGGAATGAATAGCGGAGGGTGGAGAGAGAGAAAAGTTTAAAGGGAGAGGAAACAAAACGGAGGGAAGAGGGAGACAGTAGCAGAGAAATGGAAAATGTGAGAAGAGGAGGAAACTATGTGTGGAGAGAGAGAGAGAGAGAGAGAGAGAGAGAGAGAGAGAGAGAGAGAGAGAAGGGGGGGAGCATTATTCTTAAAACGGTGACCTAGTCAAAATGCATGTTTGTTTTTTCTTTAAATCAAAATCCATGTGCGTGTGGATGCGTGTATGTTTGATGTATTTATGGAAGTAAGCATGTATATAAGTAAATATGTTTGCATGTAGTGTGTATATGTATGTGTGTGGATGTGTATGTGTTCTTTAGCCCTACACACACACACACACACACACACACACTCTCTCTCTCTCTCTCTCTCTCTCTGAAGAAATTCAAGTCAGTAATTTCAGAATAAGACAAGGTCATTCATAGCAGCGTTACATTTAGCACTGAAGGCTGTAATGTGTGTGTGTGTGTGTGTGTGTGTGTGTGTGTGTGTGTGTGTGTGTGTGTGTGTGTGTGTGTGTGTGTGTGTGTGTGTGTGTGTGTGTGTGTGTGTGTGTGTGTGTGTGTGTGTGTGTGTGTGTGTGTGTGTGTGCGTGTGTGTATCCTGCAGGACTAAATATGGCACTCCTGTATATTTCAGTGGTACACGACCCACCCTGCTTTAATGACCAGTGCCAGTGCCAGACCAACATCAAACTCACACCTCACAACACCACTGTCATCGTTCTCTTTGAAAACAACACCACTGTCATCGTCATGGAGGACGATTTTATTTCCAGAAGCCCTACTCAGCCAATCATTATTATAAACATATCTTTTCCCACAGCAACGACTAAATGTAAGTATTATATCCTCGCTAATAACCAAACGAGTTTATTCAGCTTAGCCAATGCCTCCTCTTCTCCATCCCCTCGTGAGTCCCATAACCACCACAGGGAGGCTAATTTCTCGCCAATACTGTACGATTTCCTTTAGCCTCGTCCCTCATCACACAACCTAAATGGAGCTTTTTTTTTTTCTGTTTGCCTTTTTTCAAGCTAATAACGGACGACTTTATGTATCTAAGCCAGTGCCACCCCTCCTCCACCCCGTTACCATCTCATACCCACATAAGGGACAGTGGCCTCACCTCCTGTATCACATCACACAATCAAAACCACACACTCTCTCCACAATACGGCACTTGGCCACACCCTGCATTGTATTCTCCAGGCGTCTGTTCCTTATCAGTTTTGTTTCTGATTAGTATGACTCTTTACCGCTTCTGTGTGTGCTGGAGAATCTACAGATACGTAAACTATATCGCTGGTACAAACATATGAATACCATGCATGAAATACAGAAGTGTAGTATAACAAAAAAGAACAATAAATAAATAAACTTGTCACTTCCACCACCACCACCAAAACCCTCATCACCACAACGAAAACAACCAATCACCACCAGAATTTACCGCGACACTCATCATCACCACTACTTCGCCATGACCAATGCTCATCACCAAAACCACTATCATATTATCTCACCTCATCACAACCACCATCACCACACCATCTCACCTCACCACAACCACCACCATATCATCTCACCTCACCACAACACCACCACATCATCTCACCTCACCACAACCATCACATCATCATCTCACCTCACCAGAACCACCACCACATCATCTCACCTCACCACAACCACCACCACATCATCTCACCTCACCACAACCACCACCACATCATCTCACCCCACCACAACAGCCACCACATCATCTCACCCCACCACAACAGCCACCACATCATCTCACCCCACCACAACTGCCACCACATCATCTTACCTCATCACAACACCATCACCACTACCACACCACACCACCACCACCACCATCACACACCACACCGCCTCCCCTCACCAACACACTCTGATCCACCTGCCTTACGTCTAACCACCAACACTATGGTCTACTCCCGGATCAGGTTACAGCCGGAGGGTACGCCCACGTGAGAGACGGTACACTTGGTCAGGTATATTGTGCTGAGGTACAGAGGGGTACAGTTACAGTTCAGTTCCTTTACACTGTCTATAAAACGTGTCGGATTCTAATGAAATCCGGCCAATGTGTTTCTCATAACGCTTCCTATCATATCCACAATACAACGCCCCTTCACTTCCTCATTTGTCAGTCCGCCTCTTCATGTGACGACACATGCTCCTCTCAAATAACATCATCATCATCATCATTCCCTTCTCCCCAATACAGACGGATAAGTACAGTAAGACCTATAAACAAGGAGATGGTGTGAGTGGGCGGGCTATAACAGCACGCCGAGCTAACCATTAGTCACTCTCTCGCTATGCTGCTGGGGAATATGGGAATGTATAAAAATTTAGTAGACATGTATATGGGGAATATGTGAATGTATAAAAATTTAGCAAACATGTATTTCAGCTGATTAAATGATGCATGAATGGAATTAGGAGTACTTTGACATTAGTCCTCTCGCTTCTGTGTTTTCCTGGTCTGCATCCTACCTAATTTATAGTACTGAAATATAAGGATACACTGAGAATGAGTTGGTCCAGCAAATCTGGGGTTCT
>NC_136979.1:40519965-40554965 GCF_032717465.1 Coenobita brevimanus
TGGGACACACACACACACACACACACACACACACACACACACAGTCACTCGGTTTTGTAAAGACTAAGACAATGGACAAACAATTTTCAACCTGATTAATAAAGTTTATACTGGCTTTTCATCTATATATACTGTAATCTGTATTCATCAGCTTAAATCAAAACTAATTTACGTAACGACATGCAATATATCTTTTTTTTTTTTTTTTTTCTTCGACAACTGGCCGACATAAATAATCCGCCATTTTTTACTTCTTACCAACAGAAGCACCGGCACTTAAACCGAGATCAGTGAAACTTTACCATATTGCAAAATAATTCACTACATTTCTCGAGGGAAAACGTCAACACCGCCACGGATTTTTGGCAGAAAATTTGGGTCCTAAAACTCAATTACCGTGACCATCAGCAACATCATGAACACGAACCTGATCCACGCCACTAACAAGCCACGGAGTCACTTGCCGTAGGTTTTCATTGTGTCGGTGCATATCATACCTACAGCACACCAAGTGGTCGAGGGATTAGTGGTTATTGGTGGATGGCACGTTTAATTTCCCCTCATCCCGGCAACTCGATACCAAGACCTTATCCGCATCAAGACATACCTATTGAGTCACTGCAGCATGCCACTTTTTAGGGGATGCTATATCTACAGTAAATGGGAATGTGAGTGCAATATAACACCTCCAGTCCCTTTCCATCCCTTCAGCACAAACCCAGGATCCAGCTAACACTACGAAAAAAAAAAAAAAAAAACACTAATTCTACCACTGTACTTTCCCACCATCTTGAATATTATCTACAGACAGTACACTGAAGATGAGGCCGTAATGAGAGCATCACACTTGGATTTACTTTTACCGGTTGGTTTGTAGGAAAAGAGATTTGGCGAAGTTGGTATCGTAAATAAAAGAGGACATAGAGTATAGTTGTAGGGTATTTCACTATCTGCTGTCCACACACTTCCCCCATCTCCCCCCTTCCATTAACTGGCCATATATTTCTCTCCCCCTCCCCTATCCTTTCCCTCTCCCTCGTTTTCCGTTCCTTCACTCACTAGTCACATATATCTATCCTCTCTCCTATCTACCTTCCGTCCTTTCGACTCCCCTCCCCTCCCTAAACCCATCCCTCCACCTCACTAACCCCTACCTCCCTCCCCACGCCTATCTCTTACATCTAACACTCCCAACTCTCCCTCTCCCACCCCTCCTCTTTCCATCCCTCTCTCTCTCTCTCTCTCTCTCTCATTAGCCACTATATCCCTTCTCTCCCCTCCTCTCCTCAACCTCTTAAATCTTACCACTCCTCACTCCCACCCAATTCTTCCCCATCTCCTCCTCTCCTCATCCTTCCAACCCCTCTCCCTCTTTTCACTTGCCATTACATCCCCCTACTCACTCCATTCCCTCTCCTCCCCCCACCTCTTCCATATTACTCTCTCCTCCCCCCCATCCTCTCAACCCCTCTACTCCTTAACACTAGCCAACACTTCCCCACTGCTTCCATTCCCTCGCCTTCCCCCCCCCATCTCTTCCATCTTACTCTCTCCCCTTCCCCCCATCATCTCAACCTCCCTCCTCATCACTAGCCAATTCTTCTCTCCTCCCCCTCTCCCTCTTCCATCTTACAACCCCCTCCCCTCTTCACTAGCCAATGCTTCTCCCCTCCCGCCTCCCCCACCTCTTCCATCTTACCTCCCCCCTCCCCCTCCCCTCCTGGTCTGGTGGGAATATCTGCCTGTTAGTAATTAATTAAGTAACGCCTATATTAATCCACGGGGGGGGGGGCGTGAGGGATGGCCATGGAGGGTGGGGGGGGGATTGAGGATATTGAGGGGAAGGAAGAGAGGAGGAGAGGGAATGAGAAGAAGAGGAAGAAGAAGAGGATGAGGATGAGGAGGAGAAGGAGAAGGAGGAGGAGGAGGAGGATGTTAAGGGAAATGACTGGAGGGGGGAAGAGAGGAGAATTGACAAGAGGAGAGGAAAAGAGGAAGGGATTGGTGAGGGGAAATAGGTGGGAGGATGACTGAACGGGGGAGGAAGGGGTGAGGGGAAGAAGATAAGGGGAAGTGAAAAGCTAATGAGAGGAAAGGGACGATTTGGGGGCGAAGGAGGGGGAAGTCAGAGGTAAGAAGGAGAGAGAGAGAGAGAGAGAGAGAGAGGAATGGGAGGCACTTGAGGGATGGCAGTAGGGGAAAGAGGGGGGGTGGGGATAATGGAAGGGAGAAGACGTGAAGAAGCAAGATGAGAAAAATTAATGAGGGGAAGAAAATGGGAAGGGTCCGAGTGGGGAATGGGAGAGAGAAGGAATGGGAAAGGGGAGAGAAAGGGGGGCTAGAGGAGGGAAGAAAGCAAGGAGAGGGAAAGGGAAGAAGGTGATGGGAGAGAGAAAAAGTGAGGAGAAAAATGGGAAAGGGGTGGCTGCAGAGAAGGAGGGAGTGAAGGGAAATGGGAGAAGGGGAGAAGGAGAGAGTAAATGGCAAAGGGAGATGGGGGAGAAGAAGGGAAAAGGGATGTTAATAAATGCATGTGGGAGGGACAACATTAAAGGGAAGATGAGAGGACAATGAGAGAGAGAGATAATAGGAGGGAGTGTGAAGATGAGAGGAAAGGGGAGAAACAGAGAGGGAAGGAGTGACTGGAGGGGGGAAAGAAAGAGAGGAGGAAAATGGGAGAGGAGGGGTGATGGGAAGGTAGAAAGGGGAAAGACGAAGGGGAAACAGAGGGGAGAACAAGGACTGGCTGTGAGGAAAAGAGAGAGGGGAGTGAATGGCAATGGGAGTGGATGGGGAGAGATGACTGGGGGGAGAGGAGGGAGAAATGTGATAAGTGCTGGGACTGAAAGAGGAGTGGAAGTAAGGGGAGAGGAAGAGGAGGTGATAATGGAAAGGGAAGGGTGGTTGGTAGAACAAAGAAGGGGAAAGGGAAGGTGGAAGAAGAGGAAGGGGCAAATAAAGGGGAAGGGTGACTGGAAATAGGAAGGGGAGGGGGAGGAGAATGGAAAATGAAAATGACAGAATTACGTGGGAGCATGCGGGGTGGAAATGTGGGAGGGTAGGAGGACAGGGAGAGGGGGAAGGGGAGCGAAAACGTGAGACGAAATGAAAGGTGGGAATATGCTCATCATTATTATCACCACCATCATCATCATCATTACCACCACCATCATCGTCATCATTACCACCACCATCATCGTCATCATTACCACCACCATCATCGTCATCATCACCACCACCATCATCATCATCATCGTCATCATTATCACCATATGATCACCGCTGTCATCATCACCAACCAGAATCATCACCACTATTATCATTACCAACCGTACAAATATCATTACCAGCGTCATCACCACCACCATCATCATAACTACCATCATCAACATCGCCTTCATCATCATTATGGGAGAGGAAAGAAGGGATAAGGAAGATATAACGGCATGGAACGGAAGATGAAAAGGAGGGAGAGAGAGAGAGAGAGAGAGAGAGAGAGAGAGAGAGAGAGAGAGAGAGAGAGAGAGAGAGAGAGAGAGTGAGTGAGAGAAAGAGAGAGAACAATATATGACACTGCAATACTTAAGGAATTACCAAAGTCGGGGAGGGGAAAAGGTGCGAGGGGAGGAAGGAGAGAGGGGAGGAAGAAGGGAAGAGGGGAGAGGAGAGAGGTGAAAGGGGGAGGGAAAGAGGAGGGAGGAGGGGAACGCCAAGGGGAAAGTCGTAAAGAAAAAAAAAAGCATATGTCACTTGAATACTTAAGGAAATATAAAAGGAGGCGAGGAGAGAGAGAGAGAGAGAGAGAGAGAGAGAGAGAGAGAGAGAGAGACATATACCTGAAGCACTGTAAAGGAGGAATGAGGAAAAAGTGAGGGAAAGGAGGAGAATGAGAGAAAGGGGAAGGAAGGTGAAGGGGAGAAGAAGGGAGAAAGAAGGTGGAGGAGGAGGAGGAGGAGGAGGAGGAGGGGGAAGAGGTGGGGAGGGGGGGGAGATGATTAGGGGAAGGGAAGATAGGAAGGCATAGGGGAAGGAGGGAAAGTTGGGGGAGAGGAGGAAGAAATGGAGTAATTAGGAGGAATATGAGAAAGACAAAAAAGGATTTAAAAAAAAAAAAAGCAAAGAAGTGTGTGAGGGTGAGAAAAAAAGAATGTTCAAACGGATGAGAATTTAAAAAAAAAGAAAAAAAAAGAGGAATTTGAAAGTTGGGAGAATACGTGTGTGTGTGTGTGTGTGTGTGTGTGTGTGTGTGTGTGTGTGTGTGTGTGTGTGTGTGTGTGTGTGTGTGTGTGTGTGTGTGTGTGTGTGTGTGTGTGTGTGAGAGAGAGAGAGAGAGAGAGAGATAAGGGGGAAGGAAAGAGGGCTTGAGGGGGAATAAGAATAGGTAAGAGAAGTGGGGGGAACGGACACAGGGGAAGAGGAGTATGAGGGGAGGATGAAGGGGAAAAGGGGAGACAAGGAACTGAGAGGGACGGTAAGTGACGGGGATGAGGTATCGTCTTGAAGGATAGACAGGAGGGAGGGAAGCAGGGGGTGGAGGAGAGGACGAGGGAAAGGGAGAGAAGGGAAAGGGGGAGAGAGAAGTGCGTTAAAGAGAAGAAAAGGGGAAGTTACAGTCTCTAGAAACTAAGAGAGAGAGGTGAAAAAGGGGAGATGGTGGAGAAGGGAAGACGGGGAAAAGGGGTGAGGGGGGAGAGTGTAAGGAGGAGAAGCAGGGGGAGGGAAAGTGAAATAAGGAGAGAAAGTGGAGAAAAGGGCAAATTACAGAAGGTAGGAACTAAGAGAGGGGCAAGAGGGAGTGAGGGGAGGGGGAGTAAGGGTAAGCGGTGGGTTACATTAGGCAAATTGGTTGTCAAGTGGAAGACTGAGTGTGGCGGGGGTGAGAGGGGGGGGAGTGTTATTGCTGGCTACCTACCTCACTCACCCCACTCATATTTACCTCTCCCTCCTACCTCCACCACACACCCCACTCATATTTACCTCTCCCTCCTACCTCCACCACACACCCCACTCATATTTACCTCTCCCTCCTACCTCTACCACACACCCCACTCATATTTACCTCTCCCTCCTACCTCTACCACACACCCCACTCATATTTACCTCTCCCTCCTACCTCTACCACACACCCCACTCATATTTACCTCCCCTCTTGCCTCCCCTTGCTCACCCCACTGATATTTACCTCTCCCCTCTTACCCCCTCCCCCCTCCACCTCTCCCCTTCTCTCCCATTATCCTTCTTTCTCCTCTCCTTCCCTTTCCTATCTTTCTTATTTCTCCCCTTCCCCCTCCTACCTTTCGTATTTCTCCTCTCCTTCCCCCTCCTACCTTTCGTATTTCTCCTCTCCTTCCCCCTCCTACCTTTCGTATTTCTCCTCTCCTTCCCCCTCCTACCTTTCGTATTTCTCCTCTCCTTCCCCCTCCTCTCGTCCCCTTCCTCCCTCCTTTACTGCTGTTTGCATTCCTTCGCACTTGTCTCCTCCTTCCTCTCATAGCTCCTCACTCCTCGCTCCTCTCATCTCCCCTCCCCCTCATCTGCCTGTTCTCTCCAACTCCCCCTCTTTACGCAGTCTCTCATTTTATTGTCTTCTATTGACTTCTCACCTCACTCTCCGTTCATCTCTTCTCCTGCCTTCTCACCTCCCTTTTCTCTCCTCCTCTCTCTGTCCTCTCCTCTTTCTCTTCTTCATCTTCTCATTAATTCTCCTCCTTCCCTTACTTTATCTCCCTCTCAACTCATCTCCTCCGTTACTCTATCCTCATCTTTGTCCCTCAATCCCCAATTCTCTTCTGTCTTTTCTCTTTCCCTCCTTTCACTCATTTCTCCTTTTTTATCCTTCTCACTTCCATTCTCCACTTTCTCTTGTTTCCCCATTCGCTTTCCATCCTCCTCTCCATACACTCATTTTTCTTGCACTCACACATTTCCTCCTACACCCCAACACCTTCGCTTCCACTCCTTATATACCCTCCTCCCACCCATCATCTGGCGGTCGATGCGCAAAAAGACGAATGAAAGATGACAAATTAATGAAAGACTTATCCAGTGACTGGGTTGTTTTATCAGAATATGAGAAATAGGACAGAACCAAATTTTCTCTTCGGTTTTTCTAATAAAGATTTATATATATTTTATATTTTTTCTCCATCAGTCATCGAATTTTTTCTTTCTTTTACCGACCCTTTGACGGAGGAGGTAGCCTAGTGGGCGGAGGGAAGCTTTCATCTTTTCCTCAATCTTGTTACACATGCAGGTCACAACTTTAGCGAAAGTAGTATTTACTGTAACTTTCCAGATAACTTCGTTAGAGACCAACAGACTCTTTGGTATAGGTACTTTCTATTTACTGTACTCCCCATATAATCCTTTTTCCCACACCTTACCTTTCCCCCTTACCCTTCCCCATCTCCTCTCCCCACACCCCCTTCCCGACCTTGCCCCTATTAACTGTCCATCACATCCCTTCCCGTCCCCTTCCACCTCTCTATGTTGTCCTCACGCGTTATCTTTCCTCCCCTAACATCTCCCACCTCCTCTTCCCACCTCCCCTCCCCAACTCTACCCATACAAACTGTCTGTGATACCTCAGCCCTTTCATCTTCCTAATCCCAGCTTTGACACATACCCAGGTTCAAACACCCTCTCCCTCTCCACCCTCAAATTTACCTCGACAACATCCATCTTCACTTCGCATCTCAAGGGGTCCCGGGTTCGATTACTATAGATGTGTCATGAATATTGAAATCCACAAAGAGAAGCCTTGTATGTGTGTATCCCCTATCAAAAACACCAGCTTCCCTCCTTCTTTCCCTTGCATCTTCGTTAACAACTCTGATGGTATTTTTCTTGAACAAGGCGCTATTCATGCAAAAGAGATTGGGAAACGGAGATGAACTACGGGATGATGCGAGTCAGGTAAGATTCTGATACGATCACTGATGCATGCAACCTATCAGAACTCGTACAGCACAGGAGGCTCAGTGTCACCTCTTCTTATATTTATGTCCATATACAAAACTCCACAGCCTTCACACCCGATCCGTATGCAGCACATCATCATCCACAAACAGGAGGGCAGTTCACTCCCCTTCCATTCCTCCAGCTGCAAGGGAGATTCCC
Source organism: Coenobita brevimanus (assembly GCF_032717465.1). NCBI lineage: Eukaryota > Metazoa > Arthropoda > Malacostraca > Decapoda > Coenobitidae > Coenobita > Coenobita brevimanus. Next base: position 40,527,085 of record NC_136979.1, read on the forward strand.
CACCCCCTTACTAACTGCCCTCTCCCTTACCTCTCTTATTACTCATCCATACACACAAGAACATTCAGGAGAACATCACTGAGGTTGACCTATACAAATATCATCAGAAAATCTCTCTCTCTCTCTCTCTCTCTCTCTCTCTCTCTCCATATATATATGTACATTATATAGATAGATAGATAGTTACATAGACAGAAATAGACATTATATATATATATATATATATATATATATATATATATATATATATATATATATATATATATATATATATATATATATATATATATATTTTGCTTTAACAAAATCTCGTTCAACTCTCCCCTTTTCATATCTCGGTAACTGAATTTTCTTTAGTCCTCAATCAAGCCCTTCCTTTTGACTACACGCAAGCGCATGTGCGTGCGTGTGAGCGTCCGTCCGTCCGTCCGTGTGTGTGTGTGTGTGTGTGTGTGTGTGTGTGTGCCTGCTTGCGTGCGTGCGTGCGTGTGTGTGTGTGCGTGTGACTCCTTAACCCTTTCACTCCTTGACCAAAAAGCCTCATTAATTTGTAGGTCAGAAACAACAGAATTAGGATCAAGATCAAGTTCGAGACGTCACGGTCACTGGGATTACAGGAAAATATCCCTCATGTAGTTTCCTCCCAGTTTCGAAGTCGTTATAGTTTCAAAGGTCTGATCACCGAAACTACACCAAATGACTGTATGGTACGAAGATTCCTTTAAATGTCCTTACAAGTGGTGACCTTGGGACCTGAAAATAACATAGCTTGAATTACTCACCTGACGCTCAACGACAACAAATATTCCAAATCAGGTGATGCCAGTTTAGTTTCTGGTTGATTACTTATTTCAAGATGAATCAGGGAGTCTTGGTTATAATGGTAAATTCTAAATAAAGATCTCTATACTGGATGAGGGACAGTTAAAAATTTCATTCTGATTAACGTCTGACGCTTTTAACTGGGTATCAGAAAGCCTAACATATATAAAAAAAAGAAAAGTTAAATTACAGACGCAAGCGATGAAGGTAACAAACAGAGCTTAAATCCAGACGACTTTGATCAGCACTGAGATATGCTGGCAGACCGATTTTTATTTTTTTTTTAACAGAAGATGAGCAGAGGAAGGAAAAACAAATAAAAATGTATATATTCCACGGAGGCATCCAATAAAGACATGCAACAGGGCAAAACGTAAGACAATTCTGATTAGCCAAGAGAAATACTAACATAAGAAAGGTCAGTCCAAGAAGCATGCACTGGGGTGAACTCAAGGAATCCCAGCGTCTCTCCTCTCTCCCCTCACTGTGTGGCCGTCACCTGCTGAACATAAAGCCTAAAAATAAAATGATCCCCGAGTTACAGGGTGGCCCGGTGTGGTTTCAGATGTCAAGTATATGGCGACATGCAGGCCACCTGAATAATTGAAAGGCCGCCCTGGTTCACCCTGATATCGCATACTTTCACATCAACATTTTCCCCGCTTTTTTCTCCTCCCTCTCTCTCTCACCTTTTTTCATCTGTCATCAGGTATTATTCTTTTTATCTCCACTGCATACATTCTGATCTATCCCTTTCTTTTTTTTTCTTCTTTTCTCGCATTCGTTTATCACTGTACGTATATTTCTTCCTCTTCCGCCATGGCATACTCTCTCATTTATCTTCTCGTCCATCCCTTCTCACTTTCTCTCTTCGTCATCGTATGCTTTTATGTTTCATTTTTTCCCCTTCTCTCATGTTATCGCATATTTTCCCCCTTTTCCTTTTTCTTTCCACAGATCAGACTTTTTATTTCTCTTTCCTCTCCATTCGTTTCTTCCATCAAAGTAAACTTCTCTCTCTCTCTCTCTCTCTCTAAGTATATGGCGCGACACACAGGCCGCTGGAATTATTGAAGAGGAGGCCACGTTCACCTCAATCATCGCATACTTTCACACTGAGTTCTGCTTGTCTGCCTTTCTCTCTCTCTTTCTCTCTCTCCACACACACACACACACACACACACACACACACACATTTTTCAATATTTTTTTCCGTCATCTTTCCGTCACCGCGCAATTTTTTTTTTATTATTATTATTATTATTATTAATCTATTTATTTTTCTGACAAGTCCACAGCGTCGGTGACTGGCTTTTTATCTCACTGTTACTTTAAGATTTTTATTATTATATACCATTATATATCGTCTTTTTTTCAGAATTAGACGTTCTCCAACACGTAGACACAGGTGTTGTTCTATGTTTTAGTGTAATTACTTGTGGTAGTGAAGTGTTTACCGACATGACATGCTAGGAATTTTTCGTTCTGCTAATTTTAAACGAGTAGTTTGTTGTTAAAATCTGATCAGTATTACGACCTACAGCCTTTCACTGTGATATACATGGCATGCCAACGTACTTACAGCTGGTGTGAACTGAATGACATCAAAACACAAGACTTGGTGTACCGTACGTATACCAGAAACAAATATGTGTGAATATAGTACTTATCATACCCTACCACATAATTAAAGGTTGGAATATATTTCCGAGCAAAAGGAGTAACTGTGTTGCCTCATCTGAACACTTCTAAAAAACACCATGGTCCAGCATTAATCACGACGCCAAAAAAGGAAGTGCAAAGATGATTTCATTAAAACCAAGCTGAATGGGATGCAGGGTGTTACGAGCTAATGACAATAGCCGGAAGCTTTGCGTATTATGTCTCTCTTAATTAGCTGATTCGATACGATGGTCTTTCCTCCGTCCAACGCCAGACGATTTTACTCAATTTAGGGAAGATGTCTGGTATAGATGGGGTTAACTCAGCTGAATAATATCATTTCGTTGGAATTATTATCTTTTTACTCCGTCCTGGCCTGAAATTGCCAACTCTCCATCTCGCCACGAGGTAATTTTGAGTTACCCCTAAACTACTATTACGTTTTTACTCTAACTTGTCCCGAAATTGCCATCTCTTCATCTCGAATCCTGAGTTGCAACAAAAGATCAACACTAGGTTATGGTGTACGTCATGAAGAAGAGCTGTGAAGAGGATGTAGATACTTAGCACTGTCTTTTCCTGCCACTGAGAGACGTGAAATAAGTTGCAAAAGTACAAAAATTCAGGCCAAGTTAAGGTGAAAAGGGTTTAGTATCTGTGCCCATAAAAGAGAAAGAATTAGTTGAAACAGTTTTTAGTACTGGATGTGGGTCCAGATCTACTGTATTCAATCAGTCTCTCTCTCTCTCTCTCTCTCTCTCTCTCACACACACACACACACACACACACACACACACACACACACACACACACAATGATAGTCAACACCCCTACAGCAGCTCGGTCACACCACATCATCATCAACATTTTACAAGCCTTCCCCTGCCTGAATGTGTGTGTGGGAGGCGCAGTCTACTTTATGGCTACACTTCCATAGTTCTGTCACTTTAACTTGGTGGAGATTTTCGTCCTTTTGCCGCTTATTTCCCGTAGCTCAATGGCAGATTAAGAATACCACAGCTCTACATCCTTCCCACAACTTCTTCGTGACTAGCATCATATACCGGTGCTTATCTCCTTTTCAACTCTAGCATTCAAGATGAAGAGATGGCAATTTCAGACCAAGTTGCAGTGAAGACAGTATAAAAATCATGCACGATCTCCAATTAACTTCCTGGCTACAATCTTAAGACTATACTGAACACCTTATGTAAAGTACTTTTCTTTCTCAGTATTTCAATCCAAGTATATATATATTTTTCTTTTTGCCTTACCTGTGACTGCAGCCCCACAAGACACACACACACACACACACACACACACACACACACACACACACACACACACACAATCACGACCACCATTATCTCTTTACAGCCCTATGCATGCCTGTGGGGGGGGGGGGCATGGTTTATTTTATAGCGGCACTTTAACCTGCCCGATCCCATGCCACCTTCTTACCTCAACTCTATTCCTACTATGGAGTGGGCAAAGACGTTCACTATGAATGATGATGTGATTTAATGTGTATGAGGAAACGCCTGAGATGAAGGGGGTACCATTAACCACTTCATTACGATGACGCACTATGATACACTCTTGCCATCAACGGACACTTTTATTCGGCCTCTGGAGAGACCTCACGTAGAAATGGAGTTGGGAAAAAAATCCGTCAACCCACCATTCCCGGGACGTCTTTTTCATTTTATCTCGTCATCTCCTCACGATTTTATCCACACAAGGAGAATCCTGGAACTAAAGGGGTCAGGTATACCTTAATACTGTAACTGCCCTTCGATATGGGAGGCATTTTCTGGGCTTAATAAAATCACTTGGCGTACGTAACAGTAACTACAAAGAACGTCATTCGGATTCGAGGGGGTTAACTCTGCCACTAAGAAGGTGTCCTATACGCTGCAGAAAGTGTGGTGAAAAATAAATAAATACATAAATAAATTGGTAAATAAATAAAAATGTCATCGTACTTAAGTCTACTGAGTGTCCTTGTAGTTACTGATTAGGCGTTACGAATCCGTCTGTTGTGGAGCCGACTATGACAAAGGTGCGTATTAAAGGAGGACTGGATAGAAGGAAGCTCTTTAGGTCCACCTTACTTTATACACTGGGTAAAGGGAACACTGACCCCAACCGTACCATCCACGGAGACTAGCGAAATTCAGGTAAAATAGTTCAAAAGGTCAGCGTCATCACTAAAGGTACAGCCTCTAAATATAATGCTGAATGCTGCTGTTGTACGTAGCGGTATTAGTGGTGTTTCTGTCCGTGGTTCATGACTGGTGTACGTGGCCGCTTCTGCCGGCTATGTAGAATTTGTCCGTGTTGTCAGCTCGAGTACATGAGGTGTGTAGGCGAACTGAACCCAGGGGTAGAGGGGGGTGTTTTTTGATGTTTTAAGTGGAGAGAGAGAGAGAGAGAGAGAGAGAGAGAGAGAGAGATGGTGGTGGATCTGTATGGCGAACTGTCGTATAGCATACAGTTTCATCTTCCTAACATGATATTTTCAATCAGGTCTGGGGAAGTACTGTAGTGAGGAAGGAGAGTCAACCCCTTCAGCCTGTAGCTTCCAAACACATCTTTCCAAGCGACTTATTTTGCTTATTATACCCTGCCGTCCTTTTCTGTTACTTAAATCATTCTTTTATCAACATACAACAAACTCTGTATTTTTAATGTACAAGACGATATCACCCAGGCGTATCTAAAATAAATCGGTAAGTAAGAAATGTTACGGAGAATACAGTAGGTTTATTTCATCTGACGGAATTGGGCAACTTCCACAACATGAATACAAAGTCGTGGTTGCGTGAAATTCCATGACCCTTAGTTATGAGGTAAGAATGAGTCTCCTTGGTTACTAGACAAATCATTCATTTAATCTGACTAAACCAGGCCATCTGTCTAGCTAATAGGGGTTGGGCATCTCTGGCAGGTTGGAGTGAATGCGCTATAGTCGTAACCATTTCCTTTACCTCGAAAGTAATCTTAAGTTTGTGAATATTTTTTGTACCTCTTCCTCATCAGTATATTTCTGCGTATACACGATTATAGTCTTTAGTTATTTACCCAGTCTATGTTGATATCAATAACACGTAAATAACTGGCAATATAATGCATGATCTCGTATGTTATTTATGCAATCTATGTCAACATCAGTAACATGTAAATAACTCACAATATAAATCATGATATCGTATGTTATTTATGCAATCAGTGTCGACATCAATAACACGTAAATAACCCACAAGACAATAATAAGGCGTAACTGCAGTACTAATCGTTCAAGGGAGGGTAGCGTAAAGCTTTGCGTCTTCTGCCAGAGGAAACTTATTCATATATTTCTCCTGCTCCCTCCACACTCGTAAAGCATGAGGGAAGATCAGACATTTAATCAGTTAATATGCTATATCATCACCATCATCATCATTTTATTATTATTATTATTATTATTATTATTAATTATTATTATTACACTGCCACTGGTGCTATCACTATCCTTATTACTATTAATATTATTCATAACAATCAATAATATTATTATAGTAATTATCATACAAATAACTGATATTCTAACCAATCCTTGCCTCACACACACACACACACACACACACACACACACACACACACACACACACACACACCACCTGTCTCTGTCCGTCCCACAAGCATTAAATTATTCTCAGGTATCAGTCCACCTGTGTGTGTGTGTGTGTGTGTGTGTGTGTGTGTGTGTGTGTGTGTGTGTGTGTGTGTGTGTGTGTGTGTGTGTGTGTGTGTGTGTGTGTGTGTGTGTGTGTGTGTGTGTGTGTGTCTGTGTTTGTTCTGAATGTAGATGTGTGTATATGAAATGCGTGCAACCACACACCCAGCAGTCCACCATTCCTCTTCCATTATACATGCCTGGTGGTGCAGAGTTCTGAGATTTCAAGGCTAATTTTACCGCAATTATAATATTAGCTACTGTTCTGGACTGCAGGTGTAATATAGATATCATCGTCTTAATTTTCAATCATCACCTTTTACACAACATGCAAGAGAGTATCATGGCGTATTATGTCTGTCTGTCTGTCTCTCTCTCAAATACATTATATATATATATATATATATATATATATATATATATATATATATATACATAATTAATAGGTGCTGCGAAGTTTTAAAGCCGGCGAGGATACGGCACACCATAACCAATCAGCGCTTTTCTGAATACAGTTGCAAGACAAGAATCCACGTTGCAAGCTTCACGTTTAAGCCTTTGCACTGCCATGGACACTCCTACATACGCTATTCACACCAACACACAACGATTTTATTCCTCTGTGGAAAATCCTATCAGTGAACAGATAAAGATTACAGACTGACTTTTTTGCTGCTGCGCAAACACGTAGGCTGTCTCTTGTGTACTACATTGTATATTTGTCACTGGAAAATTGTAACAGTTAAACAATGCGTTCGCCAAAATTGGCATGCGTCACACAGATGAACATCAGTGTTCATTAACTGGTGTTTCCATGACAGTGTTTTACACACCAGTTCTCTTTTTGAGTGGCTGTCATACGGGACTCGTTATTAAGGCGCCATGTGACTTCGCCCCATTGGCTGAATGCACTAATTTTGATATCACTGGTCATGTACAATACCACACAGACGAGTGTAATTTCTCCCACTCAATCTTCCCGCATGCAACACAACGTGATGTCACGTACTCAGATTATAAGGCGATACACACTGAAAAACTCTGCGGTTACGACTACTGTGAACTGGTAACTGTGCAAAACAAGTACAGTACAACTGCGAGAGACTGACCTTGTGAGCGCTGGGGTGAACACTGCTGACACGCTGGGGTGGGGGTGAGGGTGACGGGGTGAAAATTTTCTTTCAATTGTTGCTGATCGGGAATTTAACAGAAAAACAAGTTGTAAGACTGAAAATATAATCGCTGTCGGCTAAAAGGAAGACAGTAGTATAGCTTCCCTTCCACTCTCTCTAACGCTAGTTTAGTTTCAAGGTATGTGGTTAGAGAGGCGAAGCATAGTAAGTGTATGGGCTTGATGCACAACCCTCCACCTCCTCCATCCACCATCACCATCATCACCCCCTCCACCCACCATCACCATGTGACTTCCCGATTCGTCAGCGTCACCTACCTGAAAAGAAACACCAGAAATTATATTAAACATATTTAATACGAAATAGCAAAATAATTATGTGCATCTGGTTTTGTTTGTGAGGTGAGGCCAGGATTTCGAAGACCTGAGTGATGCATGAATGATTTGTATGGCCTGTTCCACTACGCATGCTTTCTGACAGTTCATCACCATCACCATAATCACTATCACAGTTAAAATCATCCTAACCTATATACCCTATACTCAAAACACTGGGTGAAGTAAAATCCAAAAACCAAAACTGAAGCAAACACAAAATTTGAAGTATCAAATGGGATGCCCAGTGAAACAAGGCAAACAATTAAAACATCTTGCAATACTCTACTTCGAGAACCACCAAAAACACAAAATCAGGAATACTACCAACAGGAGTCTACATCCATTCACACACCTACACCCATTCACTTATCATTCAGCTATTTATTACGGCCATTTGGGAGGCGTGAATGATAGGGCAATGGGCGTATGGACTGTTGTACCTGCTTCTCTGTTCATGGCTTCTGTTTTGTTTTCCTTTACTTATTTTTTATGGATCCTACTTCTCCAAATAAAATACAAGTTATACAAATGTGAAAAGATTAAAGCAGATCGTGACCAATGATACTCTTAACGGCGCCCGCGCGCGCACACACACCCACACCCACACACACACACCTTCAACGTAATGTTCTCGATATTTCTTTTAGGCTAACTGTACATGGTGTGAGCAGACTCTAAAAACCATTAGAGAAAAAGTTATACTTACAATACCATACAGATACAGTACCGATAACTTTATCAACCCTGTAGGATACACCGTTAGTACCACGCCAGTACTAGGCCTCACTGTACTCTGTTCTTCACCATCACGCTACAGTGAACTTTAACCCCCACTGTACTCTTCGCTGGACACCATTTTGCACTCTGTTCTTCACTATACTCTCACACTGTACTCAGCTCTTTCACGCCACACTATACTCTGCTCTTCACTGTATTACGCCACACTGTACTCTGCTCTTCACTGTACTACGCCACACTGTACTTTGCTCTTCACTGTATTACGCCACACTGTACTCTGCTCTTCACTGTATTACGCCACACGGCACTCTGCTCTTCACTGTATTACGCCACACTGTACTCTGCTCTTCACTGTATTAAGCCACATTGTACTGTGTTCTTCACTGTATTACGCCACACTGTACTCTGCTCTTCACTGTATTATGCCACACTGTACTCTACTCTTCACTGAACTACGATACAATGTACTCTGCTCTTGTCTGCACAACACTACACTATACTTTCCCCATCACTGTACAACACCACACTATAGTGTACTAAAACTGACCTCACCGCCTCTCCCATTTCCCATGCATACAATCGGCAACCCAAACAAAGCGTCTGAGTGTTCCCCTGGCACACGTTCCGTCAATAACCTAGACTACAGTGAATTTATACAAGCTAACAACATCAACCAAACATAATACGTAGGTTAGCTGACATAAATACCGATTTCCGTCATTACGATGCATGTATGGAGGACACCTGTAATTTTGTGTATGGATTATTTCTTTTTAATTAGCTTTATCCTTCCTCTGTTCTGTTATTAAAAAAAAAAAAAAAATGTGCTGTTGGAGGGGGACGCCTGCACGTGATGGCACCGAAATAACTGGGTGGCTCCACTGTCCGATTACACAAACGTCCCTCAGTTTCCTCCCTCCCCGCCAAAAGGAGGATGGTGGACTGTGAGAGGAGGAAAGCTTCAGCCTGCAGTCCACTGGGTTTACGTTTCAGATGAACCTGGGGCTACAAATACAATTATTTGGACGATGCATAAAGAAACAGTGAACAATGTCATTCGAAGCTAACTGATGCGGCCTTGGGAATTCAACAAACTTTCACAGTGTTATGTGAATGTTTTATAAATCCTGATCTTATAAACTGGCATGCTGTTGTTGTCTTCTACTCTATATAAATGAATATGTACAAGGCTCTTATTAATTATACAACTCATGCATTACGGTGAGTCTACTATTAAACACACACACACACACACACACACACACACACACAATATAACTGGTGTATATATATATATATATATATATATATATATATATATATATATATATATATATATATATATATATATATATATATATATGACCATAACCAAACACATACTGGTACATACACTCACACTAACACACATAAATACGCCCACAGTCATGTACATGTAAATTCTACACAGTTATGAGATCTAGATGTTTATGTGTTCACAGCGTGCGTATATACTGGCCAACAATATATTACACACACAGATACACATACGCAAGCACACACACACACACACATATGCACAAACACACACACACACACATATATGCACACACACACACACACACGCACACACACACACACACACACACACACACACACATATATATATATATATATATATATATATATATATATGCACACACATTCCGCGTCAAACTTATGTATACTTTATTAAACTCGCCACAGTTAATGGTTCGCAACACACACACACACACACACACACACACACACACACACACACACACACACACGGATACTATACTTTTTATATATTTTTCATTAATTTCTTACACCAGTAATAATACCAGCTTTACCTTAATTTCATAGTGATTATAATTACTTAAATGTGATGACGCCAGTTTGTGCTGGTACTAAGCTATGAATGTGTGACAAAACAATATTAATGAAACGGAGAGAGAGAGAGAGAGAGAGAATTAATCGTAATCACCAGGTTCAAAAGTGACCTAAATATGGCCACACCCAGTCATATCACAAAGCTCATAATTATCAGAGAGAGAGAGAGAGAGAGAGAGAGAGAGAGAGAGGATGTCCACGAAAACACTAATCCATTCGGTCTAAATCAATTACCTAAGAGCCCGGCAACAACAGATCTTTAATGACATACTGCCTCAGACGATTTAATTCAGCTTAACAAACAGAAACTGGAGGGGTTAGATATTGAGGCCGTTAACCCCTTCACTACGAAAAGTCTTACTTATCATCCTTCTACAGCCAGATGCCTTAATTCCAGAAGGGGCGGCTACGAACAAATCACCTCCAAGTCGTCCGTTGTTTCGTCGTCAGTCTGTCTTCCCTCCGTCTCACACCACCCTCACTCATAATATAGTTGATGACCGCGGACCGAGCAAACGTCTTATTTAAAGTGGAAAAAAAGAAACAGTTGTGTGGAGTTAGAAGGAATAAGCCAAAACAAGAAATCATAACTCTAGTACACCAATTCCTCAACCCCTTCCCCCGTTACTTCCATCAACCCCCTGTCAACTTCACCTCCCACAGCCGTATTCATGATGGCATGAAAGGCTTCGTTGCATCTCTTTCTTACCGATTTTTTTGCATATTCTTTCAGACAGGGAAAGTATTGTTTTCATCCGTTTGTTTATCTGTTAAGAAGATTACTAAAAAACTAAAAGGGATATACAGTATGGTCCAAATTTGGTGGGTAGATAGCCCATGTCCCAGGGAACAATCGATTAACTTTTGGGACCGATCCGGATAGCATTACAGATTCTGGACCCGGAAAACACGTTTTGCGAAACCCTAATCAGGGATGAGAAAACCTAACCCATTATGAAGAGTGGTTTGGAAATTACGTTGCCCTTGTCGGAGAGATGCGCTCCACTGAGTGCCCCTCTAGTTACACCTTAGCAATGTCTCATGTTATTTATATCGTATTAATATTTTAGTCCGCATCAGTAACACACAGGATGTTACGGAGGCGGAATGTGGAGAAAAAAATCGCCAAGGAAGGGATGTCAGAAATTTCCAAAAGTATCGTCACATCAAACAATACCTTATCAATCATCTATTCTCCTTTCACCTTAACCTGGCCCAGATTTTAGTCCGTTTGTAGTTTATTTCACGCAGGCCAGTGGAGTAAAGAAACAATACTACGGCTCTACATTCCTCTCCATAGCACTTCTTCGTGACTAACACCATATTCTAGTGTAAATCAACCCGGCATTCAAGACAGAGATAGAAAATTCAAGTCAGCTTAAAAATAAAATCAGCGTAGTCAATAATCCATGTATTTTCTGCTCTCATGATTGCCCTTTTATACTCAGGTTAACAGAAGACGATTTGGGGTAACTGAAAAAAAAAAAAAAAATCCGGACGGTTCAAAAGTAATTCCTTTCAGTTTTTATTTAGATCTGGTCACCTCAAGATGATTGAACCCCTTCAGCCAGAGGACGTGATTTTTATTTTATTTTTCCTCTAGTGTCTGACTTTCTTATTCAGTTGATGAGAAGACTTTTCGAGGGTTAGCTCCAGCCTTCATTAACCCCTTGACCCGTATTCCCGTCGGCTAAGGAGGCTCCCTAACACCTTTCCCTAAGTAATTTATTTTAACTTATTACATCATACTGTCCTATTCTGTGTTACATAAATCTTTTAAGTATCGCCATACTCTGCGTAACAAACGCAGAAAAGGATATTAACCGGCCATATCCGAGAATAAATCACTAAGGACGAGAATAAGGGCCCTTGATTGTTATGCCGTGTAAAATCGTCCACAGGTGGCACAACAATGTAAGAAAACGGGTCATCATTGTAGAGTCAGTTCATAATCAAGATGGGATATAGACTAAATAAAACCAGACCATATCAATCCCTTCAAACGGTGATTTTTTCTTTCCATTTGATTCTCTTTACCCTCAGAAAATTATATAAAATTCAGGAAACACCTCATAACAACGCTAACACTTCTTATCTATTTTTATCTACTACATCTCCATGCAAGTAGCGTATATAAATCTCTCAAAGAACCTCTCATGAACACAGTTAAAAGCAATGACACTGACCAGAGAGCCGTGCAACAAAATGCGTCACATAGTACAGGTTACGACATCGGTACCACAAGATATTACGACCACTTCCTGTTTTATTTACGTCCTGCTGTCTCCAGATGTTTATATTTACTTCGGACGTAATTTTCAACCTGCACAAGACAGATACAGCTTTCATTACACTACCTCATTACACGGGAGGTTCTTTAGGCTCTTTCCGGGCTCAATAAAACAGGCTGGCGATTGCAGAGAGTAATACAAACATAGCATACTCGTGTGGACGAGGTTACAAGCATTCATTACATCGACGAATGAATTACGTAACACGGTGCGTCAGACAGTGCAGCTTACGACATCATCACCAGAGCATATTTTAGTCACCAGCAAAAATTAATCACTTTTTCCTACTTTTTTCAGAAATATGACAAATAAGCGGCACAGTTTTTTTTTATGCAATAGGTTGGTTTGAAATTCTTAACTCCCTCAGCGCAATACATGTTTATTTTTCTGAATTCTTGCTACCACCAGACGATTTTATTCAGGTCAGAAGAGTCCTTTAGTAACGAAAGTGTTAATGAAGTAAATATCTCATTCTCCAGTTTGATAATTCCCTCGAAAGATGAATGAAATTGTTTGCCAACCGGGTAAATATAAGAGACGTCGTTGTGAAGAGGCCAGTGTGTGTGTGTGTGTGTGTGTGTGTGTGTGTGTGTGTGTGTGTGTGTGTGTGTGTGTGTGTGTGTGTGTGTGTACCGATTTCTTGGAATATCAACGGAAGTGGGTGGCACAAATGTTTTTCATAACTTATTTGTTTTTTGAACCGTCATCCCAGCTGAAATGGCAATTTCTACTACTATCTTTGCTGTTATTTTTATTATTATTATTATTATTAATCACCACCATCATCATTACTATTGTTATCATTATCAGTAATATTATTATCATTATCATCATTATCATGACTACTACTAATGATATATTCTAGCTATCGTAACTCTAACTCTGGAAAATTTTTATATAAAAGAATATAACTTTCTCTAAGTCATCGAGGTGACGATGCTGTAATTAAATTGTCTTAACAGCTACACACACACACACACACACACACACACACAAAAGCGCTCACCCACACAGACAAACACTTACCCATATGCACAAACAAACGCACACCCATCTACACACAGAGAGACAAAGGGCAACACCCAAACAAAGGGTAACTGCTGTATGCGGTAATAATATCACCTTGTCACGCCCTACATTCATTACATACAAGGCCAAGCATACAGAAATATACTGGCGTTCGTTTTTTTCTGTGCAATTAACTGTGGTAACTCAAACAAATACACATTTACCATATGTATGCACTCGTTCATACACATATTCTTTCATGTGTATATACAAATACACTCTAATGCAATCATATAGCAAATGCTCATGCGCGTTCATTCGCATGTTGAAGCAAACACATGGACAATAAGACGTTTTCATACAAACACATGTCACACACACACACACACACACACACACACACACACACAAACTATACACAAACAAAGACTTACTCACACAGAAACGAATATTCTCCTAACCAAAACAACTTTTGCAACCACCCCCACACACAAATGCTCATCCACACAAACACTCACGCACAAATGGCCACCCAAACACAAACGCTCAGCCATCCAAACACAAACGTAAACATGGCGTCAAACAGAGACAAAAGGTGGCAAACAAACAAACGTATTATTTAGGCGCGTGTTATTGTCAAACTAATAATCGCCTTGTCACACCGCCCACAGATTATACACAGCCGAGCATACAGAAAAATACAGCAGCGTTCGTTTGTTGCCAGTAATTAACTGTGGTGACTCATACATACATACACACGTTTATATATATATATATATATATATATATATATATATATATATATATATATATATATATATATTTTCATACATATTATTTCATTCAAGTTTTAATACATAAAATAAACATATTCATACATATACAAATCTATTAGTTTTTTACCGTAACACAGCAAAAACGGCGCATGTAACGCAAACTTTTGACGGAGTAAGATACCGTTAAAATGCTCTAACTTGAAGAATAAAACAATTTCCTGGCCAATCGAGCCAAAGGTTCCCGAGTTTTGACTCATTTCTGGCCTTTGTTTCAAATTTAGTAATTGCTTTTAGTGCATGGGAATGGATTCATCCATTGTCCGGCGTTGGAATTACCAGCATGACACAAGAGAGACGAGTGAAGTGTTCGCTGTATTATCACTCTGTCACCTTTCCTTCCTCCCTCCTTATACTTCTAAAACTGTATAGTAAAATGGTATAGTATAATTTATATTATAATGATCCGATTTCTGTATGTTTGTTGGTTTGTTTGTTACCGTAACAGCAAAAACGGTGCATGTAGCGCAAATTTTTGCTAGAGCAAGGTAACGTCAAAATGCTCTAACTTGAAGAATAAAACAAATCCCAGTCCAATCGGGCCACCGGTCCCCGAGTTATGACTAATTTTTGAGGACAGGAAGTGGCTTGCAATCGAGCAGAGGCCGCCGAAGGCGGCCTTTCAGAGAGTACATATAATGCATGTTTTCTACAGTATGTTCAAGTACATATATACGCATAATTGTGGCCTACATTACCCACATGTATTATGGAAAATATATATATAGACAGATAGATAGATAGATAGACAGATCATCATCAGCCAATACAAGTCCAGTGCTGAACACAGGCCTTCCCCAACCTTCTTCACGAATTCCTTGACTGAGCTAATCCTGCCACGTTTTCACTGCAAATTTCTCTATTTCATTTTCACTGCAAATTTCTCTATCTCATTTCTCCACCTCCTGTCTGGCCTTTTTCTACTACGCTTACCATCTCTTGGTGTCCAGCCAGTCAGCCTCTTGATCCACCGGTTATCCCTTATTCTTGCTACATGGCCTGCCCACCTCCATTTCTCTTATAACTTCTGTAATGTCCTTAACTTTAGTCTGCTCTCTCACCCAAGTTGATCTCTTCCTGTCTCTTAACGATATTCCCAACATTCGACTTTTCCATTTCTCTCTGAGAACGGATTAGTTTATTTTCCATCGATTTTGTTAGTTTCCAGGTCTCACGACCGTACGTCATAGCTGGAATTATACATACGTTATACACTTTTCGTTTCATACAAACTGGCAAGCTACTTTTCATAATGTTTCTATGTTTACCGAAAGCTTTCCATCCAATTGTAATGTGTCTTTTTATTTCGCTATCAGGGTCTTTCGTTAAATTTTGTATTTGCCCCAAATAATTGTACTCCTCGTCTTCAAGAAATTCTTCGCTTATTCTGATGACGCTCTTTGGTGTATGTGGATTAAACATTACTTTAGTTTTACTCCGGTTCATCTTTAGCCCTACTTTGAGACATTCTCTGTTCAGGTCAGTTAACATTTCTTGCAGTGTCTCTGCTGTTTCTGAGATTAGGAAATGTCATCTGCAACTCAAATGATCTAGCTTTTCTCCACCTATGTTTACTCCTTTGTTTTCCCAGTCTAGTTTTCTGAAAATACTTTCTAGGCATGCTGTAAATAATTTTGGCGAAATTGTATCTCCCTGACGCACGCCCTTCTCAATTTTAATTTTTCCGAGTCTTCATGTAATTTATCTGTAGTAGTTCCCTCTTTACATATGCTTTCGCGCAGTTTTACAATGTTCTCATTTACTCCTTGTTCTCGCAATGAATTTATAATTGCCATGTGTTCCACTGAGTCAAAAGCCTTTTCGTAATCAACAAAACCTAAGCAAAGTGGTTTATTATATTCTGTAGTATGTATACTTGTATACATGTATATATTTCTTGCGGCTACAGTCAAGTCCTAGTTAAAAGCTCTTATAAGAACGCCACCCTTCCTCCACCTCCACCGGCCTGTGAATTGAACTAATCTTCTTAAGTGACCTTTCACAAGACCCAGCGACACAGCATGATATACCGGCACCACCACTAACACCAGCAAACCAGTCCTAAATGAAAAAGCTCTAGCATGTAAGGATGGTGCACCAATGTAGGCGATTCGGGTATAAATGTCCAAGTGGCAACATACTAATGTATAACACCACCTGTTACGGGTAGTACCGGTACTTCTGGGCCTTAGGGAAAGGTCTGTGTACAGTACGCACCAAGCTACACAAATAAAAATAAACACAAAACAACACATATGTGTACAGTATACATGCAATACAGGGGTCATTATTTTCATAACAGGACACACATCACAAAATACATTTGTGCATACATTGCGTACATATATGTCCAGCACTTACACAAAGAACGTATACGTGCATACATACACCTTCGTACACGGAAATATATGAATTCAGTCATATATTCCACTACATTGCCGTGGAGCTACACAGCCACATCCAAAAGAACAAACACATACATAGATACAAAAATAATACAACACATACACGTTAGTAAGGGAACCCACTATACAGAGATTCCAATATACTTACTGACGAAGACAAATACTGTACATACAGAGAGAGAGAGAGAGAGAGAGAGAGAGAGAGAGAGAGAGAGAGAGAGAGAGTTAAAACACAAACATAGGTGCATATACAAGCACAAAATCAATGTCATATCCAAACACACTGGTAAACATCCACACACCATCACATACATCTTAATCACGCACACAGCTTTAAATGCACATGATCTCACACACACACACACACACACAATGGTACAATGACCCTCAAATATTGGCCTATATTTACAGATTTATAAACGCACACGCATACACACACACACACACACACACACACACACACACACACACACACACACACACACACACACATGCAAACTACATACATCCCAGAACGCTCGAATATTTTTCTTGGTCATTCAAACAACCCCCCCCCTACACACACACAAAATAAGTGGAGCCTGTGGAGAGAGAGAGAGAGAGAGAGAGAGAGAGAGAGAGAGAGAGAGAGAGATGACTACCTATAGAACTTTTGTTACCGATAATATTCTCACCAAAATTAAGCCACTTCATCACTTCGTCAACTGGAACATCCACACAAATTTCCACCACGATCCGACCATTAATTTTTCCTTAAAGGTGAATGATTAGAGACACACAAACACACAGAGACACAGACAAAAACCAAAGACATGCAGAACAGGCGAATGGGATGTGACACGAACAGAGTCAGACCGATAAAGTCGTAAAAAAGGTTGAGGCGAAAACACATTTTGCAGCTGCCCAAATTTTCCAGAAACAAAACAGTAACACAAGGATGCAAAACAAATGGACACAATTAACAACCGCTACGGCATTTGCAAACCATTACTTGTGAAAATATAATGTTCAGCTGGAAGAAGCCCTAGCAGTCGAGGCTCCAAAGGCTTTTATCTCGAGTAACCCCCTCTCTACTACCGGTACACTTAGGGACTTCAGCCGTACATCAGATGGTTTCACTCAGTCGAGGGTAATTCTAGGGTCCTTATTCCCGTCGGTGAAGGAGACCCCCAAGCACCTCCTTAACGATTTATTTTCCAGTCTACCCATTAATATTCTCACTTTTCTTTTGCCTCACATATTTTTAATATCGACACACACTGTATGAATATCACACAAAAATAATAGTAACGGAGCAGAATCAGAAATAAACCGGTAAGGAGGGGGAGTTGGTCAAGGTGGGCAGGTTTCTAACCACACAAGAATACCGGGCAAGTAGCAAAACTACACGGCATTGCATAGAAAATGAAAGAGAAGCATTCGGAAGCCGAATGTTAATCGCCCACCAGAATATGCTGCAGGCCAAGTCCAAGATTTAGGCCTTTTCTTGATACCCGGAAGGTTTTAAGTTGACAGCTCAAGCCTTTCATAAGATTTAATGATGCTAAAGGCGGGCGATAAAAACTAGTTGACCTTTAGCAGCCATTTTGGTGACCTTGACCTTGACCGGAAAAGCCCATTTTCGGATCTGTCCATGATTTTGGCCATATCTTGATACCCTGAAGGTTTCATGTTGATAACTCAAACCGTTCATGAGATATAATGGGAACTGATACACACACACACACACACACACACACACACACACACACACACACACACACACACAACACACACACACACACACACACACACACACACACACACACACACACACACACACAGGCAGGTAAAAACATTTTCTCTCCCCTATCTAAAGGCGGGCGATAACAAGAGCACTCACGAGAAGCACACCTCCAGAAAGCAACATCGTTCCCTCTGTTGACCTTGACTTAGGACTCTTTTTTGCATTAAATCCAGTAACTTTTTCCTCTAGTATTCCTTTGTCGTTATTCCAAATTTAGGGCAATGTCACTCAATAAGTTTCCATATAGCTGCGAAGACAAAGAAAGACACAACAGACAGCCAAACTCAGCCAAAAACATAATCTCAGGCAGAAATAACATCGTAAATATGATAGATAGACAGGCAGATTGATAAAAAGAATGAAAGAAAAAGAAATTAGGCCAGTTTAAAGCACAGGAAATCTACATATACAATTAATCGTAAACTAATATAAAATAGCAGAAACAGCCGTATTTCCAGCATACAGTTTTACCCGCCACATTATACTCTATACAATATTTATATCGCTGTCTGGCGCTCCCGTCCTCAAAAAATATTCCTCATGCGAAAATTAAATACATATATATTTACATTCCATCGCACACACGCTGACACAGACGGACAAACACTGATACATACATACAGACACATAGACAGACGCGCGATACATACAGTATATAAAAACAAGTCTCTCTCTCTCTCTCTCTCTCTCTCTCTCTCTCACATTTGAATACTCATGCACTCACAACATATTTGCAAAAATGAAAAAGAAAAAATATAACTGAGCATCAGCTGCTTCATCATACACATATAAATAACTCTCTCTCTCTCTCTCTATCACGCCATCATAAGCAGACAAAAATGAACATACAAGGGAACATCTTCAACAAACACACACACACACACACACACACACACACACACACACACACACACACACAGGAATTTACACCTGTCATTTCCTTCTCTCCCCCTTCATTCTCCTTTATCCTTTCCATTTTCGCTTCCCCTTCATTCTCTTAATTTTCGTCTTCAGTCATTCCTCCAATTCCTTTCCTTCACTTACTCATTCTTTGTTCTTATTTTCCTTTGTTTTACGATCTTTTCATCCTTTATATTCCTTCCTTCTTCATTAACATATCCCTCCATTTCCTCTTTATACTCTATCTCTCTCTCTTTCTTTCTCTATCTTATTTATTAATTTTAGTGCTCATTTTTCTAGTTCCCTTTTCGAATATCCTCTTTTTTATTTCGTCTTTCCCTTTCCTTCTTCAGTTTTTCACTTCCACTTCCTTCTTTCTTTCCTTGCCCCTTCTATCCATCCCATTTCCTTTTTTTTTATATATATATATGTCCTACAGCGTCTTTTATTTATCATTTATTGCGTCCTTTCACTCCCTCCTTTTTTCACACCCTTTCCCACCTTCATTTGTTCTCTCCCTTCTCGGTCCTCTCCTTCCTCTTTCACTCTCCTTTCTTCTTCCTCCCATTCTCTCTCTCCATTTTCCTATTCTCCCTATCGCTCTTCCCTCACCCCCTTTTCCTCTCTCTCTCTCTCTCTCTCTCTCTGTGGAATTTAGCTTCCTTTGTTATTTCCACCTTCTCTCTGCCTCCTTTCTTCTCCTATCCCTCCTCTTTCCTTCTTCTGTTTCTCTCTCTTCCTCCCACCTTACCCCTCTCTTCCTTTTTCTCTTTTCTCCATATTTCTGTCTTCCTCTCTCTTTCTCCATCACTCTGCATTTCTCTTCCTCCTTCCTACGTTTATTTTTCAGTTCTCGTATTTTTTTCTGTTTTCCTGTTTCTCTTTCTCTTCACCTTTCTTCAGCCTCTCCATTTCCTTCTTACTCTCATTTCTTCTTCGGCTTCACCTTTCTTCCTTGTCGCCTTTCTCTCTCTCTCTCTCTGTTACTATCTCTCGTCCTTTCCCCTTTATCCTTGTGCAAAACTCTCTCTGCCTCCCTCACTCTCACATCGCCAAAGCTCTCTTTTTCTCACTCTCTCACACTTTCATCTCGCTCTCTCTCACAAACACTCCCTTCCCTTCCTCTCGCCCTCTCTCTATCTCAATATCTTTAACTATAGCAGTCCCTCCTCTTACAGAAAACTAGGTTGGTCTCTCTCTCTCTCTCTCTCTCTCTCTTTCTCTCTCTCTCTCTCTCTCACACACACACACACACACACACACACACACACACACACACACACACAGTCGTTAGTACATTTCTCCTCCTCCCCCTCCTTCTCTCTCTCTTCCTCCCACCTTCTCCTCCCCATCACTCACAATTGTTTTTATCGTGACGTTCTATATACGCCACAGTGTTCTCGCTCACATTTTCTCTCGCTCACTTTCTCTCCCTTGCTTCTACCTCCCCGACTAGAGCTAAAAATTTTACAAGCATCAAATATTACTCACAGGGTATTATAACTCTCTCTCTCTCTCTCTCTCACACACACACACACACACACACACACACACACACACACACACACACACACACACACACACACACACACACACATTTATACGAACAGGAATGACCCTGTGTGTGTGTATGTGTGTGTGTGTGTGTGTGTGTGTGTGTGTGTGTGTATGTGTGTGCGTGTGTCCCTGTACATGTATTAATGTGTACGCGTGTATACTATGATTGCTGTGTACGTGTGTATTCTTGTCAATGGGTAACTCTGGGCGTGTTCGTAAGTGTGCATCAATGTCTACTGTACACCCACTCATCCTGTATGTGTTTACACACATTCAGTATCAGTGTACGTATGTATGTATGTATGTATGTATCTATATACGTATGTATGTTTGCATGTGTGCATATGAGAGAGAGAGAGAGAGAGAGAGAGAGAGAAGCTTGTATAGGCAATATGAGTGTATACCTGCGTGTGCATTTACTGTGCATGCCTCCTATGTGTATACGTAAGAGAGCGAGTGTACCTTACCTGCATGTGTACATGGGTGTACATTATTTGTGCTAAAGAAAGAACCAAAGGCTGGAGGCCAGTAACCCTATCTTTTCCTGAGAAAATGATACACAATGGATCCAATATCAAGATCCGTATATTTCTAGATGTCTGGACACACTACGTTTAAAAGACTTGAGGGAAATACAGACTGAAGAATACAATTGCATATCCGACCAGTTGCTTACATGGCGAACAGAGACCGAAGGTAACTCCTGTATTAAAGAACTGTACAAAGAAAGTGGAGAGAGTGTGTTGCTAGACGGGTACTGCGCGCCTTCCGTAACGGGGGAGATGCAAGCACGGTGCAGAAGAGCAATGACCACTGAAATACCGACAGCAGAGGGAAAGGGATACAACTATAAGGCGAAGAGATGTTACGGGGAGTCAGTAAGAGGAGATGAGTCGATTCTACCCAGTTCAAAAGAGCTGTATACAGAAAGCCACACACACACCCTCCACGGACACACATGAGAACTGCACTCTACACAGGAGCAAATTGGGTCCATGTACAAAGATATTATGTGCCTGTGTGAGTATGTGCATCTACATGTGTGTGTGTGTGTGTGTGTGTGTGTGTGTGTGTGTGTGTGTGTGTGTGTGTGTGTGTGTTTACAAAGGCGGAATATGACAGGTGAGTGAGTAAAGGTGAAGCAGGTGGGGGGTAGACACAGTGCTCTATATATACATCCCCCTCCCTCCCCTACCACTTCCCCCACCCCAACAACCCCTCTCTCCCACCCCCATTTCTATCCTACCCCCTCCCCATTCACTTCTCTTTATCCCCTGTCCCTGTACTTCCCCCTTTCCCCTACCACCCCTTTCACTCTCTCCTTCACTCTCTCTCTTAATTCTACTGTATCTCCTCGCCTTCCCTCTACCTCCTTCTCTCCCCTCTCCCTCTACCCTAAACATTCCCTATTTTCTACTCCCTTCCCACTCTCTCCTATCTCCTCCCGCCCTTCCCCTTCTCTTCCCTCAACCTATCTCCCTCTCTTCTCTGTTCTATCACCCTTCACTTTCTCCTCCCCTTCCTCCTTCTCCCCCTCCCTATCCCTTGTCCCCTCTCCTATCTTCTCCCTCACTCGCTTCATACCCCTTCTATTTCCTCCAGTCCATCCCCTCCCCCCTTACTCCCCTCACCCACCCCCCTCTCTACCTTCTTTCTTTTCCCGCTCCTGCTCAGTCTCTTCCCCCTCTCCTCTTCCCCTCTCTTCTTCAACCCTTTTCTTATATTTCTTTCTTCCTCCTTCCACCCCCTCTCACTCTCACTACTTCCCCCTCCACCCTCTGTCTCACCTCTGTCTACTTCTACACTTAACTCTCTCATGTCATTATCCTCTTCTCGACCCCACTCCCTCTCTCTCTCTCTCATCACCATCTTTCACCATCATCCCTACCCCCTCACCCCTTCCACCTCCCCTTTCTTCCCCTCCTGCCCCCCACCATAGACTATAATGTGTATATATAACTCTCTCCCATAGTTCCCTCCCTATATTTTTCCCGGGCGTTAAAAATGATAATATACAAGGCCTTAACATCACACACCCTGCACCACAAGCCAACCCCAAGGGCAGGGGAAGGTGAGAACGGGGATTAGGGAGAGTGTTCTTCCCTAACGCGACACCAGGAGAAAAGGAGATAACAGAAAAGCCAAGAAAAGGTAAGAACAAAGAAAGGGATAACACCAAGGTCACGAGATGGCTGAACAGGGTGTAGGGTGTGTCCTTCTATAACAGCAGAAGAAAAGACAACAGTAAGGTCAGGTAAAGACTTAAACGGGGTCTAGGGGGAGTGTTCTAACATAATTAAAAACAACAACAACAACAGCCAGGTCAGGAGAAGGTCAGAACAGGGCCTGGATGTGTTCTTCTGTAACATAACAAAAACGATACCGTACCTGCAGGGCCGACTTGCAAGCATATTCCACCCACTTTACCTTGGTTTTCGTCCTCTCGGTGTATTTTTCCCATAGCTCAGTGGCAAATACTACAGTCCCATATTCTTCATATTATGCTTTTTTGTGATTAGCACCAAATTCTTCTGTTAATCTCTTGCCACTGCTCAATGGTAGAATAAGACAATATCAAACCTCTACATCCTTCGCAACACAAAAACATATTATGGTGTTAATATCCTGTTCCAACTTGGTCTTTTCTGGTACGTGCAGATTTAAAGCCATCCATATGTTTCGTGCAAATTTATAGTTTTCAATGTCTCAGCGAAAAATACCTAATGTTACGTGCCGGTATCATGTTATTCGTCTCTGCATATCTCGTCTACGGAATTAATATCCAGTACGGCCACCAACACTACGCTCTAATAAACAAACTTGTAGTAACACTTATGATCTAGTATTTGCACTTTTTGATACGGCAGATCATGTGGTAGTTTTTTTTTTTTTTTTTTTTTTTTTTTTTTGGGGGGGGGGTAGGGGGGGGGGTTATAATTTGTAGAGGGTACAGATACTTCAGCTAACTGGTTCGCAACCCTTCACATTCTTCCACTTTACCCTCCCTTCATTACCAATATCCCTACCTCCCACTGACTAAAACACACACACACACCTACCCACCCACTTACACACACACACCAACACACACGCACCTACCCACCCACGTACACACACTCACACACCAACACACACGCACCTACCCACCCACCTATCCCTCTCCACACACACACACCACAACGCACTACAACACTCGTCTCTTTCATCATTTTCTCAACCTCTCCCCCACGACTGACACGCCACCTGCTGATGGTGGTGCAGGGGGTAAGGGGGTGGTGAATGGTTGGGTGGAAGGAGTGGAGGTTACTCTTTCCTTTCATCCACATTTTTCATTCATCGCAAATGGCTGTGGCTTCAGTAGTGCTTATATTCATCACACTTTATGTCCTCGCTCCCAAAACAAGAGGGTGGGGGGGACAATAACACGAAATTTATAGTCCCTCTTCTCCACTTCACTGCGAGAACGTCTACTTTATTTTTGCCATTACCCTTCAATCCAATGACGTCTTTCTCAGTTCCATCTGCCCACCACTAGACACTTTCCTTCAGGTAGATGTCTCTTCTCTCGCACTGAAGAGGCTGTTGAATGCTTTATCTAAAGTTTGAAATGTCTATCCTGTGTGCGTGAGAGAGAGAGAGAGAGAGAGAGAGAGAGAGAGAGAGAGAGAGAGAGAGAGAGAGAGAATAAATATATCTGGTAGCTTCGTAAATATAAGTAACGCTTGGGCTGAAATGGCTAACCCCTTCACTATGTTTTCTTAATTCATTTTTATTTTTGCCACAACCACATGAATTTAAAATGCTTGGGGGAGTTTTCTTGTGGTGAAGGGGTTAATGGACATGGCTTCTCACTGCCAAGAATCTCTAACAGAATATAATCGCTTAGTGGTAAAAGAATATATAAGACATCATGGTACTAAAGAGGTTGTGTGTGTGTGTGTGTGTGTGTGTGTGTGTGTGTGTGTGTGTGTGTGTGTGTGTGGAGGGGGTACTATTATGGGAGATGTGTACAGGCAGTTGTTTATATGGCGACATTCCTAGCTCAAGGCATCATCATGATCAAAAACATTCTTTTCTACATCAAAAGGGGTTTATGAAAACATAGAGTGTCTGAAATGCCCCATGTGCATTGGAGTATGAGAGGCGTGGTAGGGAGTGAGAGGTGTAGGTATGAAGTGTGGTAGTGTTAGGTGTGGCAGAATGAAGCGAGGTGTGAGATGTGTTAGTATGTGATGTTCAGTGTTGGGTGCTGCAGTGAAAAGTGTGAAAATGAAGGGTATCTTACGTGTGCGTGTGAGATACAGCAATGTGAGATGTGTCTATGCAGTGTGTGTGTGTGTGTGTGTGTGTGTGTGTGTGTGTGTGTGTGTGTGTGTGTGTGTGTGTGTGTGTGTGTGTGTGTGTGTGTGTGTGTGTGTGCGCGCGCGCGCGCGCGTTGTCCTGGAAGCTAGGGGAGGACATGCAAAGGAAAAAGGGGACATGGTAAGGATACAGCGAGACCTTGATAACAAGAAATGAGACAAGGCGGTTTGGGGGGGGAGGGGCCGGACGAAACCTGTCAGCAACGTGGTGGGGTTTGGGGACGACCTGATGGTGTTTTAGCGGGAACACTGAGAATACTGAACGGGGAACTGGCCGGAGGGTTGACGGGGAACGGCAAGGGCAAATAATTGAGTCCTACGGTCGTATTCTAAGTGGCTTTGGATATTTCGTAACATTTCTCCCTTTGCAATTTATTCAGCACATCGCACCTTCATATCCTCTTGTAAATAAGCTAATATGTAAAAAAATCGCCTAGGATGAGTGAAGAGAAACCACCGATGCCACTTACAATACAGATGCAAATACAGTTGTGGTCAGGAATATTACTCCACTTTTTGATCGAAGAACTACGAAACTCTTCGACAAAATTCTGAAAATTTTGCTTCGTTTCCAAGACAACATCATTGATTTTCACTGTCCAGCTGTTTATCGTAATGATGCTGATCGACATTAGTGTTAGCAACATTACATTTTTCATCAACCTCGCTGGGTATGAATAATGGAGAAGACCTGATAGAAACTTTCTGCTCCCATAAGAAGGTATATCCAGCTTTACTTGAGAGGTTGGAGGGAGGCAGCGAGGACTGTAGAAAGTATTAAAAAGGATCCTCCAGTCCAATGTAAGAGTTGTAGAAAGGAAGGTGCAGCTTTATAAAGTGTCAAAAGAGGGTGTATGAAATTCTACGTAACTGTTGGTGAAGCAGAGCTGCAGCTTTAATAAAGAAGCTAAAGAGAGACAGAGATGACTCCAAAACATGTTAAAAGCGGGTTCATGACAGTCTACGTAAGGATTGTTGACGGAGAGGTGCAGCTTTACAAGAGGCTCGAGAAAGTGTTTACCTCTTCTGTCAAATATATTTTTTATTGCTGTCATCAAACGATATTACTCAGCTCAGGGGAGACGTGTCATGGAGAAGGGGACAATGGAGGCTATAAATAACTCTTCTGCTTGAAAAAATCTTTCATAACCCAAATAAAATCGTCAGGAGATACAACGGAACCTAATTACTGTAAGAGATTTAGACAGTTCCTGAGATACAGAGTTAAATGGAGACTAGCTATTTTATATATAAATCCTCCAGTTAGAAAACTTTCTCACAAGCCGAATAAAATAATCTGGAAATACAAGGGACGCAGAAGCAATTACTGCGGAAATGTTAAAAATTTATTGAAATCCGATGGGAGGGCTGCTGAGGAGAGGTGCAGCTTTATAAGATAGGCAAGCGGGAGGATGGAGGGAAGGGGTGAGTGAGTGGGGCAGGGGCGGCTCCAGAAAGCATGGCCTCAGTGA
Source organism: Coenobita brevimanus (assembly GCF_032717465.1). Lineage (NCBI taxonomy): Eukaryota > Metazoa > Arthropoda > Malacostraca > Decapoda > Coenobitidae > Coenobita > Coenobita brevimanus. The sequence goes on from NC_136979.1 coordinate 40,554,041, forward strand.
CTGGGCGCCCGGCCAACTTACTGACCAGACGTTGTGGTGCCTAGCTACACTCAGATACGGTCGCGTCACACCTACACACTCATACTTACACCTACACACACTCTCACATCTACATACTCGTACTTACACGTACACACACTACTGACTCAGACAGGATCGCGTCACGTGCGCACACTTTACACACTACTTGCTAAACTATGCTGTGCTTACTGACCGCCCCCCCCCCTCCACACACACACATACACTCACAGAGTATCTCCTCACCGTAAATAAATAGTCCAACTTCTCAAATACTGTACATTGTACTTTCACACACACACACACACACACACACACACACACACACACACACACACACACACACACACACACTAAGAGTTAAAACATACTTCCTCTCACATACCTGCACAACGAATTTGCTCATAACATCTTATCCTCTCTCTCTCTCTCTCTGTCCAATATCTACCGTATATACATTCACACCTACACACTGCAACTCCGCACACATACCCAGCCATCTCCCTCACTATACACACAGACACACACACAAACCTATCATTCACACAGCCTCTTATATTTACCTTGCAGCATCGTGTTTTATGCACATGTTGCTTTCCCTTAGTTTTCACAGCCATACACACACTGACCCCTCCTCAAAACACACACACATGATGTACTCTGTCTGTCTGTCTGTCTCTCTCTCTCTCTCTCGCTCTCTCTCTCTCTCTCTCTCTCTCTCTCTCTCTCTCAGTAAGATAAGCTCCCCATTGAACTCACACACATACCCTTCTCGATCTACAACCCACTAAAGAAAATCCAAACTACAGGTACGAATGGAACTTAATGGATCAATAAAAAATGAAAAGAAGAAAAGAAAAATAAGTAGCCTAACGACCAGCAGACATCAATTAGCCATCAACAGATC